>NC_092210.1:37740682-37872775 GCF_043381705.1 Parasteatoda tepidariorum | reverse complement strand
TGTGCTGTTGGATGTTGTCCGCCATTGCTTCTGTGGTTAACGTCACGTTGTAATCCAACTGCAGTTGAGTTGGACGGCAATTGTAGTTCAAGATGAGCGTTCGATGACGTATACTATCAAACTCACAAATGGACCAATCAGAGGTTAGCGCTGATTTCCGGCTGACTGCGTCCTGTCCTAAGAAACCAGACCTTTAGGTGATTAAAGTTATCAAACGTAAGTTTATAATGAAATTGAATAAAGGGAAGGTTTATAAACTCCCATTTATAACTGCCATTTTAAACTCCCATATATAAACTCCAAAATACACACGATGTTAAATTATGTGCATAAATTATATTAAACTAAATTCCTTGTCTTCCAACCTTACGTTATACATGTTATAAAAACCCTAAACTTCACTGAAACATGCAATTGATGACAGAAATGTTAACGATCCAACTCAAAACAGTGAAGCTTGAATGCTGTTCGAAATTGAAACAGTCAAATGGCTTCGGATAATAGTTGATATTTTATTTATAAACAAAACATTCCATAAGTTACCTGTACATTGATTATTTGAGGTCTTGAAATACATTGCTTATTATAAATAAAAAAAAAATCACAGATTGCGATACTTAAGATTATTTCAGATCTTGATGGCATGATTAAACTGATTTATAAAAACATCATTATCCTTGAAGGAGTTAATTGTTATTTTCCTAAACCGTTAAATTACGGTTCACACAATGTAAAAACAATCCGGAATTTTTGTTAATCAAACTTCTCACGTTATTAAGGTGAGCCTTGAGAATAAAAAATTGCTATAAAATTCCATTTCTCACCTAAGTTATGTGGTTTTCGACCGACTGAACTGCTGAACAATTCATTTGTCGACGCCCTATTGTCGAGCCAAATTGTTCTTTTGCTTCGGAGCTTTTTCTAATTTACTTTCTTAAGAGTTCTCGAGGTCATCGAGTGTCCTTCCCAGAAATGCCCCATGACCATCAATTACCACCATAAAAGCCAATTAAACAAAGCGTATGCATTTACCAGCGTTAACACTTCTTTGGGGCAAATGTTTTTTATTAGTGTCAGATTTCGGTGAACTGTTGCATTATTTATAATCCGTTTAACAATGATTAGTTCATATCGATAAGCTGACCCATCAAAAATTAAGGTCAATGAAAATGGATGAACAAACGTTTTCGCTTAATAATCACTGATTTTTAGTCAATGTCAACGACATTGCATCGCTTTTCTTTAAAATAAAATATTAACACGCCAACTTGTCTTATTATGATAACGGAAATTTTTTTGAAAAATGCAATAACCTTCTCGTTAATGTTGGAGTTCGCATATGATATTTCAGAAAATAATTGTATAAAGGAATTTAGAAAACAAAACGCTTTTTTTTAACTTTTTAAAAAATTCCAACTTAGGTTTTCATTAAAACGAGGCCTATAAATTAAAAAGATTCTATTATTAAAGAATTAAAGATCATAGAATGTCTTCAATTGATCACATGAAATGATGAAAAACATATGCATCGATCGAAAACAAAAGAAAATAATAGCATATTGGCCATGTTATGCAACAACAATATGCTATGAAACGCTTTCTAAAAATTATAATAATAACAAAAACGTTAATGTGAGGAAAACTAATTAAATAAATTAAACAAAATTTAAACTTTCCGAAATGGTAACTAATATTTGCGAAACACAATCTAGGTCGAATCAGGGCTAAAGAGAATAGAAGGGCTAGTTCACTCCGCACTTAGAGCAGAAGCTACGATTTCCCTCCTCCTGACGTCACTGTGTCCACAGATCTCGGAGATCGCAAGCAAAGATATTATGATAACTTTGCATCTTTCTCTTTGTAAAAACTTTTTCTGGTTATTAGCTTTCAAACTTTACGTAATTAACACATTATTTCCGTTCATAAACATAGTTCAAAAAAACTTTCTTGGCTATTATATTAAAAAAAATACCATTTTAAACTTATAAAAATGTTTTACTAGCTGGCGAAAATGACACCATAAATACTTCATTTTAAAAAGTTCAGTTTTAACTTTAATTATTAAGAAAAATGAAAGCATATATCGACACTTTTTTTATCTACATATTCTTTTATAACAATAAGTTGAGTTAAATTTAGAATCCCTGATTTTAAAATATGCCGTTAATAGCTATTTGTTCATACTTAATCATTAGGAAACATCAACCTTAAACGCTAATTACTGAAACAAAATAATAATTTAGGTTCATAATGACATTAGAAATTTTACAATTGTTTATAGACATTTAAATTTACGATGATATAATTTATAGATATTTAAATTGAAGAGAATATAATTTTTAAAAAAAATCATAAATATTTAGAATAACTACATTAAAAAATATGTTATGAAATTAGGAGAATTTCAACTATATACTATATATTTTATTTATACTTTTTACTTACATTTTAATTTTCTTTGACTTTATCTATTTTTTAATTCTTTTCACCTGCCTTTCTTTATGAAGTAACGAGGCGGTTTCTATTTAGATAATGAATTTTTATAAAAGTTCTTTACGACAGAATAAACGTATTGCTGTTTTATATTAACTGTGTCATTTCGGAATCCATTCTTTACATAGTTGTTCATTTACTTTAGGGAACACGCGAAAAATTATACTTTTTCCTTTTGTTTTTATATCAGAATTTTTGCAAGTTGCAATCGCGCAAACTGGCATTTCGATAATAGTTTTAAATTCTTGTAAATTCACTGCAAAAACTGAGGAAAGTCATTATAGAAAATAACAAATGTCTTAGAATATCTCGCAAAAAGAAATGCTCCAATATTAGTTAGAGCTAGTAAGGCCGAACGCTCCGTTCTTGAAGTAAAAGTGCGAGCTTTGCGCCAAAGTGACGTCACTAGAGAAAATCGGAGGATTGGCGCGGCGAGAGCTACTTCAAAGGAGTGAACCAGCCCTTCTATTGTCTTTAGCTCTGGGTCGAATAGCCTTGAGTTATTCCTTTTTAAAAACGTCATAAATTTGAAGTTTGATTTCTCAAGAATTAATCTTCCGATTTCGTTCAAATTTTGCCATTCAAAATTATGATGTAAAACATTGTATACCTTACAAATCAAAATATTTTCTTTTATTATTAAATAAATATAATAAAATTAATTAATAAAATTTTTTTTTCTTTCTTTTTACGTGGGATTATTTTAAGCAGATTTTATAATTGTGTGCAAAAATTTTCGAATTAGTTAGAAAAGTTTTTGAGCTTTAAAGGGAAATTTTCATTCAAACTTTGACTGCCCTCCTGCCGAAACTAATAAGACCCCATATTTTTCAGATTCGAGTTTCCCCTATATTCTGAGGTTCCAAATCCGTCGAAAAAAAGTATGTTTATTCAGAGAAAATGAGTTTTTATGTTTGTTTTTGTAACTTCAAATATTTGGTGCACTAGTTGGTATGTTTAAGGATAGTACAAGGAAATCCGAGAGTTCACTTTTCTCCTCCTGCTGTACAGTGCGCGAAATAAAAAATGGACCGCCCTGAATAACGCTTGATTTTTTTAAGGCTCAATCTTAATGGTTCTTAGGGGTGACTTCAAATATGATAGTTAATTAATGCAGTCGATATTTTAAATTACGAAATCAGACACAAAAATATACTTTCTCTGAATAAATATTTCTTTTTTTCGACTTCCAAAATATAGGGGGTAGCCGCGATCTGGGAAGTATGTTCCCTACAGTTTAGCTAGCCAGGAGAGCGGTTCAAAGTTTGGTCCCCTAAATGTTAATTTTATTTTTTTGAGTATTTTGTTTTAACTCAAGAACTTTTTAAGCAAAATGAAGCATTTTGGTAGGCAATTATAAAATGTGTTTATTCAAAGACCCATGCAAAAAATAGCTTTTAATAAATATTTATTATTTTATTTTAAAATAGTCGAAAAAACTTTGAATAGTAAGGTTTACGATTTTTTACATTATTTTAAAGAATGCAATTTTACTCTGTAAAAAACAAAATTTTGAGCAAAATCGGTCGAATAGTTCCTGAGAAATCGAATTTTAAAGAAATAATAGTTTTAATATTTGATTTATCAGGAACTATTGAACCGATTTTGTTCAAATTTTGTATTCTGCCAAATAAAATTACATTCTTTTAAATAGTATAAAAAATTGTATATCTTACAATTCAGAATTTTTTTGGACTACTTTGAAAAAATAATAAATATTTATTGAAAGCTATATATATATTTTTTTGTCTGAAATTCTATTTGAAAATTTTTTTTTTATAATTGCGTGAGAAAACTTTTCAATTCGCTTAAAAAATTCTTTTATGGCGAAATAGGCAGAAAATAAAATTAACGTTAAGGGGTTCAAACTATGGGAAACATATTTCCCAGATTGCGGCCACCCCGTAAATATTGAAGGTCAGAAATTCAGATCCGTTGAATATTGTTAGCACTAATCGATTAACATATTTGAACTCACCCCTTTGAATCATTTATGTTGAGTCCTAAAACGTGAAGATCCGATCATTAAATCAAAAGTTATTTAGAGTGATATGTTTTTTATTTTACGTACTGTACATAATTTTTCAAACATTTTTTCTTTTATACTTTGTATTTTTCTTCTTTTTCTGTTCAGTGATGTTTTGAGACTTTCTCCTTGCAATACGATCTTCAAAATGCAGATGAGGGCAATTCAAATATTAAACTTCTCCATTCAGTTGTAGTTCTATCAAACGAGTGACATGCACCATTGAAACAACCTGTATTAATGGCTGTTATATTGAAAACAATGGTTTGAATAGTATTTATTAAACCTCAATTATCTATAATGTCATATACAGATGATGCAATTTCAATACCAGTTCCTGCAGAAGTTGTTCGATGTTTAAAGCCGAAGCTATCACATACAGTTTTTACAAATTATTTTGACCTGTGATATCGGGAAGTAGCTTTGCGGCCCAGGACAGATTATGATTAAAAATTAGATTGAACCACGCATGATTTTATATCACGGAACTTAATTAAAGAAGCACTGTTATTTAATTAACGCATATTGTCAAACAGCAAGTTTAAAGTATCACAGAGACATCGCAATTGGCATGGGCAACCTGAGTCATCTACAGACCATTAAATATGGTGGAGTTCACGACATCTTTATATGTAAATTAAATAAAGAGAAAGCTATTACACACTTGAAAATTCTGTTCTTACGAGAAGGGATTTGGAAGCACCGATTGTTCCATATTAGTCGCAGTCAAGACTCATTTATTACTAAATTCTAAGCAGTGTTCTCAAATTTTTGAAATGATAAAGAGGCAATAAATAAGTTCAATTTTAGGATTACCTCATCACAGAATGTATTAAACCATTTTCTTTTGTGTGGTCTGCAGAGAAGGGATAGATAAGCTCTCAAACTTAGAAAATTAGAATGTGCATCTAAAAACAAAATAATTTTTCAGAAAAGCCGGCCAGTTGGCCGAGCGGTTAGCGTGCCTGACTGCGAAGCCATAGGCTGCGGGTTCGAATCCCGCTCTGGGCATGGATGTTTCTATCTCTCTTTGTGTTGTCCTCTGTTGTGCGTGTGTATGTGTGAATGTGGCCGACCCTATAAACGGGTTTGTGGCAGTGTGACGTGGGCAATGTTGCTCGCCTCCGTGACTTTGGTTCACAGGTGTCCACTGGGTAACGCGAAATGAGCAACAATTCTGGCGTAGTATAGGCAAAGATTGAAATTCAGTGCCTGCCATTAAAAAAAAAAAATATTTTTTTTCTTTCCAGAAAATACAAGAACTGAAATGTAACCAATTGTACTTATTATCAGCATGCACTTGTGTTGACTGATAGTTTTCAGTTTTAAATTCAAACATAAGATTAGATAATTTTCTCATTCTTGAATTTTCTTTTTCTTTTTAAATTGACTTCTGATTTCTTTTTAATTGAATAATTTTTAACTTTTTCTTTTTTAAATTGGTCTAAGATTTCATTGTCTAAGAATGCATGCATTAAATTTATTTACGTATGGAAAGAATCAAAAGTTAAAGGGAACTTAAAAGCAATTAAAAAATTGAATATCACAGCAATCATCTAAAAATTGATTTAGAATATTATGAAATAAAATAAAAATACAATTTGATATAATAAAAAAAAAACTTTTTTTTTTTTTAAACTTTTATGCCTACTTCATTATAAAATTTTTTCATTTTCTAACGATGTTTTCCCCAATTGAAATATTGATCTATTTTATTTTTAGAAGAAAAGTGAAAGTTTCCTCTACCATTAAACCAACAAAGAAGTGTCCATTTTTTCTTTCTAAATAATTAATTTGTTGATTTTTTGTCTCATTATAATTAATTAAACATTAGTATGGTTTCGTTAATTAGCGCAGGCTTTACTTTTAATTCTCAATACAAAAAAAAACGAAACTAAGGCAAACGAAAGTAACATATTTTATCTCGCTTTATTATCGCTATAAAAATTTAATGCCTAAAAGGACAATTAGTTCTCAGTTCAGAATGACAATAAATATTCGCTTATCTCGACAATTTGCGAAAGATAACAGTAAACAAGAACCAGTTTACGTAATATCTATTTAATATGCTATGATGGCAGGGTCATTCAATATTGATTATTATTTCTTATGAACAAACTTTAACGCTTCTTTTGGTATTTTATTTGCGCTGTTAAAAATATAAATAAACAACATTATTTCTATGCACTATCACGCAATTTAAAACGTTTAATTAGGTCATTCCAAGAAGTTCGTGCAGACAGAATTTCGTTGCTAAATTAATTAAAAAGAAAATTGCCCAATTAATTCATTTATGCGATGGTTTTATTTATATTCAAATTGCAGAGCTGTTTCAGAGAAAGGTAAAAATTAAATTTATTGGAATAGAACTGTTGATAATTTGGATTATAATACTTAACTTAGTTGCAGATAATAAGTAAGATTTCATAAATAAACCGCGTTTTTTTTAACCCGATATATGTATGAGATCTTGTATCTTGCAATCAATCGTAATCTCAGAAACTTTCCGAATAGTTAGAGTGCTCAAATGTTTACTGAATTTAAGTGCTAATGACAGTGATTGATTCGATAATTTCATGAAAGAAAATTATGATCATTTTTATCGCCAAATATAATTTAGCATCTAATAAAGTTCAGACAATTGAAAGGGCTCTAATTTCAATTTTATGTAGAAAATAAAAGTTTCAATTGCTTCCCGACTGTTGCAGGCAGAATTCATCATAAATCGAGGTTTCAATCACTTTCTGACTAGCTACAGTGCTCGAATTTCGACTATAAAGTTGTACTTGATACCAATACTAATTAATATTGTTTCCTAAATATCGCAAGTAAATAATATGGTCAGCTGAAATTTAGACTTCCTTCTATAAAACTCAGCAGAAAATATTAAAATAAAAAGTTTAAAAACTTTGTTTAGTGAAATACAGTAAGGAGAAAATAATAAATTTTTATCAGCTATCTAAAATTTATCAGTTTGATGCATTATTTTCATGCATAACATCTATTACCATCGAAAATCTCACCACTGTGCATTTTGAAAATATTGCTCCCTACATATTTATTACATTTTAGGGATGACCAAAATAAAATTGTCACTTCTTCAGCTTTTTAAAAAATCATAGTTTCTATTTTTTTTTAAAATTGAGATCTACCAATGTAGCCCAGTATTTGAGATACTATTAAGTTTCTAATTCCAAAAATAAATTATTCATTCAGTGAAAAATCCACTTAATTTTTTTTAGCCACAATAAATACTTATTTTAGAATATGCTTACTTGAATTTTAAAAAAAAATTAGTTCGTTCTTTTTAAATAAACATGAAATACTTTAATTAATATGTATTTTCAAAAAGAGGAAGACCAGATACAAATGCGCAGATTCAGACTTTAAAAGATTAATCCATGGAAGACCAGATACAACTGAGCAGATTCAGATTTTAAAAGATTAATCCATGGAAGACAGATACAACTGCGCAGATTCAGACTTTAAAAGATTAATCCATGGAAGACCAGATACAACTGCGCAGATTCAGATTTTAAAAGATTAATCCATGGAAGACCAGATACAACTGAGCAGATTCAGACTTTAAAAGATTAATCCATGGAAGACCAAGTCATTTCATAAAGTTCGTTGGTAGAAGCTTTCTGAGATGTCTTTGGCCAGCAGTCTTACAGTGCATTTCTTAACTCATTTGTCAGTCTAATAGAACAATGCCAAATTTGAAAAAATTAAACACAGCACCTGAATATACTATTTATCTAATAATCAGACTTTCAGATACTAATATGAAATTTTAAAGCCTTGACAATAAAGTCTGTACTCAGACACCTTACTAAATGAGGTCAGGCTGAGCTTATGGTCAAATAGTAATACTGCTCAAATATGGCCAACTTTCAACACCAAAACATGTAGCAAGACCTTACTAATCTCCAAAGCACAAACAGAACACATTGAGAATAGCCATTTAAGCATAGTAGGCAGTTTTAACACATAAAATTTACTTTAGATCACACATTGAATTGTTTTAGGAGAGATTAACATTAAGAACCAATTAAAAAAAATAGTTTAATAAAAAACACCTACACATAAAAACTTTTAATTCATTCACTTTATGCAAGGAAATCTGTAAACTACTTGTAGGTAATTTTAACAACTGGGGAAGATAAATTATCAATGGGAAAAAAATATTAATCTCATAATTTTTAAAGGTTAAGTTATAGCTTAATCATAATTTTAGAACTAAGTATTAATTAGAAACGATAAAACTTAAATGAAATACATGGGTTGTTTTCAGGCTGTTTGAAGTCAATGAAATTTATTGATGCTTTCACAATTAAATGCATCATGCCTTTCCTCATTTTTAAAAATCCTGCTAATTAAAACTCATCGGTAGCCATAATTTATTTCTAAATAAAACTTTGACATGTCATAGTGCAATGGTTAGCATGTCAAAGAAGATTTTTTTTCTCTTCTTCCAAATTTAATCAAATACCAGTAAAAACCTTTTTTTTCTTTCTTTGATTTTTAAAGAAAAAAAATTTCTNTAGATTACTTTATTCTGAACCACAAGTTTTTGAATTACTGTTTTTTTTTAAAAAAAAAAAATTTTTTTAAAAAAAAAAAAAAAAAAAAAATTTGCATG
The DNA here is from genome assembly GCF_043381705.1 of Parasteatoda tepidariorum. NCBI lineage: Eukaryota > Metazoa > Arthropoda > Arachnida > Araneae > Theridiidae > Parasteatoda > Parasteatoda tepidariorum. The sequence goes on along the minus strand of NC_092210.1, from coordinate 37,863,614 downwards.
ATGAATTTTTTAAAAAATTGTTCCCAAGTTAAATATATATTTATAAATTTAGACATTATTGTTTAAGTTTTAAAAAAGAAAATGTTTAAAATTAATTTTACTAATTTAGAATGCTTCTCTAAGTATAAAAGAAAGATTCCCCCTTCCCCTCAAAATTTTATCAAATACCAAAATAAAACATCTTCAAAAGAAAAAAAAATTAAGCCTGATGAATTTTATTCTCAAAAATTGTTCCCAAGTTGAATATTATATTAATAAATTAAGACCCGATTCTTTAAGTTTTAAAAAAATTGCTTAAAATTAATTTAAAATGTCATTCTTAAGTATAATAAACCAGTTTGATATAAAATAAAACATTTTTAGATCATAAATATTTCTACTTATTTTTTAAATGTTGAAAAAATTTCTATGAAAAAAATACTACTGACGTGCTTGCCAACAGTAGTTTAAAAAACGTTTCTTCCAAGCATTTCTGACTCCCAGCATGCAAAGCATGACTCCCAGCATGATTTGAAAGCATGAAATTTTCGCACATTTAAAAAAAAATAATCTTAAGGAACATTCTAATTTGAGAAGGTTATTGATGAAGGTAACAATTTTCTTTGCTATTTTATGAGATAGAGTTGAAGATTTTCTTTTCTTTTTGAAGCCTCATTCAGTGTAGAAAAATGTATTAGGAATAGCATTATAATTTTTCTCAGCCAGATATTCTTATTTCTCTGAACATGTCTAAATTAGTTTAAATTCTATTTAGCTTTAGTGTCATTAGATAATACCATTAGATACTGGATTTAGTGACATTAATAATAGATTGTTCGGTGTCACCCGATTTTTGATTAAAAAAATGTCCAATATCTTAATTTTTATTTCTTATCTGTAATTTATCCAATGCAGGTTGAACATGTGAAATAAGCGAACTCAGATGGTAAAACAATTTATAAGGAGCCACAAGAATTTCTAAGGGTTCCTGACTGATAAAAAGTAGAGGGCATAATTTTTAATATATTTAAATTAAATTATTAAAATAAAAAAAGCTGTAATATTGACTAAGACTAGTCTAAGGCAAAGTAATCTGATCTCTCACAGTTCTGTGTGTATAGCAATAGCAGACAGCATAGCTTCCTAGTTTCAAAGAAAAAAAGATATAAATATATTTTTTTTAAAATTTTATTTATTTGATATTATTAATACATTTCTGTTTTTGTCCTCTGCATTATCATTGTAATAAAAACTGAGCTTTATTACAATTCTTACCAATTTTTTATTCTTAAACATTATATTTATTCCTGATATTTTTAGAGAAACATTTTATTACACACTTAACTGAGGCTGGGTTACTATGACTCTAAAAATAACCAAAATGAGCAGTTTATATATTTTAAAAAAGCTATTCAAAAGCTAATGTTTGCTCAATAAAGTTTTAATCTTTAAGAGTGCATAAGGATCCAAGTAAAACAAGCATAGAAAAACAATTTTTATTTTATAAAATCAGTTATAAAATTAAAATTATACATGCAATATACACAATAAATATGAAAACAATACAAGCATTCTCAAGATTTCTGAAAGAATGATCTAATAGACTTTTACTTTGAGTAATTAACAAAAATTTTTGAAAAAGGGAAAAATTTGTACACTTAATTATTTATTTTCAAGCCTTCATAAGATTTGTAAGGCATTTTTGTGAGGTAAGATTTGTAATGTATTTTGAATTTGTCATTATAAAAATTTATTAAATCATTAGTTTCTATGCATGAATATTTTTAAAGAAATAATTAAAAAAAATGTTACAGGTACATTAAGTTAAATCTATGATTTCCGGAAGAATGATTTTATGGACTTCTGATTTGAATCAGCTGTAAGTTTCCGCTTCTTATTTGTTGGCTAAAAAAAGAAATAAAATATGAATGTATAAAACTGTACAACAAAATAAAAATTGTGTGTCTGCATATTTTCAACACGCTTTTATTCCATCAAGATATAATTTAGTAAACCTATAGTACTCCAAACTGTTTGAGCAGAGTATGCAAAAAATAATGTCTTCATAGATTAGACATCACCTACTGTTACAACAAACCAACATAAGATAATTTTTAGTTTTACATGGTTGAAAAATATAGCAGTTGGATATTTTAACAGCATCTGGAATCGTACATAGCTTAGGTGTTTCCAAACATATGAACATTGTGAGCAATGTTACCATGTTTAGGGATGATTGTGATACAAATTGAAAATCCCTGAAAATTTTTATGCACCAAACATGTTTCATATTTAATATTACTTACTTTAATAAAATTACTTACTAATGAAGAATATCACACATTTATCGTAACTAATTCAAGAAAAAACTTACTTCATACAAGAATCTGCAATATTGGACTTTAAAATTGTGCGAATATGTATCTGATATTTGATTTTAAGAATCGCACCAGCATGAAACGCAATATTGGATTTTAAAAATGGAAAAATACAAATTGATATGATGAATTTTAAATTGCATAAATACAAATCGAGTTATTGGATTTTTAAATCACCTGAATAAGAATTGCGACGTAGAATTTTTAAATCAAGTGAATATGAATCATAACACGTAACTTTTAAATTGAGTAAATACAAAAATCGATGTTTGATACTAAAATCGTGTGAATAAGAATCCTGATATAAGCAGATTCCGACATAGTTCCACATATTCAAATGGTAAAAATCCCACAAACAAAAAGAATAAAATTGGCAGAAGAATCACGTGTATGCAAATGTTTCGTTAATAGGATTTAGCAAAAGTTTCAAAACTTCATCGGATTAAGTTTTCGATTAGCGTAAAAATCACCTACTCTGCTCCTAATTATTAAACCCAGCAGAATGATACCAAAAAAAACAACTTAATTCCGGGATATATTTACTGGTGTTATACTTCTGCATATAGTTATTTATTAATTTTTGAACAGTGGGAGTTAGGCATAGCTGCACATGGAAATTTTAGGAAAAAGAAAAGTTAGCTAGAAATTGTTTTAAAAACCCTTTTATCTATACATAATAATAAACGCGGCTGTGTGTGTGTGTCTGTAATCACAATATATCGCCCCAGAAGCCTCGCCCAGGCACGAAACTCGGCCCATAATTATGTTTTGACATAATGAAGAAGTATTTTTTTTCTTTTTCAAAAATTTTGATTAGTTATTTAGTTATCAGTCATTTTGTAAGTCTATGCTTTTCGTCTGCTTTTTCGTCTTCAAAGAGCCATATTCAAAAAACTATTAAAAAATGCATATACTTTTCCCCACTCTTATAAATGTATGCTAATGCGAACCTCACAATTGAAATATTAATTTTCGACAACTTAAACCAATAATATACGAAGGAATTAATAATTTAATTGTAAAGTTCGCATTAGTTTACATTTATTAAAGTGGAGAAAAGTTTAACTTTTGTATTAAAAATGTGGCAACATATTCGATACGTAAATAGAACGCTTCGCTTTGATATATTTGTCGCTGTTCATAATTGTTATAATAAGTTTTTCTTCTTCTTTCCACGCTCTTTTTTTTTTTTCTTAAGCGAAGACGATAATTTTTATAGCGATATTGTAGTACTTTGTACAACTAAAAATTCTTTTCACAACACTTTAAAAATATTTACTTTATTTTCTTTATATATACAGAGAACAGTCGGCAAAGAATTCGATTAGGTTGAAAAACATTTCGCTAAAAAGGAACGAATTCCAAAAGAAAAAATAAACAACTTAAAGAATAAAAATGCTGATGCCAGCCAATTTTTTGAAAGTTAACTTAGAAATAACAAACCAAACGATGTTAAATAACAAACCAAACGATGTTAACAAAATGACGTAGAAAGCGCAACTAGATCAAAATTATACAAGCACAACTAGATCAAATTATAATACCTGAGTGCTTGACGTAACAGATATAGAAATAGAATTTGATACCATAAAAAATTATATAGAAATAGAAATTGATACCATAAAAAATTTATTCGTTTTCGTGTTCTTTTCATGTATTTAGCATTTTAGTTTTTTTTTTCTTAAGCGTTGTAGCTATATAATTTCAAACATCCTCAAGAGCTATAACACATCTGCAGCAGAACTGGATATGAAGACAAAATTGCTGGACAGGAACACTTTAATTGTCCACTAATCTTCAGATTTCCTGCCATGTTTTAAAAAACTTTATTTGTGAAAACCTTCAGCGTGGCGGACAGCTGGCCGCCTTAGGTGGCTAGTAATAAATGAAATAAAAACGCATAACTAGAATTTATTTACCTTTGGGTTATAATTTCAAGAATGTAACTTAAATTTAGACATTGATTCTGATTAAATAATTAATAAAATTAAGTTGCTGGTCATGACTTAAAGTTTGGAGATACCCATATTTAGAGTTTTATAAAAAAGTTATTAGAGAAAAGAAATATCTTAAATTTAATTCCAAAATAAAGTGCTTTGGAAATTACCATGGACAGTTATCATTGAAATTTAAAAATAAAAAATTCAACACAAAGACATTTTAAAAATACTGAATAAATTAGATGAAAACTTTTAATTTAAATAAACAAAAAATGTGCTCTAACTTTCTATGAAATGTTAAAATGAATCTGTCTAGATTTTCCTAAGTGAAAGTTTGAAAATAATTTGTGGAAATGTCAGCAAACTTAAAGATATAAAATTATATGAAGTTTAAAGATATTAAAAAATCAATTTAATCATGAACATAATTTTATTTCATAAGATTTAAGGACTATTTATGTGTTCCATTCTTTAAGTGTTCCATTATTTCTTTTAAACTGTACAAAAAATATTTAGTTGGGAATGACCAACAATTTTACACTTAAAAAAAAATATAGCTTATCTTTACAATTATATTCATTTTAATATGTGGTTCATATTATCAGCACTAAAAGTTATCTTCATTATGAAATTCTGTACAGGTTTAGAGGAAAATTTTTCTTCTTCTTAAAACTATTATTGTTTTGATAGAATAAACTCGGAATAAAAATTACTTTAGGAATATTGATTAAATAATTTGGTATTTTGAAGCTCATAGAAATAAATGATTAAATTGCTTTATTTTTTATTTCCAGAATTTCTTATGTTAAAATTTTTCAACCATTATTAGTCAATTAATTGTATTAAAAAAGTTTTTTCATCCATTGTTGGGCGAGTAGTTTTCGACCATGTCAACCGTCATCTATGAAAAGGTACCCCGACATAGAGTCGAGTTAACATGTCTTATATACTAGTTAATTGTAGTTGTAATCTTGTAGTGGTAGATACGCTACAAACATTTTACACATAATTACTGATTTACAGCACTCCTAAATACAGAAACAAATTTTTTAAGAATTTTGTGTTGGAGAGATGTCAAGTCTAATTAAATTATGATTCTTAACACACATCCAAAGATTGTCCCCTCATTTGTGAGCACAAATCTCTATAAATTAAATTCTTTTGGGAAAACAATCTCTTAAAACTAGCTTCTCTTATGCTTTCAATACTACAAGGAATTTTAAGCTTTCAGACAAGCACCACATAATCAAAATTTTAGAAGGTGAAAAAGAGAAATTAAAAACAGAGTTTTTTAAAAAGTATTTCATAAAGGTACATTTTGTACACAACAATGAATTTATGAAGGTACACCTAAATGAAATAAAATTTGTCTGAACAGACAGCTGATCAACTTCTGAAAATTTTTTTTAATAATTTTTATAAGCAATATTTATAGCTTTATGATTAGAATTTTTCTTTTTCTTCTGTAACTCTACAGTCTGTTGCAGGCTAAGGCTGTCTCCAAAAATTTCCTCTATCAGGAATTATCTGCTGCCACAGTTTTTCTTTATTGTATCTAGCCAAATTTGGTTTACCTCTAAATTTTTTCTATCACATTTTTGAAATGACACTTCTTTCCTTGGGTATAAATCATTGTATCTGTAGATAAATCTTAGCTATTTTAATTCAATTCTATTTGGAATTCTTTGACTTCTTGATGAACGGAGGTGTCCTGTGGGGCTTGCCTCTGCAGCCATACCCTATGGGCCATTCTTAAAATTAATTATTCAGTAATTCATTTTCATATGTATATGAAAAATGGAGAATAATTTTTATTTTGATGGAGCTCCATATTTGTAAAAAAAAAAAAAAAGATTTTTATTACTCATCAAATTTGATTTTTCATTAAAACAATTTTTGATATTTAACATAATTGCTGGCCTATATTACTCTGGAGTGGAATAGTGAACAATTGGGAATGAATCAACAAAAATTTCTATGTTACATTATTGTTAAGTAAGTTTTCTTAAGTGTAGTTAAAAAAAATTGTCAACTTTTCAAAGTCTTGTGCTTAGAGGTAATATTTGCTGTGGCACTTTTAAAACAAATAGAACTTTTTCATACCTTCCTAACTGAATCAATGATATCAAAAACCAATCATCTCCACTTTTTTTTAAAAAAAAAATTGAGATTCTTGCATTTTTAAGTTCAACTGACGTAGACACATAGTTAGGATATAAGAAATTCATATCCTCCTATTTGACATAGTACATTTTGTGTAGTGAAATCTCAAATTAGTTCGAAAACATGCCATATTCTGCATATGACCTGTTCTCAGAATAAACTTGGAAATACAGGGGTCTGTCTAGGTTTTTATGAGAGGTATCTATTTTGTGAAAATTAAAAATTATATTAAAAATTCAATACAAAAATATGGTAAAAATATGGATTTATCGTTCGGCACGGGATACAAAAATAAAGTTTCAAGAAAAAGTATTTTGCGAAATTTTTCCTTAAGTTGAATTTGTGAAAGTACCGCTAAACGGTAGTAAATTTAACCTAGACAGGGTCCAGAAATATACCACTAGATGGCTGTTGTGCTAAGGCTGTCTGCTGTCTAAGGCAAAGGCTGCTCATGAAATTGTTCATTTAACCTAACTATAACTATTGAGTTTAGACTTGTTATTTTGCTAATACTTTTTATCACACAGTGATATTCAGAGGGTAATTTTTTAGATGGTTTATACAAGAAAATAAGTAGGATAAAATTATAAAGACATATTTCATATGAAAATCTAATTTCACATTTATCTCATTTCATGTTCCATAAAGAGAGGTTAGGGAAGCAAATTAAAAATTTAAAAAAAAAAAAAAAAACTGCAAATGTATACATTCTTATTATATTTCTAAACCCAGAAAAGGTAGGGTTTACCAATTAGTAAACAATAAAATAAATAATGATTCTTGCCTTTTTATTGGGTGAATCCTCTAGTTTCCTAAAAAGAGCAAACACTTTTTTCATAGCAGTAGATATTGCCTCTGTTTTTATATCTTCTTCTGAAATCCATTTTGTTTCTCTTTCCGAAGTACTTGGCTTTATGGGCTCATTGACGACCACATAGTCTACAATGTATGTTGTATGTATATGAGAAAATAAGTGAATAACCTAAAGAAAAATAAAGGTGAAAAAAGTCAAAGTAAGCTAAATAAAAAAAAATAAAAAATCTCTTCAAAAGTTTATTCATACTTAGCCTAGGGGTGCAATACCCAAACAAACTATAATGATACAGATCAAAATGTACAATTAAAAATTAAACTATAAAATTACTATTTAAAGGAATTACTAAATACAATAAAATAAAAGAAACAAAGGAAATAAAAACAAAAATATGACCACCGAAGCCGTTGTCTTCAGGGGGTACCGGCCCCGGTAGCCATTAAAAACAAAACCATTTCTAATTGAGGGAGAAGCAAATGCTTAAAATATCTCCCTCAGTACCCCGTTGGTTTTGTATAGAGGTCCAGGAAAAACAAGATACATTCAAAATAATTTCAGATATATGATACTGAGGTACTGAGGGAGATATTTTAAGCATTTGCTTCTCCCTCAATTAGAAATGGTTTTGCTCTCAATGGCTACCGGGGCCGGTACCCCCTGAAGACATCGGCTTCGGTGGTCATATTTTTATTTCCTTCGTTTCTTTTATTGATACTTTTTTCTGAAATTTCTGCTGCTTCTTAGCACATTTTTTTCAAAGAAGTTTTATCCATTTCGAATTTAATATTTGTGTTTTCTTTTAGTAAATAAAATAAAAAAAATGATTTAACATGTTTGTCTATAAATATATGAAATATTTTAATTTTAAGATATATGACTTCCGCTATTTTTTTTTAAAAATGCCACGATTTACAACTTACATGGATCCAATCTAAGAATAAATATGAAAATTGAATATTCTGTTGCAAATTGAAATTTAGACTAATATCTTTAAATCAGAACTATGTATTTGACTAATTTTGCATGCAACTAAATATTTAATCAAAAGAATTAATTAATGAATTGCTTCTCAGCTCATTAAGTTTGTGATTTTTGAATAGTTCATTGGATAAAAACCATTTTGAATAAACTGTATAGCAATAAATTTAAATTTTTAAAACAGCTGATTTTTAACATAGAAGACTTTATTTCAACTTCTAAAAAAAGTAAATACCACATATCTAGGTGTCAAGTCGACTTTTCAAACTCCTTAAATTTTACGAACACCAGTGGGTCGACTTATTCACCGGTATGAAAGTGGTACATTTGTAAATCCTGATTTATTGATACATTATAAGCAATGAGATCTTAAAATTACATTCAAGAAAAATTAAGAATAAGAAAAATTAGTTTATTCAAGACTATTTCAAACAAATATAACACAATTAGTTCTTTTAAAGCATATCATAAAGTTACAATTTTAAACATTCAACAGGGTTCCCACTCTATGATGAGATTGAAATTCAAGGACTTTTCAGGACTTTTCAAGGACCTCAACAAAATTTTCAAGGACCTTAATCTAAGACCAATTTTAAAAATTATTCTCTTCTATTTTACTAGAAGCAACAATGCTTGTTGTGGCAATAATTAATTTCAAATATAATACCTAAATGCTTTGCCTATATAGAGAGAAGAGAGTATATGTATTATGGACTAAAATTTATATTTTTTTAAAAACAACCCTACTGGTTTTACATATTAATTCACAAAATCATTTTCAGCACAATCTATAACTAATGGTAATGAGGTGTTAATGGTGAAATCCTTTAATCCTGTGTATTTCCATGTGAAGGCTGCATGAAAGACAGAGCTAAATCTTAGGTATTCCATATTCCATGACTATTCCATAACCCCCTCCTCTCCTCTATTAAACATCGTTTCTGAAATTATTCATCCATAATTTACACAACCTTCTCTAAATGTTATGCAGCAACAATTCTTTCTGAAAATAAAAATTAGAAGGAACATATCCCATTTTCACCATGTTTAAAAGCATTATTCGTTATGTGTAATCCACAACTGCCAATGAATATGACCTGGTGGGAATATTTCTCTTTTAATTCACACTGAAGCTTCTAATAGAATTTCCAATTGACATAGGGTCCATCCATGGATAATTGAAGTATTTTAGAGAGCTTTTAACCATCATCCATGCATTTGTAAAAAGAGGACAAAATATTTTCTGCAGTTCCATGACCCATAAATTGGGAGGTAAGATACTTAGTGCAAACTTTATTATCAATTCCTTACCATAATGTCCATCTGCTTAGATTGTAGAGACTGATTTAACGTCTCATCAAAGAGTACAGTGTAGCAATCAACATTCTTCAGCTCATTTATAAGAATCCCTTTGAAGTATAGTGCCACTCCAAAGGAGCCCAAATAGGCTCATTTTGTGGCACTACAAAAAAATTGTCTCGCTATACAGCTATCAGCAAACATTTTGGAGAACAATTTACTAATACCTTCACAGGAGTTACATGAATAATTACTAGTGATGCACTTCGGACTCAAGAGAATTTCAGCATAAAGCACATTCCTTTTGACCAGATAAGAAGACAATGTAACCTCGGGCACTAAAGTTTCTGTTTCACATGGGGCACATGATGTTGAAGGAGTATTTACACCAGATGAATTAGATGTTCATGTCTTTGGAAAAAGAGAACTCAAGGCAGACTGCTTTTTTGTTTTATATTTCTTTGATGTGTGATTTCAGAGCAGATTCTTCCATTTTCGCGATATCGATCTCCTTCATGCATAATCGGCACTTGGCTCTGAACTTCTTTTCGGGCATCGATAAAATCCATTCTTTATAAGCTTGATTATCCATCCATTGGGGATTAAATTAGCACTTCCCAGGCATAACTAGTCTAAACTACATAACACAAATACGAAGTCGTGTCTTTGCGAATACGCTTTACAATAAAGTTTTGAAATGACGCAAACGTAAGGACAAGTGCGGATGGTAAAACGGCAAATTTATTGAAAACTACAAGGTACATATTGTTACGAAATTCGAGAGTATTCCAGTTTCGATAAGATAAAAGAAGATCTAAACGTATGCGACAGAAGATGAAGTGGAGTCTCGCCCCGAAAGCATTCATTGTCTGCTGTGCTCCGCGCGCTTGTCAGACACCAAGACGCTAGGCCCGGTTAGAAACCGTGGCGTTAAAAACCACGTGAGAGAGCTCGGGAACAAAACAGAAAGATCCGCGGGTCTTTTATAAAAAGGGCCGTCGGCAGTATTGGACAAATTCAAGGACCTATCAAGTTTTTCAAGGACCTAAGACGTTTTTCAAGCACTTTCAAGGACCTAAATTTAGCAAAAAAAAAATTCAAGGACTCTCAAGGACCGTGGGAACCCTGTTCAAGGAAATCGAATCGACCAGATCCAATTATGTTAGCAGTGTAGTGTTATACCAATCTCATTCTTCAATGCGTCATACAAAAAAAATTAATAAATAAATAAATATCTAAAAAATTATCTCCATCCCCATTTGAAGAATTGGGAATTCCACATCTTTTAAAAAGATTTTACAATATTTGAATCCACATTTTCCCATGTGTCTAATATGACAAATTATAGGAATAATAACCAATTTATACACCTGACATACTAGATACTTGCTGTCTCAAAATCAAAAATAGGGGATGAGCTCATACACCAGGATAAGTACAATAATTTACCTAATGAAGTACAATAATTTCACCAAATAAAAAGGTAGAGTAGATTATACATTTTAGTTTTGCACAATTTGCAGATGGTTCACCAGCTCAAATTTTTACAATGCTAAGAATTTTATTAATCATATGGTGAAAATCTGGCAACAACAAAAAAATAAATAAATAAGATAGGCAGAGCTTTATGGATCTGTTGAATACTATGCATACCAATTATTTGTATTCAGTATTGCTGTTCAGATACATAAAATACTTTTTTTATTAAAAATATAAACAAATTTTTAAATTGCGAGGAAAATGCTTCAGAGTGAAAATTTTATGAGGGCCAGTGCATTTTGAAACCTACTTGTCTAAGGGATCAAAAATTTTCTTTGAATATTTCAAACACTTTATTTTTTAGTATGCATAGAATTTTTTGTTTAAATTAAAGATTGCAATACAATGATTTCAAATATTAAATGATCCATTCCTCTCTTTTTAGGGAACAAAAATTACGAAGGTTTAATAAATAATATTTCTAATAAATAACAATTAATTCATTAGTACAGCTATGCATTAACTTATGTCTGCTTGTAAAATCAACTATGATTTCACCGACACTACCTTTATCCCAAAGCAATAATCTAATATGCTTTTGTCTTATTTATCATACAAAGATAAAAATAATATATTTAAAAAATAAAATTAAATAAAAATAATATATTTAATAATTAAAAAAAATAATATATTTATTTTTTAAATTAAAAAAAAATTTGGTTGTTAAAGTAACAATTGAATTTTTTACTGGAGTACCATTATAAATTGACTAAGAAATTAAAATAAAAACACAGAAATACAATTTTAATCACTATCATAAAACTATACAAAACAATAGACAATACAGTAAAGTTTTTAACATATTTTAATTACCAAGCATTGTATAATATTTTATGCAAACAAGATCTGTTTTAAATATACTTTACAATGTAAAGTTAAAAAAAGAATAGCAGTAATATTATAGTAAAGATTTTTATAATGAATTTTCTTGAAAACTTTTTCCCTTACAGCATCTAAAAGCAGGGTGGCTGCAAACACTCAGAAAAAAAATACTTCTTTTTTCCAGACTGATTTCATCAAATTTCCCTGATTTTTGTAATCGATGGCATGAATTTTATTATCAATATTACAATTAAGCCTCATTCTTTAACAAATACATTATACTTACCGTAAATTCCGGCGCATAACGCGCCCGGCGTATAACGCGCACCCGTAATTTCTAATAACTTTTTTTAAATTTTAAGATATACTCTTCGTATAACGCGCATGAAAATTTGGATTGTACATGTGCAATATCTCGTCTAGTATCTATAGAAAACCAGAAAGCCTTTCAGTGTGGGACATGTTTAGATCCCACCTTACAGATAATGCCAAAAAAATTGTTGAAAGAATGTAACACCGATGTGGCAGTTATTATGGGCGGATTGACACCATTAGTTCAGCCATTGGAATTCTGCTTTTAAAGCCAATTTAAAAAAAACAGTGGAACACTTGGTTGTTGGAGGGCGAGAAAACCTTTAAGAAAGGAGGATATATGCATCATGCAAGTTTGGAAACAGTGTGCGAATGGATATTAAAAGCATGGGATGAAATTAAGCCTGAGATGGTTAGAAAATCATTAAAAAATGCAGCATTTCAAATAATCTGGATGGATCAGAAGATGACTGTTTATTCATGGATGAGGGTAACACAGATGATGAAGACGAAACAGATTGTGATGACGTGCCTGAAGAAATAACGGAAGACGAATATAATGAACTATTTATGTACTAACGAAAATCAATGAAGTATATAGGTATGTTATTTCTTTAAAATAAAAATATTTTTCTAAATTTAAATTTTTTTAATCTATAATTTTTTATATTCGGGGTATACCGCGCACCCGTAAATTCCAATGTTATTTTTTGTATTAAAAGTGCGCGTTATACGCCGGAATATACGGTATATAAAATATAATTGCTATTACATAGTATATGTGTTTATGTACTACAATAAACATTTATGCTTGACATTAAAGTTGAAAATAATTTTTTTTTAAAAAAATAAAATAAGAATTACAAGACTTCAAAAAAAAAAAAGCAGATTTTTAGATAATAATAAACATCCTTTTGCCCATCAATACACGTCAGTTAGAAAAACAACACTTAATATTGTTTTCATTTGTCCAGTAAAAGGGTGATTCAAATTTAATTAATCAATGCAATTTTTTTTCTTTCAATAGAAAGATTGTTTTAAAAATAGCAATGAAAATTGAAAACAAACACTGTTAATAAAGCTATAAATCTACCACCGGAGTGCAAGTTAACTGCGAGTTAAGAAACACGCAGTTACGAAACTGACGGTCAAAAATTAATGAAGAATACACTTTTCGACTCATGGTCAATGTTTCCAAACCGGGGTTTCGGAACTAGGACTTTACTCTCTTTTGGATTGATAAATTTGACACTGAATCTTTCAAATATTCCAGGAATTCAATTTGAAATGAGAATGAATAAAACATAACATACTTCACCAACATGTTGTTTAGATGAAAGCAAACAGTTTGGAATGCCCAATTCTTTCATAAACACATTCACGTCTATTGAATCAGATGGCACTTCTGGCATTACTATACTAGGAAACTCCCACAATCCAGCCAGCAAGCCCTTTTCAGGTCTCTTCACAACAAAGTACTTATTCTTGTTTTTTATCACAATGACATTCACTTTCTCTTCTCTGGCACTTTTCTTTTCTACTTTACGGGGATAAGCTGTAACTTGGGGGCTGCAAAAATTTTTTTGTAATGAAATCACCTGCAGAAAATTTACAAATTGGAAAAACAATATATATATATGTATATACAGTGGAGCATCGTTTATATGACGCCAAAGGGACCACCGAATAACGTCGTATATCCGATTTTTACTTCTAAAACTGGAACTAACTCTGTTTTCAGTTAATTTTAATGTTTAACGTGTTGATTTACATAAATTTCTAAATTAGCCAAAGCAAAACAAACAAATAACTAAAGAAAAAAAAGAAGAAAAATTAGTGAGCAATTTGACTGTACGTTACCTTTATTTATTTATTATTATTATTTATTTTATTTATCATTTCACGTTGAATTTACAAAAAAAATTATCTACAGTTGTTTGAAATGATGATTGACGTTGAGCTGTAATTAATGATTTGTGCAATGAATCAAGGTATTAAAAAGTTTTTTTGCCAGTAATGTGGTAAAGAAAATAAGTTGTTAGTGTTTCAATGGAATTCATTGCACCTTGAAAAGATGGCGGAAATTCTTGGCATTCCTCGTCATTCTCGCTGTCACTATGTGGCTCAGACTGTGTGTTCTGAATAAGCTCATCAACAGTGCAAATCGCTGACGTTATTACATTATCATCTCAATCTATGTATTCATCAAAAGTTGTCTCTGTTGCGAGCAAATTCCAATCATCATTGATTATCGTATCCTCATTGCTTACGTCATCACCCCCCATTATCATCGGATGTTTGATGGGCAAAACCAGCTGTTATAAAACAGTTCTTTATTAATGTCTTCGTTACCTGAGACCATGAAAACGAAATCATATTCATTGCTTGGAGAACACTTATTTTCTTGGGATTAGCCTCTGTAATGCTTCGAATTTTCGAGTTGAACTAACTGATTTCTATACTGCAATTTTCAATTCCTAATCACGGTCAAATCTAATGGCTGAAGCACACTTGTGTAGTTTGCAGGTGCTAAATGTTATCATGTACTAAATTTACACATGCTCTTTTCTGTGTCATTCATGTTGGTAAATTCAGTCCGTTCTTAAAATATACAAGAAAAAATAAAATAAACATGAACAAAATCTAAAAACCGGAGTATAACCGATTCCTGTGCATTGTATAAACTATATATTTTCACATTAAAATGATGTTGTTGTTAATTTGTGTCGCACTAGAGCTGCAAATGGACACATTAAAATGAATAGGAATGATTTGGGACCACACTAAAACGTCGTATAAATGTAAACGTCGTGTAAGCGATTGTCGTATAAACGATGCTCCACTGTATATATATATATATAAAAAAAATTTAAGATCAACTTTTTGAAAATCCTCAATTAAAAAAATTTCTAAAAAATTTTGATATTAAAATTGAAAGGTTTTTCTTATAAGTATATTTTATGACAAAATTTTGAAAGATGTATTATGAATATCCACACGATGGTGTTCCCACCTTAACGTGGTGTTGTGGTTTGTGTGTGTTGTTGATCCCGAGAGCTATGCCGGCGGGAGCTTCGGCTCCTGGCAGGGTCACCCAAGCCGGACTGGTCGGAGGGGAGACACCAGACGAAGAGGAACACCCTGGTCCTCCAGGTTGGGGGTTGGGCGTGGGGCCAACAACCCCACCCTGTAAAAAACTCCATGTTACGAAATCTCAAGTAGAAAATAAACCCGGGCTGACTTTAAGGAAACGGACTGGAAATGGTTTGAGGCATATGAGAATTGGATCGTGGAATGTTCGATCATTGTATAGAAATAAGGGGTTGCAAATGCTGATTGAACAGTTGACAGCTATAGAATTGATTTGTTGGCTGTGCAAGAAATTCGATGGACAGGAGAGGGAATAATTGAAAAGAAAAATCATACAGTTGTCTATAGCTGTGATAGAGAAAAACACATGTTTGGTACTGGTTTCATATTGAGTAAGAGAATAAGGCCACTTCTGATTGATTTTGATTGCAGGACACCTAGACTATGCAAAATAAGGATAAAGGGCATTTTCTTTAACTACAGTTTTATCAACTTTCATGCTCCTACAGAGGACAAAGATGGTGCGGAAAAGGAGCTTTTCTACGAGGAGCTACATAGATTATATAATTCATGTCCTAAAAATGACGTTAAAATCTTTCTAGGGGATGCAAATGCAAAAATTGGAGTGGAAAAAGAGTTCAGGCCAGTGATTGGAGGGTATAGTCTTCATGATATTTCAAATGACAACGGAAAAAGACTCATAGATTTTGCTACAGATCATAATATGGTCATACCAAGTACAATGTTCCAACATAAAAGAATTCATAAAATGACTTGGAAATCTCCTAATGGAAATACTTACAACCAGATTGACCATATTTTAATTGATTCAAGACACAAATCGGATATACTGGACGTAAGATCTTATCGTGGGGCAAACATAGATTCCGATCATTTTCTAGTTCTGGCAGAGGTTAGAGCCAGAATATCAAATATTCGTAAAGCTCGCGGAGAACGTCTGAAAAAATATGATGGTGAACAGCTAAAAAAAGAGACTACAAGAAAAAAGTTCCAGGAACAAATTGAAAGGAGGCTTGAAGTGACTGATGATTCTTCAGAAAGGGATGATGTTAACAGGGAATGGAATGTTATTAAGAGAGCTCTTATCGAAACAGGAGACCAGGTTGTGGAAAAGATCGAGAGAACCGGAAGAAAGGACTGGTTTGACAATGATTGTTTTATGGCAACTTATAAAAAGAATGAGGCTTATAAAAGAATGATAAGTTCAAGGCATGCAAGAAATGCTGAAAATGCTTATAAAGAAGCAAGAAGAGAAGAGAAGAAGATCCATAAAGAAAAAAAGAGATTATTTTTCGAAGATCTTTTTGAAAATGTTGAACATTTAAGGGGATCAAGGGAAAGCAGAGCTTTCTTTCGAGAAATAAACTTGGGTCGCAAGGAATTCAAGCCAAGAACAAACTCTTGCAGAAGCAGGGAAGGAACGATCTTAAGCGATAGAGAAGAGGTGCTGAACAGATGGAATGAACACTTTGACCATCTGTTGAATGGTGATGAGGAAGAAGACGAGATAGCAATAGACAATTTACAGATGCATAACCAAGAAATGGTTACACCTCCAACGTTGGAAGAGGTCATCATGGGAATTGACAAATTAAAAAACAATAAAGCTCCTGGCCCTGACACCATACCATCTGAATTAATAAAAGGTGGGGGAATGGAGGTTGCGAAGAAAATATATGATCTATTACTAATTATATGGGAACGGGAAGTAATCCCAGAGGATTGGAAAATTAGTTTGACTTGTGTAATTCATAAAAAGGGAGATGTTCTTGAATGCTCAAACTATCGAGGAATTAACTTACTTTGCACGAGCTATAAGGTATTCTCAAATATTTTATTCAATAGACTTACTATGTTTTCAGAGGGAATAATAGGAGAGTATCAAAGTGGTTTTAGAAGGGGAAGATCAACTACTGAGCAAATTTTTACCATTCGGCAGATATTGGAGAAAACGAGAGAATTTGGAATTGATTTGCACAACCTGTTCATTGACTTTAAAACCGCCTATGATAGTATTAACAGAAAAGCTCTGATCATGGCAATGAGAGAATTTAAAATACCAGAAAAATTGGTGAGATTGATTAACCTAACACTNAATTTATGAAGAGACATTTCATTAGAATGTTCATTTTATGTTTTTTAGATCTTCATCATCCAATGATGGTAGCCCTGTGTCTAATGGAAGTTACATAACATATCCTCCTGAGGCAAAAGCTACCAAAGTATTTCAACCGGTTAAAAGGCAAAGATTATCAACCGATGATCCAGACAAAAATGGTATTTAGCATTTGTAAACCAAGAATCTGATATTTTTTTTCAATCTGTTTGTTGTGTGGCAATTATTCGAGGGGATTATTGACCAAAAATATATATATATATATAAATATATATAAATATATATGTTTTTCTGGCTGTTTTTTATACATAAGCAACATATTCACTTAACAAAGCAAGTACAATAATATGGTCAACACACACTGAAAAAATTATTTCTGACAGCCATTTTTTGCAAACATAATGTTTAACAAGTGCTTATTTTGTTGGGGATAAGCTATCAGTGAAAATAAAGAGTTGACGATAGACAGTGCTCTACATTGTTACATATTATCTTTTTCAAGATTTTTGAAATGCCAGATATTCTAACAGTAAGGACTCTAGGTTAGTAGACGTGGAGTTAATAGTTGGAATATTTATCGGAATGTGGACGGAACTTTTCTAAAAGCCAGATTTTTACTGAATTCGAGAAAAGAATCAGTGTTATTAAATGTTCAAATGTCAATTATTATTTATGCACTATTAGAATTAATTGTAATGTTTTATTAAAGATCAAATTTTATATTATAACAGATGAAATAAATATCTGATGAAGAAATATCCTAGCATTGAAAGAATGAAAATAGGTAAAACAATTGTAGGAAAACAAAGAGATTAACAATAACTAGGACAACATTATATAGAAATATATTTCTTATGCAATTGATGTGCAATGAATAAAACTGGTATATTTCTATTATTTATTATTTCACTATCATGTATTTAATAAAAAATTCAAGGTCTGATTCTTGATTTGCCATTTTTATTTTGAGAACCACAATTCAATTTACTCTTAAATTGAGGTACTTATTTACAAGATAGTATATGAATGCTTTTAATCAAATTGAATTTTACTTTTAATAAACATGTTTTTAATAAAAATTATAAATAAATGCATTATTTTTTAAGGAAAGTGAAAAAAAAATGTTTTTTTCATTATAATATTACCAAATTGTTGTAACTACAGATATTTTATTGACGATAAATAGGTATTAAAATATATAAAAGAAATTAAAAAAACTAACAATAATTACATTTATTTGTTTCAGTAATTTTCAAAAGATTAAAGATTATTGAAAAAAAAAGTTTAAGGAAATAACTTTCAGTTACCCAAAAAGCGGTGCAGTTTTTTTAAAAACTAAGCAGAATTAATTACACATTGATTTGTTTGCTGTCTTCTTCATTCAATTTTTCACACCTTAAGGGAGCATAAGGTCTCAATTATGCCACTTAAACATAACCAATTTTTATTAAAATCCTTTATCTCAATTCTAAACATTACTAAAGCATTTGATTTCTTTTTAAATAACTCTATGGCAAGTAATTTTTGGTCTTCGCTTTTTTAGTTCGGGGAGTATAACACGATATCTACCTCACCTTTTTTGGTCATTTTACTATATGGTCCATCCATCTCCACTTTATATAGTGACTTCAACTTATAAGAAATATAATCCTATTCCACAATTGACACAAGTATCATTTTTCTTGTCTACATAAGGTGACATGGATTTTCACAAATTAGTTTTCTGTCACAAAAAGATTTTACACTCTGGAATTGTTAGCTTCACGACAACTCTAGTAAACATTGTTAGTCCTATACCTAACACTCAAACACTCTGGAATTGTTAGCTTCACAACAATTTCAGTAGAAATTGCTTTTCCAATACCTAACACTCAAACCTCCATATGTCACACACATCTTATTTCAGGTGAATAATTCATCTTTTCATTAATAAGAAATCACACACATTGATAAGTTAACTTGCAACCATTAAAAAGGTCTTCAGAGATATTATAAACAATGCATGCAATATGACTTCTTACATTAGAAGATATAAATTTGGATAGTCATATCTCTAATGAAATGGGAAAAATACTTTTGATACTTTTGAGCTCTTGCAAGATATTAAAAAAATATTTAAAAAAATATATAATAATAACATTGCAAGGAAAGAAAAAGAAAATACCAAACACATAGAATTGTCAACCTTAAAATATCTGATAAATGTGGTTAAGAAGGATTTTGCCATGTTCAGGATAATATAATTCTGAACAATAACAAAATCCAGCAAAACGACATTCCAATATCAGAACCAAAATAATATATATGAATTTTCAAAAAATTCAAACGCATATTATTGTAACTCATATTAGTGTGTTCTAATTACAGGTCAATAACCTGATGAACTTGGATACCTATAAATGATTAAAAGTTTCTATTTTTAATTAAACACTAACAATTATCAATAATTTTAATTAATGCCTAATGATTACAGATTTTCTAAGTTTTTACATTTAAGAAAAAACAATATAGCATGCAAATTTTTCACAGTTTGAGAAACTATATTCTTTTCTCCCACAGCAAAATATGACTTACAAGAAAAAGTTCAACGTAAGCTTTAAAAAGGTTTAACGTTAAAAATATACTCTAATAAAGAAAGAAAAAAGTTTTTTCAAGCAAATCTGAAGATAATTCCAATTATTGTAATCTGTTATTATAAAATTAAAAATAAACCCAATTAATTAAAAAAAACAACAACTTTTAAACATTCTTTTTAATAATAGAATAGGGAATAATAGTTGAATAGGGAGAAATAAATTTTAAACAATAAATTTAAAGGTAAAAAAATTTTAAATTATTTACAAATTATAACATTATTTAATAATTTAAATTAATGCTGTTTCATTTAAAAAGAGTTCAATGAATAGACATAACAACCCAACTGTCACATAAGTGTAGTATTTATAAAAAACACATTAAAATAAAAAGTTTACAAAAATATTGACGTCAAAATAGTTTAAGAAATCCAAATTCAATTAGAGATCTGTTTATAAACTGAAGGTGACACACGCAAATTATTAATAATTTAGTTTAAAGGTTTTAAAAATATACATATATACAATAACTTATATACATATAGCAACATATGTGATAAATTAAAATTATTTCAATCATAGTAATAAAAAAAACCTGTTTCAAAAATTATAATCTGTTCATCCAAAAGAAATGATCTAACAATAAAATGAAACAAAATCTTTATGAAAAGAACACTTTATGCAGATCCAGTTATCATATTTTGCAATGCATAATTAATAATATAATAGAAATATCCATAAAATCAGTAAAAACACGCAATTAAATTTACTTTTGTTCCCACACTGAAGATGGCAAGCAGAAATTGCACCCGGCAACTAAAAGAAAGAAGGAAAAAACCTTTTAGAACAATTTTGAGAAATGGCCTAAAATCATAATTTTTAACATAAAATAACATTATGATTAACTTTTCAAATGATACAAAAGCGAATTGAATAAAAAAAAATTTTAAATTAAAATATTTTAAGATCAGATTAATAAAAAACACATTACAGTATAATTTTGTAAATTAGGCAGTTATTCTATGGGTATCTACATGCTTTTTAAAGTCTTGATATTACAATACCACATTATAAAACATGAATTTTAAATTTTAAATCTTGAGTAGTATCTTTTTGAGTAGCTTAATTCTCAATGACTCAATAGTAAACTCACATTTATTTTTTAACAGTTGCTACCACTGATTTCTACATAGCTTTTAAAATCCCATTAATTTAAATAGGATATAATTGAAAAACATAAACTTTGAATTATTTGACATTGACCAAATTAACAGTCACCATCTTGCATAGGACGACTAAATACAACAAATGGCTATTGTAAAAAGGTTCGTCAGCAACTACCAGATATCCACTTTTTGTGCAAAAATTTTGATTCGCTTAAAAAAATCTTGAAATATGGTGAATAACGAAAAAGTAAAATTAAGAGGTCTAAATTTAGGACCACTTTCTTCACCAAATTAATAGGACCATATTTCTCGAATAGCAGCTACCATATTATTAGGGTAAGGAATAAAAACTAGATAGGCAAAAAATATGTTTATTCAGAGAAAGAATGTTTTTGTGTTCAATTTTTAAAATTTAAAATATCGCCTACACTAATTAATCAGCATTTTTGAGTTCAATCCCTAGAACCATTAAGATTGAGTCCTAGTATTTGAAAATCCAAACAAATTAAAAGTTATTCAGGGTGTTTCTTTTTTTATGCAGTATGTATTCACAGAAATATATATCTTATTGGTTCACTTGTTGGCACATCCAGATAACATTGGATAAAGTTTAAGAAAGTAGCCTGTTTCAATGAATTTCGACCTCTGACACAAAGGTTCACTGAAAGTATTAATTTTTTAATGTGGGAGCAGTAGAAAAAAAATATTTATCAGTATCATGATTCACTCATTCTATCAAACGTCATTATGCATGCAAATAGATGTGTAATTCTCAAAAATCCAGTGGATCTTCAGTTTTGACTTTCCAAAAACCAGGAGAAAATGCTTTTTTAAAAAAATAAAGAATTGAATTTAATATTAAAAAAAACATTTTGAAAATTTTAAGAAAATCAAAAAAGTCAAGTATCAAATCTTGTCTGATTTGCTAATTCATCAAAGAAACTGTAATCAAAGAAATCATAGCAATCAGGCGAAAACTGGGCATTTAAGCAAAAACTTTTTCACATGTTTGCTATTTTTGTTTTATAGCATTTAAGAAAGAGATTTCTTCAAACAGCATTTTAGTAGAAAAAATGATAACAGCAAGAAAAAACCTTGATAGTATATTTCAATTTTTCAGAACTGGAAACTATATAAGAAAATTATGCAAAACACTTAACAATTAGTTGTTAAAATATGCTTACCATTTTCAATATCAGGAATGTCATCAGAAGATTTTTTCTTAGCTGAACTATTTTTAACAAAACTATCTAGAGTTCCATTTAATTTACCTTAAAAGAATAAAATCATAGATGTTTAGTTTCTATAGATAGAATTTAAAATGTTTGTTATTTATAACTTATGAATTTAATAAAATGTTTTCACTGAGTTCTTACCAATTTCATATATATAATTTCCTTACTTTAACCAGAATACGTTAAAAAAAATTCCAAACCAAAATTTTGCTATACAACAATTTTTTATAACAAACATACTCTAGTTTTTTTCACTAGTGAGCAACAAACCTTTTGATTGAAAATATGACAAACATTAGACTCTGTAAGAAACAGAATTTTATTCTACAATATAGTTTATTAATAAAGTCACATCAATTATGTAGTTGCCACTTTTATTATTTGCCATGTAATTAAGAATCAAAATTTATCTATACAGGAAGTTTAATTTCAGTTAGCAGGGTTACATGTAAGAAAAAAAATTTATAGAAGAAATAGTTAGAAAAACCACATTTTGCACAAAATGATATTCTAATTTTAAGTTGATTGGAATTTTTACAATCAATAACTGTAAAAGATGTTTTAGTTTACTTTGTAATTCCTTGGCTACTTATTGTTATCTGAGTTTAAAGAATGGTAATTTCCTGTGTTTGTGATGGGATTTCATCAGATTTTGGTTAAAAACTGCAATAATTCTTTGTAGTAACAATTAAAAAAATTTATGCCAATCGCCATTTTTTAAATTTTTTTTATATGCACTCTGTGTGCCTTTTATTACTGTTTTTTCTTAATAAATATGAAATTCTAATGAATATTCCAAAAATAATTTTATTTCAGGCTCGATCTCAAAATTTCTTCATTTTAAAATGAACATTGTAATGTTTACCATATTTTGAGAAATGACTAACATTATTAATTGCTATAAAATGCATATATTTTACAAGTAATCTTTCAATATGAAGTTGATTATTTTTGTTACTGCATGGTGCTGTTTAATGATGTTACGTATAACTTTCTATTTCATTTTACTAATCTTCAAAACTCTATCTTGTCAAGAATACGAGCTCTTTACTAATTTTAAATATGTTTATCTAACCACAAATTTATATCTTTGAAGGCAATCTTCATTTTAATAAAAATAGTGAGTCTATCTATATTTTTCGTGTACACAATGTTGAAAAATAAGTAACAGAAGACTACCTACCAAAAGTCAAAGGCAAGCATTTATTCTTTTATTAATTTAAGTGTGTTTTCAAGATTAATATTAATAATTTTTAAATCAAATAAAAATTGAAATTTCTGAAACAGTGGTCTCAGTTAAAAACGCTACAACAGGCTACTGGCTAATAGCAAAATTTCCTAATTTTGCTCCATACTGAATTTTTATGCCAAAATCAATTACCATTATATTTTTCAAGTTACAATATTAAAAACAAAATCAATAAGATAAAATTAATTATTAAATATAACACAAAAAAAATCATGCAATAGCTTAGAAAAATCAGTCTTAAATATTGGATAAAAATACAATAATGAAAATATACTTTTTTCAGCTAAAGAATAAACAGCACAGCAACTACTAACAGGACATTTTGCACAGTTAGGATTTTGAGGCGTACAGACAACAGCACCAAGTTCCATTAAGGCTTGATTGAAATCTCCTGGTCTTTTATTAGAAACTATTTTATTTGCAAGCTCCCTGAAAATTTCGTAAGTTGAAGATTAAACAATTTTCATAGAAAGGAAAAAATCTTTAATAGTTCATGAGATATGCTTAAACATAAATCTAATTATAGCAATCAGTAAAATGAGATTTAAAAAAAAAAAACCAAATAAAAGACAATTAGGAAACAAAAATTTTGAAACATTCATTTTTAAGATAAGTTGAATAGGGAGAAAAAGTTTTTAAATATAAATTTAAAGGTAAAACAATTAATAGGGTATTTTGCACAGTTAGGATTCTGAGGGTACATACAACTGTTTTAACCTCCATTAAGGTTTGAGTGAAATTTCCTTGTTTTTTAATAGAAAATATTTTATTAGCAAGCTCCCGAAAAAATTTAGTAAGGAAATTAAAATGGAAGTTTTTATATTACATTAATAGTAATACATTAATAGTTACATTAATAGTAATTTTAAATTATATTTCCCCCAAAAAATGTAATTCAATAATTCTATTTAAAATGGTTTCATACAAGTAGGAAACTGGATCAGAACTGATACTCTTTCTCCAAAATTTAATTAGTGTTCAAATATAATATTGCTTTGTTAATTGTAACGTATATATGCTGTAAATAAAATCAAGTATGGTAAAGTGCTCTAAATACAGATGATGATCAACGTTCAACTAAACATACAGGTAAAAACTGAATTTTTTATTCTGTCTGCTCCTCCTTTCTTTGCCTTCAGATTCTCCAAATGATTGAAGCTTAAATAAATATCAAGGCTTGTTTAAAATGTTTTCATATGATGGGAATCTATAAATTTTATAAAATCTAAAAAAGAACAAGTAATATATATATAAAAAATTTTAAGTCAATTCCTACTATAGTTCCTATTTTAGTTACTTTTTATTAAATAATTACAATTAATATAAATATGTATATATTATTGAATCGATATTATTGAGACGAGTATTTATTTCTAAATTTATATCCTGTTAAATATCTTAGGTAAGAGAAATTTTTTTCTCCCATATAAAACTAAAATTAATTAAATTTAATTAATGAATTAATATTTGAAAAAACTGTATTAACATCAAGTGTTATCCACTACGAGTTTAAAAAAAATGTATTTGAACTTGAGTGGATGAATAAAAAGTATTTAATTAACGATTGAAAATTTGAATATATAAATATATATAGGGAGAGGAAATTTGAATATATAAATATATATAGGGAGAGGAGAATTGAAAAAAGAGTTATGAGCAATTACCATAAATGATCACGGACACCTGGATGAGATACGTTTGCACCAATCAATCTAATTCTGGATAAAACTCTGATTACATTACCATCAACAACACCCACATTTTTTTGAAATGCAACAGATGCAATCGCTGAAGCTGAATATTGTCCAATACCTGGAATGGATTTCATCAACTGTGGCACCACCTGAGGAATATTGCCACCAAGTTTTTCCATTATAATTTTAGCTCCCTCATGAAGTCTCCTTCCCCTAGAATAGTAACCTAGACCTGCCCACATTTGTAGCACTTCTTCAAGCTTCCCAGCAGCAAGATGTTTCACAGTGGGCCATTTCTAGAAAGATAAAAATTTATTTATACGTTGACCTAAATGATTAATATGGAGACCAGAAAACAGACAGGGGTCTGTCTAGGTTTTTCTGAGAGGTACCTATTTTGTGAAAATTTAGACATAATTTGTGAAAAATTAAAAATTACATTTCAAAATTTAACACAAAAATATGGCAAGAATATGGATTTATCATTTCTTAAGGAATACAAAAATAAAATTTTAAGAAAAATATTTTGTGAAACTACCGTTTTTACTAAAATTAAATTTGTGAAACTACCGTTTTTCCTAAAGTTGAATTTGTGAAGGTACCGCTAAACGGTAGTAAATTCGGTCTGGACAGACCCCTGACAGATGAGTAAAAAGTTTGGTGGAAGAACCAGGGTTCTTGCTGTTTGATATCAAGAACCCTGGTTCTGGACATGAAACATTGTCAAATATAAATTTAATTAATCTTTATACTTATTTGATAATATTTTGAAATTGAAAAATTTTTTAAAATTTTCATTTTATAAATGTAATTTAAAAAAATTGTAAAAGAAAATCACAAAATTATTTTATCTTAAATATAATAATTATTTTAGCTTAAATTTAAATAACTCATATGAGTGTGTGACCTCATTCAAACAAAAAATTATACAAACACGGGGGTCAGTCCAGGGTATATTTAATACCGTTTAGCAGTACCTTCACAAATTCAGCTTTAGGAAAAGCGATAGTTTCACAAAATACTTTTAATAAAGCAGTTTCTCACAAAAAACCCCTTTCTCGTTGCAATCTAGGTAAAAGATGTACTTTTTTGCCAGATGTCTTTTACGAAAATGTAGCACATGTTTGGTCAGATACTGCAACATGGTAAACCTTACCGGTCGCTCACGCTATATCAAAGCGAGCTTTTTTAATTTTTGCTCAGTTTTTTAAAATGTAACGAGTGTTTCTCTTTGTAAACTTTACAGAAAGTTAAAATTCGAACATTATTCTGAACATTTCGAACATTATTCTGAACATTTCGAACATTATCTTAAACACTATTGTAAATTTATTCTATCAGACCTTTATTTTTATGAAACACTTTTTTTCTCTGTGAAACTTTTTTCTGTATGACCAAGTCGAAAATAATCTCATAATGAAAATAACTTTTAGTGCTAGTACTGTTAAATGCATGTTTTTATTAAATTCAAGCTGAAATTAAACTATAGACAATGATTTTTATGGAATTAAAATTGGATGCAATTTTAAGCCCACAATTTTACAATAGCAAAATTATCTTTTTTATATGGGGAGAAATTTACTTGTCATAAATGATTTTTTTTCAAAGTGACAATTTTTGAAAATGTTTTTGTATTGATTTTTTATTATAATTTTTAATTTTCACAAATTATGTCTAAAATAGGTACCTCTTTCTAAAAAAAAAAAAAAAAAAAAAAAAAAAAAAAAAACAGACAGACTTCTGAAACATAATTATACAAATTTGTCAGTAGGTATTGAAATTGCAGCAAATCATACCTCTAAGTATAAAAAATTTTTACGAAAAATATCACCTTTTACTCCTTAAAAATAACTATAAAAATCAGTAAAAATACTGAAAACTTTCTGCCATGATGAATTCTATTCTTTTAGATTATTATTGATATTAAGTGATTTTTACTCTTAGTTCAACTGTGCTAAGAACAACTAGTACACTTAGTTCCATATAAACTCTTGATGAAGATTATGTAAAGTTCGTTATTGTGTTAGGTATATAGAGTCAACTTAATTTTAATATTGCACTACAACTTCTTTAAGTAAATGATACCTAAAAAAATTGTTTTTTTTTATTTGCCCCTTTCAACATAATAAAAAAATTTACTTACACGTCCATACATTTTAAAAACAATATTTAGAAACAGTAAAAAAAATAATAATCAATTATATATTCTAAAAACAGTATTGCAGAGTATCTTCCACATAAGGTAAAGAGGAAGTAGTCCATTCAGAATGATTATACTTCCTGTTTAATCAACTTAAATCTAATACATACAAGATATATCGCTTGTTTTATTAAAAGAAATTTAATATTTTTGATTTAGGACCTTTCCTAATAAGAGTTCCATTTTATCTTAACTTGACCATACAATTGCTACTGAAACTAAATTCTTTTTTTTTCTTCCTGCTACCCTATTTTAAAGAATGTTACAGAGTGGACCTCTTCCTTTAATTAACTTTCAATAAACATATAACAAATAAAGAAGATAAATGCTAGTACGAATATATCAGAAATACCTTCATCCATTTGTTAAAATATGGAATAACAGTGGCAACTTGAGTTTGTTGCAACATAATTTCTGACACCCAGACAGCATAGCCTCTAATATTAGCATCAGTTTCTGTTTTAGCTATGTCACGCCAAGGTAATTTACGTTGTTCCTTATCATACCACTTTAAAAGATTTTCTTGCAGATCTTTGATTTCTTCATTGGTAAAATGATGTTTAAAACAAATACTGATAGATTTCGTTTTCTTTGATTCCTTTTCATTTTTAACACGCTTTTGATTAGATATTGATGATTTTGATTTATTAGGCATTATGATATCATCTGAAAGAGAGAACAAGCATGATTAATAATTGCAACTAAATGTGAGCATACTTATTAGCAGAAAAATAATTATATGTTTTAAAATGATATTAAAAGGAATTGTTTTTATAAAAGTGAAATTTTTTAAACATTTTTTATCAAGGTGCAATTTCTTATACAAAATACTCCTCAGAAAAAATAAACTGCTTAAATTGGCTATTCAGCAGATCTATGAAATGAAAATAATTCCAAGCATTTTCTGGCTGCTTTTCTTTGATGCCGGAATTTGATTAGTCCTAATTGGAAATTTGGATCGTTCAAATATAACTCTTTTACTTCTACAATTACAAAATATTTTCTTGTTATTTCATAGATAATATTTGTGCTGTACCATTAGATGCACTGTCTGAAATCTATTATCAGAAAGTCTCTATTTTACTTATAATTTGTTTTTTGGAATTATTTTCTCCCCCTACTGTGCTGCAGATTAATAAAGGTTTTTCCCAGTGAAAAAAATACATTAAAAAAAAACACACTACCAAATGCAAGGAACAAATTATCTGAGGACAAATTTAATTTTAGCTCAGAATGAAAAATAATGAATGTAAAAAAAGGTAATTCTTATTTTTTCGCTATTGATCTAATCAAAAAAGTTCACTCAGAATTTAACTGATGAAACAATTTAATTCCAAATCTGTTGCAATTTAGTACTAGCAGTACTTTGTATTAAAAATAAAGAGTAATTTAAGCTTATTTAAAATTGCATTACTCAAGTAAATTTCTGTAAGGGAACACGATCAATTAATGTTAGATATTGTAAATCGAAAGTTATGCTAAAGTTGCCTAATATAACTTGATACGGTTACAAACCATATAATATAATACTGTTCTTTGTTAAATTATGACAGAATCAATAATTGATTACATTTTTCCTTCTACCAAATATTTATTATAGGTACATTTCTAAGGTAGAAACTTAAATAATTCTACATAACGATCAGTAGTTTAGAAAGTCTATAGGAATATCTGATGACATTAGCTATCAATTATCATGAACTTAATATTTCAGCCTCCCAAAAAAATGAGTTTCAAAATGAAATTTTATGGTAAGACTTATATACAATTAAATAAAAAGCTAACAATATTTCAAAATTATAGTCTTTTGCATTTAATAGCAATTAAAAATAATTAAATAGAAGGGTGGTAATTCAAAATTCGAGTACAGCTTCCTATAATAACAAAAAGCATTTATGCTTACTCAATAGTATGTACAGTATATACAAAAATCAGGTAATCATAAGAGTTTAAATCATGAGGGAAAATGCATAAAATGAAATGCGTGAAGAAATCCTAAATAAAAAAAACATTAAGTTTTCGAAATTTTCGCCGCGCTTTACTTAAATTTGTTTATTTACATTTTCGGATAGAAAATGACAGTTACAGTTAACAATATGTCAGATATTTTTTTAATTTTTAATCACGTTTTTTTTTGCATTAATTTGGTTGGCTGTTTATTTTAAGGAGCGTTCACTTTGCATGTAGTTCATGCACCTCCAATCGCCATTAAGTAGTTCGACATTAATAACATACGACCTGCACGTCTAGGGTAATCACAAGCTGTGTTCCTTAAACGTTTTTCGAGTTTTTTTTTTCATTTTAAGGCCGAATCTTACTAAATACGGTTCACACACTCATCAGACGTCGAAGGAAAATAAGAAATTGATAGGTGAAAAAATATTTTTTCCGCAAAAGACTCACCTCTCAGGTTCAATATTTACTGAGAGGTGTGTGAATCGTAAATATGAAAATCTTCTATTGCTCCGTTCTCAATAAATGCGGGGAAAATTTGCAGTGAAAATAGCTTTTAAGCAGCCATTCTCGCTGGTAGCATTAAAAAAAAAGGCAAGTAAGCGAAATTGGGAATACAAGCGGGAGTCTGATTAACGAGTTTTTCATGAGAAAATGTTCTTTCCTAATCATTTTCTCACTCACAGCTATGAATTCGCATATGCGATTCTTTCGTATTGCATTGTGAGTGGTCTATTATGTATGGCATATACGAATCAATAGCGTTCTCACTGATGCAATCCTGGAGTAACTGCGATTTATGCATGCAGGATCAGTTAATCTTACATGTAGTTTCTAAATATTCATCGAATGTCTAGGGTATATGGATCGCTGGCAGAATTATTCAGAAACTCAGAGCCGTTTTTATGAGAGAATCAACTTGCTGCGGTCAGTGTCTGGGTTTGTGACCACTTGGATCAGTCTGCGTATGGACCGAGGGTGTGCAGTATTGGTCCTCGCTAAGCAGTTCTACCGTAATGTGCTTCGAATTCACGTGCAGGTCGTCGGGCTACCGAAGCCTGGATGCCATCTCCTCTGCAAAGAATCAAAATTGTGATGGCATGTCTTCGGATCATCCTCAGGAATGTTTCCAATCGCCAATAGCCCATTGTGAAGCTCCAGTGCAACGTAAATGAACTACTACAACAACAAAGCATATGATTTACGCATCTCCCATCGCCATTTGAAGAGAAGGAGGATTGGATAAGGGAATTTTTCGCGAGAGAATGTAATTCACCAATCAGTTTGATTATCCCACGATGGTGATTGGAGTTGCCTGAATCGCAGGCAGTGTGAATTGTCCAAACTGCATGAAAACAGAACAGCTCGATCAATAACGAATCTTATTCGCGTTTAGCGGACATCAGGAAGATACTTTCTTTTGAAATTTTATTTTTTACAATGTGGAAATTATTTGAAACTTATATTAATAAATGAGAATCAATTTGTTAGAAAATACATATTTTAGGTTAGTTGTTGCTGTTGTTATTGTTAATTTACGTCGCACTAGAGCTGCACAATGGGCTATTGGCGACGGTCTGGGAAACATCCCGGAGGATGATCCGAAGACATGCCATCACAATTTTGATCCTCTGCGGAGGGGATGGCACCCCCGCTTCGGTAGCCCGACGACCTACGCGCGAAGTCGAGCACTTTACGGTAGCACAGTTTAACGAGGACCAATACCGCACACCCTCGGTCCCTACGCAGACTATTTTAGGTTAGAAATACACTGGTGTGCAAAACTTAAACAACAAGTGGTTTTTCAGCCACAGCTCCCCAACAAAGTACACTGGTGTGCAAAACATAAGCAACAAGTGGGCTTTGTGTCATAACTCTACAAGAAATTATCCGATTGACATGAAATTTGAATATGATTTACATTATTTTGTACTTAAGCGATGGTAAAAGAATAATGGCGCAGAAATGAATATAAAGCTTAAAGTAGGGCATGCAACAAAAAAAGGCTTTATTTGACATATAGTGGCGTTACACATGATTGCCTGAAAAAGCGTAAGTACAACTGGCAGATGTTCCCTAGTATGGAATATGCCCTCCCCTTACTATAATTGTTGCTTGGCATCGTCTCTCCATGCTAAGCACCAGATTATCCAGGAGTTCTTGGGGTAAACGTCTCCATTCCTCCTTTAACGCATCTTTCAGCTGATGGGTGTTACCAGTCGCGTCGCAAGACGTCTCCCTAATGCATCCCACACATGCTCTATGGGATTTAGATCTGGAGAGTAAGCTGGCCAATCCATTCATGTGATATCTTCACTTTACAGTAGCTCTTGAACATTAGCAGCACGGTGTGGCCGGGCATTGTCATCCATAAAAATGAAGTCTGGTCCAATGGCCCCTCGGAACAGACGCACACGGGGTAGGATCACCTCATTGCAGTAGCGGTCTCCAATTACAGAGCCTCGGTCGAAGATCTGAAGCTCAGTCCGCCCGTTCAACATAATGCCACCCCAGACGACAACTCCAGGACCACCGTAACGATCTCTTTCCGCGATGTTATTGGGATGAAATCGAGCTCCAACCTCTCTCCAGATGATCAGACGTTGAGAATCACTTGTTGCACTAAAACGACTCTCATCTGTGAAGAGGACGCGACTCCATTGATGAGGTGTCCAGGTTTCGCGTTCTCTGCACCACTCTAAACGGTGCCGCCGATGGCTAACTTTTAAAGGTATGCAGCGTTCAGGACGTCTAGCAAATAAGTCACCTTTGTGGAGGCGTCTGACCACTGTAAATCTTGATACTTGTCGTTCTGTGGCTGTGCACAGTTGCTGAGATATGCCGCTCGCTGACTGAAAACGGTTTCTTTTCGCCTGGAGAACAATGTAACTGTCATCTCTTGGCGTTGTTTTCCTTGGGAGGCCACCGCCAACCTTCCAAACAGCTGTACCAGTAGTTTTAAAGGCATTCCAAGCACGAGAAACAACACTGCTGTTGATCCCGAACTCTTTGGCGACACTGGTCACAGCGACACTGGAAGCTTGAGGAGGGTACGCCCCTCCTCAAGCTTCCCAATCATTCTTCCTCGAGTAAAGTCGTCTAAATGATTTCTTGAAGACATGTTTCACAAAACAAATCACTTGCACTTGCAGCGAATGTCTTTAACTACGGTGCTCTTCATCCTTTTATCACAGCTTTGACCTGCAAGCGCCGACCCACAAGGTATACGTACACTTACATCACCTACGACGTTTTATTTCTAAAATTTGCATACAAATAATCTTTCTACTGTATTACGTGCATATTATACTGCAATTTCATGGCTATCTTATACTTTGTTGGGGAGCTGTGGCCGAAAAACCACTTGTTGCTTAAGTTTTGCACACCAGTGTATATCTCTAACGAAAGGAGGGAAATTGCTAACGCAAAAAACGTAAAGTTGCTAACGTAAGAAACGTAAAGTTGCTAACTTAAAAAACGTAAAGTTACTAACGAAAAATGGAGAAAAAATATGTGAGAAACAAAACTAGAAAAATCGCTGAAGCCGAGCGAGAGAAAACGGTAGGTAGGTACTTTATTTATGTCGCACTAGAGCTGCAAAATGGGCTATTAGCGACGGTCGTTGAAACATCTCTATGAATGATGCGAAAACATGTCTTTACAATTTTGTGAGGTCTGTTCCCCAATTTAGACATAGATATGCGTTGGAAGGAAATTTTCTCCAGATCTCTATGTCCATTTCACTGCTGAATGACCGACCACGGAAGTCAGAGCAAAAGGTTAGGTGCGCGGAAAACGAAAGTGTTTATTAGTGAACTTTAAGTGTCAATTTGGTAGAGAATACACATATACGTGAATAAACATTTATATAATATGGTAAAGCTTTGACTATGTATCTTAGTTTAAGAAAGGGCAATTTGCGAATTTTCGTAATTTTTTGAATTTAAGGAATTTAATTTCTTAGACGTTTTGTTTACAATACTCCCCAATTTTTATTTATCAAAGTGAGCTTTTTTCTGTAGTAAAAATGGCGTCACCTATTGAGTAAGATAGATAGGGATGGGGAGCTTCTAGTTTTTCAGATGAATTAAAGTGTGGAAGGTCTATCTTAATGAGATTAGATTATAATCTAATAGTTATGATCTTCATAGTTATGATCAAGGTTTGTAATATGCTTGTGTTGACAGATCTAATCACCGGTGTTCAGATGAGTTGTGTCAGATTTCTCAGTAAAAGTAATTCCCTAACATCGTGATGGTCAGACTAAATGATTCCATCAAAAAAGGGGATGGTTCTTGATGAGATGTTAATCTGGAAACTATTAAAATATGATGGTTCATGAAGTATTGGTTTTGTTGGGCCATTAAACAAAATCACAGAACCATGTTAGTTTTGCTAATGTATTCCAACAGAAAGTTGTTCCAATTCTTAAAATGGGATGACGATCAGTCTTGATGGTACCATTAAGAAGTAAGATGGTTTTTGATGAATGGTTATGATGGTAACCATCTTCTTCACGTTGGTCTATCAAGAATTTTGTCTTTGGCTTGGAAAAACAAATTCTTGTTAGCTATCTCCCAACACTAAGAATGCTATTTTTAAAAGATGTGCTTTCTAAGTTAGTTGACAAAATAATAAAGATGCTTTTAGTGAAAGACACAAAGTTTATTTTCCGGTTATTTTAGAAGTTCAAAATAGTGGAAATCATAACAGTCTCTATCATTAAATCCTGAATTTTTTTAATTCTTTTTACAGACAAGATTGAAAGTGCGCTGGAAGTAGTTGGGTGATTCTTTTTTCTTTAAAGTTCTCAGGTGAATTGCACTTTCCACTCATTAAAACTACCCTAGCTTGTTTTGCTGTGGTTATCCATGCTATACGGCAGTCACAGATCAAAGGACAATCTAAAGTAAAAGTAAAGAAATAATACAAAGTATTAATGTTATATTTATTTACAAGTAAAAGTAAAGCATTCCCGCTAGAGTCCGTTGTGGGCCAGGGAATGAAAAGAGGAACTCTTAGCGTTCCTTTTTTAACTAGAATAAAGAAGATCTTTCAAGTTAAATTTATATACCTCTCCGAATACAAATTAAATTGGATCATCCATATAACTTGAATAACTTTACAAATGCTTACTTTAAAGATAGATGTAATTTCAGCTGTAATAAATTAGAAGATTTAAGTGGTTTTAAAAATTTTAGTATTTTTTACTTTAAATTTCTGTTTTGTATTCTAGACTTTTTGATTCATGTAAATAAAACTTACCTTGGAAAAGCGCCATTTGTAATTGACTCCATATTGGTCTGAAAACATCTTCATTTAAAGTCTTTATAGGATTTCCTCCCAAGTACAGATACTTCAAAGCAGGTAGTTGTTCGAAGGTGTTTGTGTACAGCATTTTAATTTTGTTATAGCTGAAATTATAAATATTTATGAATAATAAATTATGACTTTTCTCCTTATTTCATTTAACTTATGCAAAGAAATAGGCTAAATAGATGTTACTCTAAATAGTTATTTATGCAAATTATTGATAACTTTTATTTAAACTGCAGTCATAATAAGGAACTTACGAAAATAACGAACATTATTTGATTCTAATTAAGAGTTAGTGTTTATAAATTTCAATATCCCTTCCCCCCTCCGCTAAACCGATTGTAGAAAATTCTCTAAAATCCATCAATGTTTTTGAAAAATAAGGGAAAAAGAACTTAGTAATGAAACATGCTTGCATAAATACGATAAACACATCCCTATTTTGCTACTGTTAATTAAAAAATAAGTGTAAAATTTGTTGCTTACATTATAATAAATTCTAATTAATGATAGTAATAATGTTTATTAAAGATGCTGTTTTTCTTGCCATATTTAAAATTGAAATTGGGCCTAAAATATATTTGCTAATAGCTCGAAAATCAATGCATTGATATGTTTAATCATTCTTCCATAGTTTGCATATATTCTAGGATGTTTTATCTATCATCACTTTGGTATAGTTTGAGTTCCATGTCGAAGGGAAAAACACATTATTAAAATACATTGCTTAAGATAATTTTTGAATGCTTAATATATATTATAGCAATTCTTTTAATTATGATGATAATTTTATTCTTATTTTATAACCGTCTTTGAACAGATGACTGAATTTTCAATTTACGACTACCAATGTTCAACTCCGTGTCTTTGTTTTTGAACTAAATCCAAAAGACAAGCTACAAGACCAGCTACGTAACATCAAACAGGTAATTCTACAAATAATTAAGCGTTTGTGTTAGTTAATTTTTTCTAGGAACGATTTTCGTAAAATCATCAACATTTTGTTGTAATATGACATTTCCTGTATAGCTTAGTAATATCTTTGTGTATTTCAAGAGAAAAAAATTAACAAATAGGAATATAATTTGCAAAAACGAAACTATAAATGCGTAACTTAAATTATTATTATTTTTTTACCTTAAACCGATGGCTTCGAGATTTTTGGCTGGAGTAGGCAACATTGATCTCTCAACGCTTCTAATATAATTGTTATCTAAGGTAAGTCTCTTCAACTGGGTGAACTTATTAAAAGCCAGAGATGGTAGTTTTCTAATGAAGTTGTCTCTGAAATTTAAATCTTCAATAGGCAGGTGAGATATGTTAAGGTTGGGTAGTTCAAAGAGCTCAGAACTTGATATCTTCAAATAACTAAGCTTTTTCATTTTACTGAGTTCTGACCATTCCCAGTTATTAACAAAACTACAGTTTGAAACTTCCAGTGCTTTCAAGCTATCTTCAAGACCTGTAAAAGCAGACTTGCTTTCTCCTAAAGAGAATATACTGGAATCGTGAATTGTTAATACCTGGAAATTGAACACAGAGAGAATGATATTAAAAATACATTTTACGACTGTTCTGAGAATTTAAATGAAATCACACTTTACTGATCATAGTATTTTCCATGTGTAAACGAACGCAATCTCTAAAATTATTGAATTTTTTTTTCTAGAAGTGAACTAGCATATAATGTTCTTTTCTCTAGAAAAACATATTCTATAGTAACGGCATTTTCTACATTAAGGAGAGCGGCAGACCCTTCATTGCCCGTATTTCCGAGTTTTTGTATCCTCTGCATTTTGAGGTCATTTGGATCAACGTGCTCACTATGTTAACAATGAACTCAGTAAATAATGTAAAAACAGTAAATAGTGTACATGTACTCATAATAAACATAAATGGTGAAAAAAATAGTAAACATGTGGTTTGAGAAGTAATAAAAACTGAAAATTATATTAGAATAAAAATGGTAATAAACACTTGTTATCTTTTCAACAATATACTAATTTCGTTATTTAAATTTAAATGATAATTTGAAAAATAAACTTTGTCCTGGTACTCTAACTTAATACTAACACTAACGCATGCGGGGTGCATCGCTTGCAACAAGAATAAATGGATATAAATATAAAAATAAATAAACGAGTCAAAAGAATCCAAATCAGAACTGATAAAAAAGAGAGTTCTTTCTAAATGTAGAGACCATCCTGCTTGCACCAACCACAGTTCTGACGTGAAATATCCTCAGTAATAGACGGATCATGGGTTAGAGTTCCTTTGCCATCAGGCTAACCGTGCTAGGTTCTCGTAGTCTTCCTCTCCTTGTAACGCAAATGTGGGTAAGTTCCATCAAAAAAGTTCTCCAAGAAGGAGAATTTTTCTCTACACTAGATCCAGGAGTTCCCCTGTTTTTCTGGATTGTGTTCAAAATTACAAGGCTACGAAGTTGAACATTAGTAGTCGTACGTAAACCAAAAATTGGGTCGGCTGTTCAACGACGGTTATAAAATTATAAAATATAGCGACCATGTCATCTTTTCCAACAATTTGTCTATAAATAACAAAAACAAGTTTTCGCTTCAAATTCACCAGAATTACTTTATGTTATTAATATTTTATGAAATACAGCAGATTGGAGCTCAGAAATCATGTTATTTATTTCTTTTATTCGAAACAAAGTTATCTGTCTGAAAATATCGCTTCGCACAATAAGCAATTCTAAACTGCCTAACCGAAAGTTGTGTAGGTAAGGAACTGAAGATTTGTGTTTGTTTACAATTGTATTGATAACACCATCCATATGGTAAGGAAAACAAAGAACATGAGTGAACACAATAGTCCTGTTAATAAGTGAGTTCTCTTATTTGATTGAATCATCTATTGTTGCCTATTCCCTTCACGTAATTAATGTGTGCAGGAATGTGTAAGAAGAGTTCTTCAGTATCTGCTTGGATAAAATCGTGAATTTTCTGGTCCATTGCCGGATGCTCTGACTACTAAGACAAAAGGTGATAGCTACCCCAAATAGTGTCAATTATAAATGATTCTAAAATAAATTTTACCACTGAATGGAACCAATTTCTGCTCGAACACTGATTCTAAGAGAGGCCGATAATCTTCATAAATCAATGCAGATGATGATAGCGACGATGATAGATCACAGACTCATACTGACACACTGGTCTTATGGCTTCACTCCTGACGGTGGTAAGGCGTAGCCT
The DNA here is from genome assembly GCF_043381705.1 of Parasteatoda tepidariorum. Taxonomy (NCBI): domain Eukaryota; kingdom Metazoa; phylum Arthropoda; class Arachnida; order Araneae; family Theridiidae; genus Parasteatoda; species Parasteatoda tepidariorum. The sequence goes on along the minus strand of NC_092210.1, from coordinate 37,825,559 downwards.
AATGCACCATTCTATTGTGATTAAAAGTATGCATCAGATCAAATATGGTCAATGTTGTATGACATAAATCAGTGCAGATAATGATAGTGACGCTGATAGATCACAGACTCATACTGACACACGGGTCTTATGGCTTCACTCCTGACGGTGGTAAGGCATAGCCTAATGCATCATTCTATTGTGATTAAAAGTATGCATCAGATCAAATATGGTGAATGTTGGATGACATAAATCAGTGCAGATAATGATAGTGACGCTGATGGATCACAGACTCATACTGACACACGGGTCTTATGGCTTCACTCCTGACGGTGGTAAGGCGTAGCCTAATGCATCATTCTATTGTGATTAAAAGTATGCATCAGATCAAATATGGTCAACGTTGCATGGCCATAATCAAAACTACAAGGGCAAGAACATTTTAATTTTTAGTAATGCTAATTTATAAGATAAAGACATAAATAAAGTGCAAAGTAGTACTTGGATAATAATAGTGCTAAAACTGGGTGTGATTTTGATCCTGAATACTCGAGCTATAAACTATTAAATTTTAGTTCCTTATTCTTAATTAATATTCCAATTAATAATTAAATATTTTATTGTTTTATATTATTATTACTGAATTATTGTAAAAATAATGAATTATCTTTTAATTCAAATTTCAAAAAAATGATATTTTATATTTCATTACTTTATATATTATTTTATTATTATTAATAATTAATATTATTATGTTTAAATTAAAAACTCTCTCTTATTCAAACTTTTTTAAAAAAAATTTCTCATTTATTATTTGTAATATTTCGTTGATTATTTAATGGTTTTCTAGAGGTTAATTTTGTCCAAGATAAATTATTGGTCCAATGGTATGAAAGAGTGGATAAATTTCGAAATAAATAACTTTTTGATGATATAAATTTTCAACCAAAAAATATTTTGGTACATAATACTTTACGCAGACAAAAATTTAAAACAAAAAAGTAGAAATACGCATCACACACGAAATCATTTGTTTAGAAAAAGTTTTATTTGTTTTTTGAAGTAGTTATTATAATTCAGTTAAAACTTTTTAAAGTATTTTTTACTGAGAAATTAATAAATAACAATTAAAGTACAAAATTATGTACTAAGAAAAAATTTTGAATTATAATTTATGGTAATATTTTCTAAATTGAATTAAAATTTGTAATATAATTGTAGCATTTTATTTTTATGAAATTATAATGTACATAGTTATTTTTTTACACTCTTTAATACCTTGTAAAAATTTCAGGATCAATATACGGTAAAAAATATTGACTCTCAGGACACAAAATCGAAACAAAAATTTTTTAGAATAATTATTGCAATAAAATCACTGACTCACTTTAATTAAATAAATATTACAGTAAAATTTACGGTATAATATTTTAGGGTAAAAATAGATTTTACGGATGATGCACCCTAACTGCCGATACTTAATACCGTAATTTGATACAGAATTTTTTTACCGTGTAATATGGAAAAAGTATCTTTAAAATTAAAACGAAGAACGCTTTAAAATTTAATACTTACCTTTATTTTAGTGTCTTTAAATAATTCATTTGGAAAAAACATAAAACTTACAGCTTTCAGCTGTACCATAAAGATTTTTTTTCTTTTTGCAGATATCACAGCAGATAAAAGTTCTTCTCCACATTCAACTCTTTCACATGTTATAATAGATTTGCCTTCGTTATTAGGTTTACACGAACATGGAAGAATGCTGAAAGCATCCGGGCATTTATTTCCATTCCAAAAAGCTGTACTAAAATTCACTAGTATCAAAATAATGACAAAACGCGTCTCCATGTTTTTTTCTGAATCATAAAACCTGTTTAAACTGTAATCGATTGAAATTAGTAAATTTTCCTTTGAGAACGCATTAGTGATAAGAAATTAAAAGAAGATAATAGTAAAGGTGTTTTTTATGCCCTTCTTGTGTGAGAAGCTTTACACGTACTGATAAATTTCAAATATCAAGATTGATTTAACTTTTTGTTTAATGCAGTGCTAAAAATGGCGATGCAGACACAATGTTAGAAGTGCCCTGACTTTGTTTTTCTAATTTATTTTAATTTAAAGTTGATTTTTTTTTGTCTATAAGAAACTTTTAAATACAAGTTCTTATAACAACTGATTTCTAATTTGTTTCGGAAATATTGTTCTCTTTTGGAGTATGAAACTTATGTTTGAACACTGCGAAATAGTTAGGGGCGCATAGTTGCCACCATTTTTAATCTTGAGGTAAATTAAATACATTAAGTATGGTACTGTAGTCATAGAGCAGAAAATTTTATAAAGAATTGTTTGAAAGAATAAGTACGGATATGTCAATAAAAATGTTCTTGTTTCATAATCGAAATGTTTTTGCAATGAAGCTACAAATTGATACTAGTGAACGTGGAAATATGTGTTGTCAATAAATAAAAAAAACAAAAAATGAATAAAGAAATAAAATTATAACACTGTAAAAGTAGATAGAAATGTGACTGCATTCATTGTAAATAATTTTCGTTGACCTCAACACCAAAAATGGTGGTAACTATACACCAACATTTTCTACAGTGATTGAAATATGAAAATATATACATGCAGTTCTATTATTTTCAATCAAAGGTTCTAAAAGTTATGACGCCCGTGGATTACCCCTTAAAATATATTTCTTTGCAGACTAGGGGCGTACAAAGCTGTTTGGATGCCGGGTCAAACTCATTGATTGCGTTTCTTTATTACACCTGAAGAGAAGAGCGTTCTAAAAAAAAAAACGATAAAAAACGTTTCTGATAGTCGTTTATATCCTCTTTTTAGTTTGATCTGATGTTTAAACTTCTATCCAAGCCTTTAATAAATCCTTCACATGGAATGACCTCATTAATGATTCATCAGATTTAAATAGCTTTTTTTACATTTAAGTATTAATTGGTGCATTTTAAGTATACATTTGTCTGCTTCGTTTTTGGCAAAGAGTCTAAAATTATCCAGATCTTGTGTAAGAAAAACTAGATGAAATAAAAGTAAAATAAAATATACTTTCATTTATGGGATTGAAAATTATTTGTAGGTAGGTTTTCAAATTACATTCTTAATGTATTTTGAAGATTGAAAGAGTGAAAAGATTTAAAAAAAATTCAATAAAATTAAGTGTGAGGGTTGCAATAGATATTTGATTTTTATACAACTCCTCACAATCAGAGGCCGACTTAACCTAATTGGGGCCCGGGGCAAAATTTTCCTTTGGGGCCCCCTCTGCTTCACTACTTCGGTAATGGAGAACAGAACTTTATGGAGGTATTTAAATTTTTCACCACATTATAGATATACACCGAAGAGCCATTACATAATGACCACCCTGCTAATAACATGTTGGACCACCTTTAGCCCTCAAAACTGCTAGCACCCGCCGTGGCATTGATTCTACAAGGTGCTGATAGGTAGTCTGAGGTAACTGGTACCGAGCGCTTACCAACTGGTCCTGCAATTCTCTCACATTGCGAGGGGGTAGCGGGGCAGCACGAATTTGGTTTTCAAGTAGGACCACAAATGCTCTATTGGATTAAGGTCAGGTGAATTTGGGGGCCAAGACATGACTTGAAAATCACTGGAATATTCCTCGAACCAATCCATGACGATTCGACCCTTATGACAAGATGCATTATCTTGTTGGTAAACACCATCCCCCGCAGGAGAAACTGTTGCCATGAATGGGTGAACCTGGTCTGCAACTATGTTCCAGTAGCTTAGAGACGTCAGGGATTGTTCTAAGAGGATTATGGATCCTAATGTGCCCATGAAAGCATTGTTCCTGGGCGAGAAACCATGAAAACCTGGTCGAGCCCATTGTTGTAGATGTAGGGTGGTCATAATGTATTGGCTCTTCGGTGTATAGCAAGAAAATAGAATAGAACCTAAAATAGCTATTAAGTCCCCCCCCACATCCAATCGTCAGACGAAATATCGCTCTGTCCATTTTATTGATTTTCTGACAATTCTATATCCATCATGAGAAGGAAGTTTCAGAAATGCAGTTTTCTGTTTGTTAACTTTGCCATAGCTGCGAAAAATTCACATCACAAAATTCCACTAAACATATCGCATTTTGCGATACGTAAAAATACAGGCTTTTTATTGGCCAAATTTGTCCATCGTAATTGCGAAATTGCAGCTGAATTCCTACCTAGAAAGCCATGGATTTACGAAATGTAGATTTTTTGTGTTCTTTTTTACAACTGAACTGAATCAGATAAAAACAAGTCGATAAAATTAAATGTTAAAAAAGGATCTAATGCTTTCTATTCTTTATACATAAGAACAACATGATTTTAATTTTTGTGTTTAAAGAGGACGATTTATATGATCTTAACTTGTTTTTGGTCTCATTCAATTCAGTGTATTACCATCTGCTTCTCTACTTGACAAAGGCTTATAAGCCGTACTTTTGTAACTCAGCACACAAGTCTGCATGTATATGCACTGATAAATAAGTAAATCAATTCAGTGTATAATAAAAAAGTGAAATATTTATTCCTATAAGTATATATGGATAGAAATGTCAGAATTCGATCTAAAAATTAATCTTTTCATACATTATACATAAATAAACCCTTATAACTTCGAATTTGTTATTCTATCAGTTTGGTTTTAGTTTATTCGATTCAACCGTTAAAAAAAATAAATAATAGACTAAACCCTAATTTTTTATAAATAGTAAATTTTAAGTTCGTTTAATCTTTAAACCTCATCCCTCAAATAAAGTCAAGATGCTTTTTAAGGCCCAACTCGGAGGAGAGTTTTTCTTTTTCTTAATCTTTCATTTTTTCTGTTATGACTAACATGATGGAAAATGTTTAGGGAGTAATTGAGTAAGTCTTTTGTCTTTTAATTGCATAGGTGAGTCACATGTTCCACCGATCAAAACCATTTTTGATTGCTTTGATTTTGGTATCCAGAGAATCTGACAGTCGCAAACCAAAGGACAACCTAAAATTACAATAAATTAATTAATTAAATAATAACTCAATAAATGGATTTTAATGGTTGGTTAAAAGCTATGGTGAATATTCTGTTTAAATTCAAATTTCATAATGTGATCTAGATAATATAAAAAAGATTGGTTTTTTAGTTAATGAAATAAATAGTATTGTTTTTTGAGATAGTGTTTGCTTAAATTGGTTAAAAAATTACTAAGCTAATTTAAATAAATGCAAACTCAAAACAACACCAATGGAAACAACATGAAATATTCCTTTAAGATTCAGCATAAGATATAACATAAGATTCTCCTTTTCGATTTCTATATTTTCAATGAAAATGAAGAATCTTATGAATTTTTGCTGTTGATATTATTGATATTAAAAAAACGAATCAGTAAGGTAAGTAAGAAATGAAAATTATAGTTGGCTAAAATAATACGAAATTGTGTAAAAAGATTTACTAACTTTTCAATGTGACTGAAAAAGTGAACAAAGTTTCTAGTGAAAATTTACTTGTAAGTATATAAAAATTACTCATAAATATAAATCAGATTTCCTACACTTCGAAAAAAATTCTTGTAAAAATTACTGAAATGTATGGTAATGCTATTTAAATTAAAAAAACAAGATTATGGTTAATAAAATTATATTATACGGTATTTAAACCATTCATTTGGTTTTTGTGTTTATATGGTAATCGTTCATAGGAAATTCTGGTTTTCAAAATTACAGTTCTTATTACCACAGATTTAGTAAAAAATACAAAGCTGAAAAGCAAATTTTACCTTATAGAGGTTTTTTTGCCATGTTCTAAGGTATGATAAAATTACCAAATTTTATTACACATTGTAAAACAATATTTTATTGTTAATTTTACCAAAATCATTACCAAAGCACATGGATAAAATTTGCCGATATTTTAGGAGTTTCCATAGAGCCAGAAACACGGCAAATTTTCCATTAACCTGGAAGTTGTGGCCATTTTTTTTTTCTCAGTGTAATTGTTAATGTTACTTAATAATGGTTATTACTAAATTTGGGCAATTTAGACACCAATTTCAAAACTAAGATACTAAGAATTAAAATTGTAAAATTCTATTGTTTGAAAAGAAATTATTTTTGTTTATTAGTTGTTTCTAGTAAGCAGCATTTCGTAATTGGTATCATAAAATGAACAGTAAAATAAAAATATTTAGAAGTTTGTAAGAATTTCTAGAAAGGAAGATCAATCAGTTCATATTTCCTATTTTTTTATCTGACGGGAAAATAAATGAATTGAAATATTTTCTATTTTATTAGAATTTTCACCTTGCACTCAAAATTTTAAACTCTTATTCTAAATTTTTAATTATTTTGATAGTACTGAACTTACTGTGAAAAAGCGCCATTTTCAATTGATTCCACACTGGCTTAAAAACATCTTCATTTAAAGTCTTCATTGGATTTCCTCCCAAGTACAGATACTTCAAAGCAGGCATTTGGTCGAAAGCATTTATAGGCAGCCTTTTAATTTTATTATAACTAAAACATAAAAGAATAATAATTTAACAACATAAGAAGGAATAAAACTTTCAATTTAACGTTTATTCTTATCATTGTAGTGTTAAAAGTCTTATTTTTAATTTATTGAAAGTCTTATTTTTAATTTATTTTAAGTCCTATGTTTAATCGTTAATTTAAATTCTATAATTTAAATTTGCAAGAAGTTTTGAAGTTTCGAAATGGTCTCTGCGTGAAAAGTTTCGGTCCTCATTTCTAAGCTTAAGTGACCTCATTTGTGAGTTTAGGGGTTGTACCATATGAAGTTTTATTCTGGAAATTATTTACTTATAATATTTGAGAAATTGTTTACAGTTTACTATGTTTAGAGAAGGGTTTACTTATATTTGTTAACAAATTGAATTTTCTGAAGTTATAGGATTTACATTCAAATTTTATATTAATAAAATGTGCTTGTGAATAAATTTTTTCTGAATTCTGTTGAGAAAACAGTCCATCTTGATGATGACCAGGAATACGTTAAGTATTTATAGGCTCCCAACATGTCAGTGAAGGTGGAATTATAGCCTGGAGCTGTTTCTCTTGGTTTGGACGGGGACATTGATCCAAATTTATAGTAAGCTCCATGCCGTTTCTCTGCCCTATTTTGGATGATAGTGTGTTTCTTACATTTTGGAAGACTTATGGATTGATGCTCACTATGAATTGTAACGGTGAAAAATAGTGGCTGAATGAATGCTGGGTTAACTGAATTCGCTATCCTGCTCAGAGCTCAGGCCTGAATCATATGAAGAACCTCTGGGACGAGTTGGATTGCCAAAATAAAAGTGGGGAACAGCTGCGATGGCTCAATGACTAAGTCATTGAACTTCATTGTAAAGAACTGGGGTTTGATCACCGGGGGCCAGCCCAGCTTCAGATCGATGGGCACAAGCTTGTCTGGGAAGTAAAGGCAATGCTGACCATATTGTCACGATTATGCCATTTGTTACAAAATTGTAAAATTTCTCTTGGACAACAAAGAGCTGAAGCGAGAATGCTTTACTTTAGTGTACAGATATAGAGAAATCAATGAAGGAATTTACATGCCTTCGCCAAAAAAAAAAAAAAAAAAAAAAAAAAANGTGCGTCAAAAAAAAAAAAAAAAAAAAAAAGGACTCACAAAATTTAAATTAAAAGAACTTTAAGGTAAGATCAATCATGTATTTAAATTATTATTGCAATAATATTTTTTTTTTACCTTAGGGAGATGGCTTCAAGATTTTTAGCTGGCATCGGTAGCATGGATCTCATGATGTCTATAATGTTGTTGTAGTCAAATGAAAACCTTTTCAACTTGGTAAACTTTTTAAATGCCTGGAATGGAAGTTCATTAAAGAAGTTATTTTTGAAGTTCAGTTCTTCAATGGGCAGATGTGATATGTTGAGATTTGGTAGTTCCAAAAGGTTAGAACCTGATATCTCTAAAGTACGAAGCCATTTCATTTTGCTAAGTTCTGACCAAACCCAATTGTTTACATACGTACAGTCAGAAACTCTAAGTTCTTCCAGGGTATCTTCAAGACCAGTTAAAGCAGTATTTCCTTCTCCTAAAGAGAATATGCTAGAATTTTTTATTTTTAAAACCTGAAAATATAATAACAGTTAAAATTCAATAATGTCGAAGAAAAAACTGGACAATTAAACAAAAATTCAAAGAAGAATTACTTTGGTACTAATGCCATAAAATACAAAAGAATTACAATGTATTAGTAAATTAAGCGAGTTGCCACAAAGAATTATTTGATTTATTTTTTTACCCTCTATTGTTTTTTGTATTGCACTTTGTATGATTGAATTTGGCTAGTTCGCCCATCAATTATCAATTTTTCCTAATAAGTGTAAGTCTGAAATCATTTGAATATTAAGTGTAAGGTATAATTATGCAAAAAAATATGAAAAAAAATTAAAATGACACGAATATTTTCATGATGCCATATGGTGAAAAATACAGAAATATTAGGGAATCAACTCAGTTGCCACAGCAATTTTTATTAAATTTTGCACTTTTCCATTTTGATAGATCTCGCCCAGTTTCTTTCTCGACTCATTGGTTTATTTTCCTTGCAACAACTTACACTGTTCAATATGAAAAATGTCTTTTAGGTAAAATATGTATTTCTTGTATATTTTCGTCTGAAAAATAATGAATCTATGATTGTTTCTTTTATTACCACGTTATTTTCTCAAAAACCCTCATTTTACCCGGGATATTGTATGTATTTTAAGAGCACGCAATAACAGTAAGGAGCATTCATTATGAATGGGAATATTGAAAACTTACCGAAAATTTTGCGATATTGGTGAATTTTGCAACATTTTTGGTGACAAAAGCCATATGTACCTTTCGAAGCTTTTGACGTATTAGATAACGAGATATCCTGGAATTAACTAATCGATGACTATATCCTACAGAGACGATACGTGATTGACCATTTTGGTTTTGATATTGACACATGATTCAAGCATTTTTTTTTATTTATACAAAATTAAATAGTTTCATCTAAACATTTAAACGACAGAGAGAATGTTAAAATTCGTTGTACAGTATTTGTTAAGAAACTTGGTAGATTCAATGCTGTTTTCGTATCTCGTATTTTCTTATTCTCTTATTTTCTGTGCCTCTGAACTGCTGTTGGTTCTTTTCTATAGTACAAAAATGGCTGTTCTTTTTTTAAAATTCGATATCTTTTTTTTAATTGTATTTCTATCATCATCACATGCTGTTATGCCTTCGTTATCTTATTCTAGTATGAAGATAACGTCTACTTCTTTTGGTTAAGTTGAATGTTATAAATAAGAGAGAATGCTTGACCAAGCCGTATTTTTTGATCGTGAAATATTTTAGTGAATGCGTAAAAAAGCACATTCAATAATTCAATAATCAATTAATTCAATCTTTATACAATCAAATAATTCAATCTTTAAAAATTGGGTGCTTGCAACTCGAGAAGCAGTGAAGAGATGCCTAACCATGCGATTTGAATCAGATTTTGTCGGATGCCACGCGTGTGTGTCGATTCTGATTGATTTCTGAATTGACAAATACCACGATTGACCTACGATGACGTCACTTGCAGATATCTAATTCTGTGATCCTGAAATACATTGAGAAAAACACTTTTTTATACACACTCACAGTGGTGTTCTTCCTTTATCAACACGTTACTTCAATTAATAATAACCAAATGAATTTTGAAAAGAGGAACGATGATGGCACAATGATTAAGCCAATCCATTGCCAGTGAAGGCTCAGGGTTCTATCCCTGATGGTGAAACGGTAGAAGCTCACGTAGATTCAGATTGATTGGTACCAGTTTGTTTTTTAATAAATTATATCAGCAAGCAGTACTAACCACGTTGCCACTATCATGCCGTTAGTTTCAAAATTGTGGAGCTTCAACGTAAGGCGGCATCGGCCGTTACTAAGTCTTTGTATTTATTGTTTTTGTAAAGAAAAAAGAAATACCGCATCTTTTTTACACCCCTTTCTCAACAAAAAAAATACTCTAAAATCAATTTTCAAATTGCAAAAAACTTAAAAATTGTTGATATTACAAAATTTAGAAAACATGTCTTGGTGGAATATTACATTTTGTACAGAAAATTTAAAAAAAAAGCTTCCTCAATAGGAATTCGTGATGTCAGTATTTCGTCTGAAGCGACTAGAAAATATTAATATGCAAATGTCGAAAGTGATTTTAAAAGCACTTAATTTAATATATATTTTTTAATATATTTTTGTTTTGATGTGGAGGAAATTTTTTCCTGTGGTGTAAAAAAATTCGAAACTCGATTATTTTCGAAAAACAAAAACCAAATAAAATAGATATTTTTGGGCAGCTTTTAGGGGTGAGTTTTTCAATCTAAAAGTTTTTTTAATCTATTGTACTTAAAAAGGTATTTTGCCATATAGAAAATACGTTTTAATACAAAATCCAAACTAATGGGGTAAAAACCAGAAAAGATTGTTATTTTTTTGGAGACTTGCGAAGTCACCGTTTTATCAAGATCTTTTCCTATTATAAAAATCTATTATAAAACTTTAGTGTATATATTCAAAAAAAATTATGTTCGATTTTTATCTATATGGAATTCTATTATATTTTAACATTAGAACGTTGTGTGTTTTCAAATACTTTCACAAATATCGAACGATTCTCATTTTTATCTTTATTTATTATCGTAATGGCAATTACAAAAATAAAAAAAAGTCATAAATCTATCTAGATTTAGGCAATTTGTGAAAGTTTAAAACTCGAAAAGGTAACTTTTTGATCTCTAGTATTGCCTGTAAACATAACGACCATTATTTAAATTATGGGATATTTTAAAAAGGAAATAATTACCTCTACTTTGAGATCCATAAATAATCCATCAGGAAAAAACATAAAACTTGAGCTTTCTAGCTGCAACATATATATTTTTTGGTTTTTCATAGCAAACATTGCACTTGAAAGATCTTCTTCCAACTGAATGTTTCCGCAGTTAATAATAGTTTTGCCTTCACTGTCAATTTCACACTTGCATGGTAGAATTTTATAAGCAGATGGACACCCTCCGTAAACAAAAGTTAACCCGAAAAATACTAGTTCCAGAAAAATTATATGTTGCTTCCCCATATTTCCTACAGATCGCATAAGTGTTGAATTCGCTTGAAATCTCCCTTGTCTACTAGAAAAATAAATTTTTGAAACAAATGATTTTTCTTTTCTATACTTCGATGACAGCTTGATGATAACAAGTTCAAAGTTTGCATTTTTCATGCTCTTTGTGTGAGAAGATTAACATATAGCATTTAAGTTTGCAAAGGTCATTCGGAATAAACGTTTGCTGATAAATTTTAAATGATAAATTTAATTTATTCTACTTAAGTTGCCCGTATCGTCACCAGAAAATTTGATTGAATATCTTTGTGTTTACAAATATTTTTTTTTAATTAAGGTAATAATATATGAAATTATTATTTTGTCTATTTTTATGCAATAAATTACAAAAAAACTAGAATTTTTATCTTGAATAAATCACCAAGTTCTACTCATTCTCACACCCTAGACGAAGAGTTCTGCTGTGTGCAAAGGTTTGTTTTCAATTGGAAATTTTTCTCACTCATCAGAAACGTTACTAAAGTTAAAACTAAATATATATAAAAATAAGAATAAAAACTTAATAACGCAATAAATTCCTAAGTTCCTGCATAACGGTGCATTTTTAATGAAATAAATAGTTTGCAAAATTAGAACACTAACGAGAAATTGTTTGAAATTTATGGATTTTAAGTGTCTTAAAAGTTTTTCCAGTTGCATTTGCACACTTGGCAACATTAATATTCGAATCGTTCTATAACCACCACGCTTAGCGTATATTTTCAGAATCATTGTTAAAAATAATGTAGAGGAAATCTAATTATTGAGCATCGTAAACTAATGTTTAGATAAAGGAAGATAAAGTTAGTCCACAACGTGGGTCACAAGAGGGCAATAATTATATTTCAATTTCATTTCCACTTGCTAAAGCTACAACTGCAAGTTGATAAACATACATAATGTGTCATCAAGCCGTTAACGTTTCGTAAAAATCTAATATTGTGCTGACTGAAACAAGACTATTTGTGCCAGATCCAATGGCAGAAATGTCAAAAATTATGAAGATTCTTTGCAGCGGTAGGTTCAGGAGAATGGAGTAAGTGAAATTATGGCATAGAGCAACAATACTTATGAAGAAACGGAGACCCGAAATAAGATCTGACGGGAGCCAAAAAGTCCAAGCCCGAAACAGTAAGTAATAGCCAAATTATATGATACCACACTCGGAATGCAGGCACATTGAGTAAGCAATCGTATGGAAACGTATTTCGATTACGAAATGGTTTGCGTGGGATGCAATATCCTTTTTATGGAGTCTACACCGTAAAAAATTCCGGATCAAATTCCGGTGCAAATAATCTGATATACTGTACTTGATACAGTAATAATTATAGTAAAATTACTGAACAATTCTAATTAAACAAATAAATTACGTTATAATATTTTACAATACGGTTTTATATTTGTACGGTATAATATTTTACAATACAATTTTATATTTGTACGGTATAATATTTTACGGTATAATATTTATAGTAAAAATTACGGTATAATATTTTACGGTAAAAATGAACTTTAAGGTAAAATGGATTTTACGGTAAAATGGATTCTATGGATAAAGCACTCAAAATGATTCGGAATTTTTTACTGTGTGCGACAAAGCTTTAATCGAAACCATCTCTGCGAAATACGAAGTATTTTTCAGTGGGGATTTCATCTAATTTATTTACGGTCAGGCCTTGTATCACGATCATTGGTTTATTCTGGATTGTAAAAGACCAAATCGCACTGCGAAGGGGCTTCGAATTACACTACGACGATAACGATTTGATTATTGGGCTGGTTTACCTATAACACTTCATTAAGGAGGTATGGCCTTTTTAAAATATTCAAACCTTTCGCTATATGGCATAACTTGAGGAGCAAAGCGTGACATACAAGCCTTGAACTGAGAATTGCTATAACAACTATAGTTGTCACGCATTGCAGGTTTTCGATCTCGCGAGATGGATTCCAAAACTTTTTCAATGCTGCCTCTTTCATTTCGATATGTCTTTGGTAAATTGAAGCTATAAAGGACCGAATTATTCAGTAATCATGGCTGAAGTATGGTAACAAACTAGTAATTTAACTTAAAAGGAGGCTTCCCATGCAATTTATTTTGGCTTCTATTAAACGATGCCTTTCAGACCCGCTGCAGTTCAACATTGAATTATTCATTAAAAGGAATGACAAAACGTATAATCGATTTTCTCAAAAGTTTATTCTTAATTTTTTTAAAAATAAAAGCAATTTTTAATTATAAATTAAAAAAAAATTTTCTTTTGCTATTAATAAAAGAGTTTTTTTTTGAATTCAAAAATTTTTATTTACCCTATGTAATATTTTATAATGGTGTTTAGCAATCAAAATATTTTATGGCAGATCAATACAGTCTGGTACAACCTGATTGACTTTCGTATCGAAAAACGCTACGATTTATCTGCGATGACGTCATTTGTAGACCTCCAATTATAATTCAGTTGTCATTTTACTACTACTTGCTAAACTCATCACCGGAAAAAGAAAATGTTTATAGGTATCGTAGAGTGAAAAACATATAGGAAGTTAACGAGCTGCAAACTAATTTAAATAAATTTGTTTTGTTCTAATGCAACTTCGGAGCTATCATGCATTTATTTAAACTATCATATATTTCAAATACATGTATCAAGTAAATATATTTTTATTTACTCTGAAGGTAAGCTATTGGTAAATTTTTTTAAACCCAAAAAGACAATTTTTGAGGCCTAAAAAGTTGCGATTTCCCTCGAGTGAAACATAAATGTTAAAATGCTTAGTTGTTATTGTCGCATGCCATTAAGGCAAAAGGAGTGAACTTATTCTTGTTTCGCAGTGGCGCAATCTATGGCCAAGAATTCTACTTCTGCCACACACATACGGCACAACCCGTTCACAGGGTGGACCGTTCATACATCTATTCATTCAGCTACAGATCGTAACTTTGACCTGAACCAGAGAAAGATCAATCTCAAATTCAGTATCTCCAGAGATATGATTTGGTATGGAAACATGGTGGACTTCGTGACCCGACAGATTTAACATGCACCAGTCACCATTTACTACACGGGGAGTCTTCGGACGGAGGGGAAATGCTTAATTATTGCGAATAAAGGAAATTTAAATTAAATTGTCACACTTTTAAAGAGGTTAAGTATTACCTTAAATTTAATAAATGAAAGTTTTTAATTATTCATCAGTGTTTCACAAACTTAAGACTTTTTTGTACCCTTTCCAAGTTTTTCGTAACTCTGTGTACCACTAATAGAAAAATGAATGTATTTTTTTTAAAAAAATATGTTTATTTTTCTTTTTTGGTACAAAGTTTCGTTAATAAGTTTATTAGCTTCAGTGAGAAGAATGATACTGTTTTTGCTGTGATTTAAAAAATTGCACGAAAGTTAAAAATCACAACTGGCTGTTGACACCACTAATTATTTACTGTTAACTCTGCAAAAATAGCCAACAGAAAAATACGTAATAGTAAATTTTCATGGCTAGCTTCATTTTTAAATAAAATTTTTTGAAATTTTCACTTGTTGCAAGATATTTCGCATAAGAACGCGTACCCCCGCTAAACTGTTCCCGTACCCCTGGGGGTACGCGTACACCACTTTGGGAAACACTGTTCTAGATAAAAGAAGTTCTTATCTTAAGTGGCAATTTTTCAAAGTTACAAATATCCTTAAATAGCAGACAAAGAAAATTTTTTTGACTATTTTGAATGAAAGAAATTTAATCAAAAAAGAAAAAAAAATTTAAAGTTAAGGAAGTTATGCTTCTATTTATGTGAACCAGTTAAATGAAAAATTTTATTCATTCTCAATAAAAAAAAATCTAAAGATTAACATTAGAATTCATGCTTAATATGGGACAAAATTATGATCTGTGATGTTTGTACTCAACATTATCTGAATTTAATAATTACATTTAAATTGTGAAAAAATATGAAATAAATATAAAAACAAATGAAAATGATTTAATACAATATAAAAATAATTTAATGCAATAAAATATTAGCAATAAAGCTGATCAGCATCAAGCGAAGCCAATGCCCGACCGACAAATTCTGATGGTCCATGGCATGCAGCGTGTATATATTTTCTTGAATTATCTGCTCTTAACAACCAAGCTAACCTACAGTCACAAGAGAGATTTGTTCCTGTAACAGAATACAAAAAATATATTGTTATACATGCATATTACAAAATAGGCTTACAAAAAGTAAATTTTCCTTATTATTCTAGATTTAAACTCGTATTTTCAAAAATATCAAAAGAAATAAATTAATAAAAGTGCCTTTGTACGAAATATACAAGTACAATTACATATGAAAGAGTATAAATAATTATTAAATTAAGTGTTAGTATTCAAAATAGCTCAAATGAGACGTCAAAGTAACTAATCTACAGAAATCTTCCATAATTGATCAAAAAATAAGATATCTGAACTGAATTTATGAAATGAATTTAGTTTAAATCAGTAAACTGAACTATTAGAACCATTTTTATTATTTGATTTCTTTTTAGTCTTCTTAACATTTTTTAAAATTTTCTTGTGTTTTTTTTTTACGTTGGGCCACTTCCCGATTTCCTCTTTGACAGGGCTACTCGATTTAGTGTGATGGGTCAAACCTTTCTTAATAATTATTTTGTAAATAAATGAATACGTGAGTAAATAAATAAAAAAAATAAATACGTAAATAATCAAGAAAGAAAGAAAGTAAATGTAAACAATAAATATACCGAATTCTAGTATCTAGTTAAATACGCAAAAAATTCAACCATTTTCTATCTTAGTTAATTACAGAAAAGAGAATAATTGCAATAAGTAAATAAATAAAATAATTTTTTTTTTTGCATGAAAGGCCTGCTTGACTTTATTTTACTTGTAAACGGCTAATAAACAAAAACTACATGTTATCCTGCTTGCAGCAATATAATGCAACAATATCGGGTACTATATATACACCGAAGAGCCATTACATTATGACCACCCTCCATCTATAACAATGGACTCGCCTAGATTATCATGGCTTCTCGCCCAGGAACAATGTTTTCATGGGGCACATTAGGGCCCATAATCCTCATAGAACAATCCCTGACGTCTGTAAACTACTTGAACATAGTTGCAGACCAGGTTCACCCATTCATGGCAACAGTTTTTCCTGCGAGGGATGGTGTTTACCAACATGATAATGCACCATGTCTTAAGGGTCGAATCGTCGTGGAACATTCCAGTGACTTTCAAGTCATGTCATGGCTTCCAAATTCACCTGACCTTAATCCAATAGAGCATTTGTGGTCCTACTTGGAAAACCAAATTCGTGCTGCCACGCTACCCCTTCGTAATGTGAGGGAATTGCAGGACCAGTTGGTGAGCGCTTTGTACCAGATACCTCAGACTACCTATCTGCACCTTGTGGAATCAATGCCACGGCGGGTGCTAGCAGTTTTGAGGGCTAAAGGTGGTCCTTCATGTTATTAGTAGGGTGGTCATAATGTAATGGCTCTTCGGTGTATATATATAAAAAAGGAGTTATGGTTTTTCGAATAAAATATGAGAAAATGATTTTTACCATAGAATAGAAGTAGATTTATTTGATTCCATATAGGCTGGAATACAGGTTGTCTGATTGTATATAGAGGATTGCCAGTGAGATATAAGGAGCGAAGACCTGACATATCCACAAATAGATCTTCTGGCAATTCTCGAAGATTGTTATAACTGCAAAATAAATACATAAAATTTTAATTATGGGGATTCAGAATGATTTCGGTTCATTTCATGTTACGTAGTGTAATGTTATGTTAGCTAGTATTATGATTTTTCCTGTCATTATATTTCGAATTTTTCTATTGATGCTATGTGATTCACGTTTTCCATTTTATGCTATGCTGTTTAAGTGCGTATTATATCATTTTTACAAGAGCACAAAATGAAAAGTTGGAGTTTCGTATAAGATTAAATTCTATTTTCAATCCATTTTTTAATGCATTTCCATAAAACAAGTAGGCCCCATAAGAAGAATATGCCGGAATAAGAAATAGACTTCTATTAAATGTTTTTATTGATGGAAAATTCCAAATAAATAAAAAGAAAATCTGAATGATATTCTAAAAACTCTGAATTTTGAAATCAGAACGAACATTTAAAAAATAATCATATCTTATATTATGATATTACCTACAAATTTGTGTACATTGCATTTTAGGATATCTGTTTTAAGGATATCTTTTTTTATCTTTCTGTTATTTGTATTTCTTGTTACTTAGACCTACTTTATTGAACTCTATGATATGCATGTATGTAATTTTTGAATTTAAGTAGTCTTTCTGATACTGATATCTTATAATCAATTTTGATAAAACAAAGAAGTATGGTACTATTGACCTATTCCACATGTAAACAGTCCATCAGCTATTTCAGTTTTACTATCCATCAGCCATTAAAAGGAAAAATGTTCCCTTATATGCGGCTTATTGCGTTAAACCCTTTTGTAAATACCATCAATGACTAAAAGTTTCCAACTCATTTTAAAGTTTTTATTAAGAAAGCTTGCATTTACTCGACCTTAGATCATACCTTAGATGCCAAATTTGTGATTAATGAAATCGTTTTTCTTATAATTATCTAAACTTCAATACATCCAAGTAGTTCAATAAATGGCATATTCCAAGAAAATATTATCAATTAGATAAACTGACATCGAATTGTTTTAGCATCTGTAAAACCGTGCGTTAAGACAAAAGTTTTAAGGGATTTTTTTAAAAAAAATCTATCTTACAGAGTTTTTGAAATAAAATTAGTACGTGTTACTGCTGCGATTTCTCAAATTTACTGCTGTGGCTCACTAAAACATAAAGTTGTTGACCCCCTACTTCAGTTGGTATAGAAAACATAGATCAACACAATCTATTTAGATCTCGATCATCTGACCTACCCTATGTTTAAACTTGACACCTTATTGGGAATCAGGTTTAAATCTTCTGCACGCTGTTCTCTTAAAGTTTTAGGTAGATTAGTGGCAAATAACAAGAAAAGTAGAGTGTCTATTTACTTGCTTCACTGGAGAGAAATAAAAATTCATTTTTTACCTTAGTCCAAGGATCTTTAACTCTTTAGCTGGTCTTGGAAACATTGATCTAGATAATCTATTGATATGATTATTATCAAGAGCCAATCTCTTTAGGTTGGTGAAAGGAGCGAAAGCTCTTTCAGCCAGTACTTGAATGTGGTTATTTTGAAAGGCGAATGATTCAACATCAATGTGCTGGACTCTGGAAATGCCTTCAGTGATGTCTATTAGTTCCGAATCACTGATATGAATCTCCATGAGATGAACCAGATTCGAGAGATGAGTCCAGTCAAAGTTGCTGGTGTAACTGCAGTTGATGATTTCTATTAAATGGAGCTGTTTTTCTAAACCCTCAAAGGCGATGTCTGTATCACTTAAGGAGCTGATACTGGAATTTCTAATGCTCAGAACCTGTTTGGAAAAGTGTTTTTTTAACTATAAGCTGCTGAAAATATTTTTAAAAGATAATTATTATTTTTTTTATAAATTTTACATTTATGTTGCTAATTTTTAATTTTTAGAAAAGAAACTTTAATAAAAATGAGTTTATTGAGTCTCATTGAAAAAATATCAATTCTATAGTTTATTGCCGGAACATAATTAACTATAGAAAATAACAGAGAATATATTTAAAAAATATTTACATAAATAAAAATAACAACAAACGAAAATTCAATTAGCTTGATTCAAGAATCAAATTTGACTGATAAAATCTATTCTACTACGTTTTATTAACTCACTTTCGGGTGTGTGACAATGAAATATTATAATAGAAATTTCGACCATTATTTTACAAGTTAGTGGATTTAACTATCGACTGTAGCTTCGTGAGTTATGATAATGCAAATGTCGATCATTTTTCGATCACAACAATCAAAATTTAGCTACAGAGCATCACTAAAAGGTATTTTTCCTTAATTTAGACTCCGACTATTTTATTTTAGGACTAATTAGAGTAGTAAAATTCTAACTGAAACTCTGTGTTTGAGAACACTCTTTCCCATTGGTTGCTTTCTCATTAGTTGTTTCTGTCAGGTTGATTTCTCACTGGAATTCGGACCAACTAAATGGTTAAAATTATAACTTCACTTCTGCGCTTGACTGCAATTCAATTTTAGATTATTTTATGACCACGACCAGCAGAATTTATTGTCATATTATCACCAAATAAAAATTGTTCTCAATAGAAATTTCGATAAGATAAATGATCAAATTTCAACTGAAGCCTTGTGTACGATGAAAATTCACTAGTTTCCAAACCACAAGAAATTTTATTGCTGTATTATCGCCAAATAGTATTTCAGTTAATTGAAATTCTTACAGCTTTCGAACTAACTGGAGGGTTTAAATTGTAACTTAAACTTAACTGTAAATTGCAACTGAATGATAAAACAATTTTCAATCGTTTCTAGATCACTGAATTTGGCGTCCTTAGCAAATTTGATATCGCCATATCATTTAAAAAACAAATTTAACGTCAAACAAAATTTTTTACACCTTTCGACTGACTAAAATGATAAAAGTTCAGCTGTTTCTATGTTTTTTTAACCAAATTTGTGCCACCCTTTTATCACAAAATTAAAATTATTGTCAATTAAAATTTTGATTTTTTTCCGAGTATCTATTTTGCTAAGATCTGAACTGTTTGCCTAATGTCATCATAAACGACAATTATTTCCTAAATGAAACAAGCAAAATTTAGCGCTTTTCCTTCGAACAAATTATAATTAATCGATTTTTGTCCATTACAGAAACGTAATTCTTAAATATTTTTAACTTACATTTGTTAATTTTAGTACATTTTCATTTACTCCCTTTCATTTTTATGACGCTGGAAAACTTTTACCACTTTTCAGTTGACTAAAGCACTTAAATCGCTATTAAAGTTCTGTTTTTGTTGTTGTTTACAATGAAAGATTAGTTCATTCCGGATCACAAGAACAATTTATTGTAATAATAGAGACCAAAAGAATCAACAGTCATAATTCCGATCACTATAACAACAATTTATTGTACTATCAGAGTCAAAAGAAATCGTCAATCGTAACTCTGATCACAGCAAGAACGATTTATTCTAATATCACCGTCTAAAGGAGTCGTCAATGGTAATTCCGATCGCTACAAGCACAATTTATTCTAATATGATTGTTAAAAGGAATCGTCAATCGTAGCTCTTACCACTTAATTACTTAAAGCACTTAATTTTACTTGAAGATTTATGAATAATGGCAATACTTGCTTAAATTATTATCTGGCCGATTACATTTTATCACCAATTGAAATTGTAATCCTTTTTTAAGTATCTCAATTTTTTAAAAAAATTTATGCACTCAAATTTTAATTCAACATTTTGCTCTATGGCAATGCAAGTTAAAACTATTTTCTTACGTATTCAAATAAAATTTATCACCCTCTTATATCGAAACAGAATTTTGACCATTTTTCATTACGAGCAGATTTACAGAAGAAAATAATGAAAGAAAAAAAAAAAACAATTTCGAAAACTCGTTTCTCTACTGAACTATATATATAAAAAAATTAATTTTTGTTACACATACAATGAAAAACATAAGGTTTATCACACTCATAACTAACTTCTATCACCACCGAAAATTCTATTCACCATTTTTTTAAATAATGCACTCACATTATTCATTTTGAGTTTGATCCAGAAAAATGTAGTTTTTAAAATTTGTATTTTATTTAATTATTTTTGTCATAAAAGTGAAACAATATTTAATATTATAATAATAAGAACCAATAAGATCATTATAATTTCTAATAATTTTTTCTATTGTTGAAAAAAAATTTATTTTTTTCGTAAACGTCGTAGTTCACTAAAAAGATTTGAAGAGACTTTACCGAATTTCGGATCCCGAAGATAACTAAATTTCCTTCCTGAATAAGCCGTAGCATATCTTATCTTCGTTAAAAACTAAAAAATAAGAAACTGAAATTCATTTTTAGTTTAATTTTTAAATTTATTTAAATGAAATATTTTCAAAAAATATATGTCATGTTAAATTATCATTTTCTTTATACTGCTTTTCTTAAGAATAGGATAAATTTTAAAATAAACTAACCATCTCCAATTAATAAGGTTTTATACAATGTTTTGATTGGTAATTCCTTAACAAAAAATTGCCATTTTATTACATGAGCAAAATATAGACGTTTTAACTAAGAGTGCTGCATTTCAAACTAGAAATAAGCATTTTAATGCATTGCCTCTTATACGTTATAAATTAGTTTCTTTCTGCATGTTTTCCATCCAAAACTTTTTCATCAATCTAATATTTAAAATTTATGTTGAACATTAATACAAACACTAAAATATTTCTAAACTTACCTCAAAACTTGTTCCAACAAATGCATCATGTGGTATAAACCTTAAACTGCTTTCGAAAAGTTGCAATTCGAACATCGGGTATGACCTGGTACCTCTTAGAATCCTTTTTAGAGCCTCCTCAGAATTTATTTTTCGGCAAGTTAATATGGAAAACTCATCTTTATCATGATCAATTAAAGTTTCACAAGAGCAACCGGAATCGGGATTGATTGCTGGACAGTGGCCTTCAACAACTGCTATTATAATGGACAAAATTAGGGTCGTAACGAAGCAGATGCTCATATTGGCGTCTGTCTTGTGCCCTGCCTAAATCACAAAAAGGGTTTTGAACGTAAATCTCAAAATTGACAGGTGGCATTGAAATTTATGATTATCTGTGACTTTGTTTCTTGAAAAGATAAAAGCTAACATCTTATTTCAATGCGGGGGTTCTTTTTCTGAGGTTTTGGTTATCAGTAAGATAATTGCTGTGCTCCTGGGAACGTAACATGTGAGAAAAAAACGGTGAATGTGATATACTTATTTCAAACAAATGAATTGGTTATTTATCTTATATTTTTTTTTTTATAATTTTAGATAATGCAGGTGATGCTCGTTTTATAGCAGTTCTGTTTTAACAGTATTAAAAAAGTTTCATTAATTTATTGTTACAAAATAATTTCATGTATGGGAACTTTAAATTTCATTTTCACACTTTTAGTACCTGCTGTATTTAAAGCATTATTTTTCATAATTAACACTTTTGTTATTATTTCTCAGAATTTTTTTTCTTTTGCTTAAAGAACAAGTTTTTTCGTTCTTAGCGTAAATCCTTAACTTAGCTTAAACGCCCATTTATTTATAAGAATTTTATTTCGTTTAGAAAATTATATAAGTGTTGTCAAAATAGTAAAGATTTAGCAATTTTTTTTCTTCAAATTTGCAATTATTTAGATCTAAGGGAAACAGTTATTCATCATTGAAGTTTCGTAAATTTACAAAATCAATTAATGGTATAATTTTGAATACAAAGCAACAAAAAAAATTCCAACTACTTTTTTTGCATTTTAATTCCAAATATAATTCCTATAAATTAACAGATTTTTTTAGTAACTATTAAGCTGTTTTTTTTATAATAAAAACTACCAAAATGTAAGAAAGAAATGTATATAAAAGAGACATCGGTGCTACATCTACGTCAGAGGTTTAAAGTAGGTAAAAAAAAAAGGAATGTTGAAAGATTGAAACTATAAATTTTCTTAAAATATGGCACTGACTTGAAGTTTCGTTACATTACAATCTAACGAAACTTCATTATATCGTATTAGAAGTGCCTACCAAAAATAAAAGTTGCTCCACACATATGTTATTACCTGCTTAATTTCTCTTATAGTCAAGACAATTCTTAATTAAACGAGTTTAATTAGGTTATTATTCTCGGAAAAAAGAACAGGTAACTACCAAATCCACTGGTGTTCTTAAACGATTAGTAATCAGAAAGACAACTTTTTTGAAACAACTCTTCCAGTTAGAAATCGGTGATTATTACTTCCTTTGAGCGGCATATGCAATATAATTTTAAACAATAGTATTTTGTGCTGTGCATATTGCTGCATTATGGTTACAATATTACTTAAAATTATATAGTATATGCAACTCAAAAAATATCCTTAATCTCACTGAAAATAGTATTGATGTATCTCTGGAATAGAAATACTCATATTTTAGCCAGACCGTTTTATCACGCAGTCAGTAAGTTTAATGACATAGTCTGAAACAGTTCTTTATTGTTGTTGCCTCATATTTATTGGGCAGAAAATCACATTTTAGAGTCCAGTTTTCTCTCATTGACATTCATATTTTTTGTGTGGTCATAAACGTAAAATTAATATAAGTTATGGTTTTACAAGGAAATATTTGTTATCTCTAATTTAAAGACATTTACCTGTAATATTTATTTTTCTTATTTTACTCTGTTATTAATACGTTATTGGTTCTGAATCTTTTCTAAATAACAAGTTTAAAATAGTTGCTCCTTATTCTAACGTAATTCTATAATATTAGGGACTCTTATTAAGCGAAATTTGGATAAACTTATATAAATGAGTGTCTAAGTTTATTAGCTGTTTTACAATTATTATTTTATAGAGGAAATAACTACAATATACTATTATAAATTATAGTTAAAGACATTCGTTAAATTATTAAGAACTTAACGATCAGATTCATGTTGGTGTGGTGCATGCATAAATTGTATATAAACCCATATACCTTCGTATTCGATGATACCTTCTCATTTCCCCAACTAGAAGAGCTTTAGCCACATGCCTTTTTGCAACAAGATGGTGCACCACCTCATTGGGGTATCATTGTTCGTAGTTCTTTGAATGACCATTTTCCAGGAAGATGGATTGGGTGAGGTGGTCCAATTCCTTGGCTACCCAGATCACCTGATATAACGCCGTTGAACTTTTTTCTTTGGAGATTTATAAAGGATGATGTTTACAGGAGGATCGTGTCGAACATTGATGACCTAAAAGCCAGAATTACAACCGCAATAGCCTCTGTGGATGCCGACATGCTTGCCGATACCTGGCGTGAAATTGACTATCGACTTGATATTCTCCGTGCGACGAAGAGGGCACACGTGGAAGTTCATTGACAAGGGTCATGAAACTTTTTGAGTCTATATAACCATTTATGTTATTAATTTTAATCTATCTTTATTATTTTATGAGTTATTAAACATCAAAATGGGTCCGGGACTTTATAAACATCCTGTATATCAAGCCAGTTTGGAAGCGAAAATATTACATTACGATTGAGAACTCTCTAAATTTGTTATAACAATAAATCTTTAATTGCAAATGTAATTTTAAAAATGATTACTAAGTAAAATTATTTATGCTCACTAATAGATCTTATTATAATCCTAAGTGAAATGTTTGGATGTGGGAAACGAAAAGCAAACGAAATTCCTTTTTCTACTTATAAAAGTGAATAATTTCAATTTTTGCAGGAAAAACTGTCTTATGCAAACACTGTAAAATATTAAGGATAAAATTATTGTAAAATGTACTGGCACCCTGTGTGCCCTTACTTTTTACCGTAAAATATTATGAAACAAAATATATGATAAAGCGTAATTTTTGTGTGTATGTGTGTGCTGTAAGAGTTACTGTAAAACTCAGAAATTAAATTAATATTACTGCAAAAACTACGGTATGCATTTTTACTGTAAAAAAGGATTTTATTATAAAATAGATTTTACTCCTGCTGCACTCAAGATGCCAGTACTTTTGTCATTATTTTAACTGTAATTTCTTACAGTGAAGAAGCAATTATTGCAAAGCATTCATCTGATTGGTTAGTGAGCGGTAGCGGGAAAGGGGTTTAGCCCCTTGAATGCAATATAATTTGAAATAATATTGTTTTCTGAATATCATTTGCATTAAAGATATATTTCAGATATATGAAGATATATATATTTCCACAGACAATGTTCGATAGATAAATAAAAAATAATACAATAATACTGTGAATGCAAAATACCAAAATGGTTCATAAAAGAAAAGGCATATGTTTGTAAAATATTTATTCGATAATTTACACAGTAACAGACAGATAATTTACACATTTTGACAATAACAAATTTATATGGTTACATTACATTTAATGTAGCTGTATTTGAAAAAATTTCGATGATATATCATGGATGACAGATTAAAGACATACATCTTATCTTTGTCATTTATATCCGAATTAGATCAAACCATATTTTGCGATGATAAAGATATTTTCAGTTATCTTATTTAAAATATGTTTCCCCTTATCCTTATATGTACAAATAAAAAATGCAATTAAGGTAAAAATTTCTCTGGATTTTTCCTCGATAGATAATTTACACTGATATGATAGGGAGGAAGTTAAATTTTGTTATTTTTAACATATTACAAAATACATATTTTTGAAAAAAAAAATACCGCGTTTATTATATTAGTCTTCCTTACAGATATTAATCTCTAGAAAGATTATTATTCTCTAGAAAATATATTTAATTTGCAGCAATTGTTTTTTGCCATACGATTACTGTGCTCCGTAATAAAAGAAAATTATACACTGTAAAACATTTAAGGTGAAAAGATTAAAAGAATATGTAGAATGAAATGTACGAACATCGCCATCACAAGGAATTAAGTTGAATAGGCTATCTTGGACAGAAGAACTCTATCCCTTAGATTTTGAATGATTTCAAAACTGTCAAAACGATCTTAGAAAACCTGATGAAATGCTTTATAAAATTAAAATAAAGATATCATGACTTTCAGTAAACTTAATTCTCGGTATAATTGAAGTAGAAAACACATTTCACTGTAATATTTATCTTTAAAGTCTACAGAATTTAGAGTGTCATGCTTTCGATCAGGCTTTGAACCTTACAGTTCTAGAAGTGCCTATAAATGAAAGTCACAGAGTCACAAAAATCTTACAAAACAATTAAAGATTCATTGTTCCTTAAGAATCTTCCAATTGTTATAATAGAATCACGGCCAGTTAGTTGATGTTGAGAAAGTTTAGAGGAAGAGTTCACTTTTCACAGGTGAGGGAAGTTAAAGCTTGCCAAACATGAGCGTATTTATTTTGGCAAGAATTCCAAATTGGTTTGCCATTTCGATTTTTTGGTTCACTAAGGTAAAAACTCTTTAAATAGGTTAGATTTTTTGTTAATTTCTTTCGTTATTACGCCAAATAAGGTTTCTTATTCTCCGTTTCTTTTTCGTTTCGACTTCCCTTGCCTTTTTCCCATAATCACTGGAATAAACTTACCACCTTGTTTTTATTTCACTTTTAATACCCCAACTCATAATGGGAGATCTATACATAAGATTAAAACGCAACATTCGCGTAAACATATACTTTTGTTGTTTTTACACAAAAATTTGTTCAGTATATATTTAAATTAAAAAAGGCTATTAAAATACAATAATATGCAGAATCAAAACTATAAATAACACACTAAAATGAAATATGCAATGAAATACAGCTAACAAAAATAGTAAATGAAATAAATCAAAAGCTTAATCGCTACATTTCCATTTAAATCTATAACACTATACACTTATAATAAGGCTGGGTAACAAATAGTCAAGATAATTCAAATAAAACGAATTATTGCTATAGTGATCCAAATCGAATCAACTGGTTTCAATATATGACTAAAAAGATTAATGACCCTAAATTAGTATCAAAACAATATATTCAAATAGTAGGTAAAAATTGTTTGATTTGAAACAAGATATTAATTCTGATTCACATTGGTGTCTGATTATTGCTGATTCACATTGGTGTCTGAAAATAATTTGAATGAACTGATTCTTCTAATCATTGATTAACAACTTGTCAAAGTAATTCAAATAAACAAATTATTTTGCTACAGTGCTCCAAATAGAATCAACCGATTTTAATATTAACTAAAAAAGATTAAAGACAATACATTAGAATCAAAACAATCTATTCAAGCAATGAATTAAAATTGCTTGATTCGAAATAACAGAATTCGGGTTAAACTGGAATGAAATAGTCGAATTAAATTTACTGATTTACATTAGCGTCTAAGAATTATTTGAATGAATGGAATGTTCTAATCACTGATAAACTTACTTTATATACTATATATTAATGAGAATATGAAACATCACACAATTTTTTCACTACCTTTTAAAAGCTCGTTATCTTCTTTTAGAGGATAAAACCCATTTCCCCAGAAGTGCATTAAAGGTCCAGTTCCACAGTGAAGTCGAGGACGAATACGTTGCTTTTTATCATCGTAATGCCATACGACATTGCCAAAAAAGCCAGATACCGCTAACGATAGAACAGCAATGATACCACAAATCACAAATAAGGCCATGAGTGGTAACATGTATTTCAGAGGAAGGATAAACATAGGAATAAGGGAGATAGGAGTGATTATGGCAATGAAAATACCAGGAACAAGAAACATAGTGGAACATGTATCTGTGACACACTGCAGACGATGGCGTCGACGTTCCACTTCAATAGGCGCTGTGCAGAATTCAAACTTACGAGCTCTAAAAAAAACAAAAATATCAGAAAACATATCAAATTTCAAGACATGAAAATCAATATGATTGATTTATAGATCGAATAAGCATAGACATGCTTACTAATGTATATGCTTACTAATTTCCCAAAACAAACTGAGCTTTAGGTTGGACAGAATAATAATTATACAGGCAAAGAGCCGGGCTCTTCGTTTGTTTTCCTGTGACAGAGCCTCACGAAAGGCATATTCAAGATTGGCAAGTGGATACACTAAGAGTCTCTCGTTCTTTGAGGCCCGGAGGATCTTTGTAGTCTGTTCTAAATATCACGCTCAGCAGGCCTTTGCAGAATGCATACTAGACTGCTTGTGTCTTTCCAGGAAGGACTTATACGCTTCTCTTCTTCTGGTTCTCGATTTTAAAGGGTTAATAGTCCGAAAGACGCCCGGTGGCTGAGTGGTAGCACTTCTCGCTCCCTTGCCGCAGGTCCTGGGTTCGATCCTCGGGCCGGGCAAGGTTGGCTCAGCCTTTCATCCCTTCAGTGGTTCAATAAATGAGTACCGAGCATGCTTGGGAACTAAACACTGGGGGTTTCGCGTTCGGCTGACCACCTAACCGGAACATATGCTCCTGCACCCCAGAGCCCAAGTCAAGAAAACTGAGATGGGCGCAGTAGGCCTTGGCCCTCTATGGGCTGTCGCGCCACTGAGTTTAGTTTAATAGTCCGAAACGAGCTCTAATTGCGAACCAATCTGCAAGGAACTTCGAGAGTATTTCCTGAGGCTAGCAAGCGCAGTGAGGAAAGGGCCGAGCCCCTAATTATATTGCTTAGCAATAAAGCCTGTGACTACCATTATTTTAACATGAGAAGCTTTTAATATTGTTAAAAAATATTACCTTGTACATGGAATTTGCTTAATACATGGAATTTGCTTACATGGATTTAGCTTAATAAGGGATAATTTATGTTCGTTTTTATTAATTTTTTTGAATTTGATTATTTTTAAATGTCTAAATAACCTTATTTAATTACTGACATTAGTTGTTATTGCGCTAAACTGGGTTTTAAAGCTTTTATTATAAATACAAGGAAAACGGTAGCAAATGAATTATTTAAGAAATAATTATGTAAGATTAATAGATGCAAATAATAAAACTCCGAATGATTTTACGTTCAAAAATAAACCAGTTAAAAAATTCATTGGGTTTGCCTAAATGAAAACTGTATATATGTGACTGCGAATGAAATAACGTAACGATTTTTAAAGTCATGTTTTAGGCTATAACGGATGATAAGAGAAATGGACCGCAGACTGTGTGTAACTGATCAGCTTAGCCAGTTCACGTGAGAGCATTTAAAGTGAATGGAAAGTCATGCTAAGAAAAGAATCGTGCCGTTTAGAGCACAACATCGAGAATTAGGAAAATTTTTAGGTGTCTGTATTGCTTCTTAACTCAGACAAAGAGTTACACAGATTTTGCAAGCAGTAACTGTTCGATTTCCACTAATCACTTTAGTTAAATGGTCCATCAACAATGGATTCATTGGAGATTATGGTGTTTGCTTGCAGTGGATCTTTTCAGATCCGATATTGATGGGAGAAATCTTCAACGTCATTTGTTCATAACCATTTACCCTATCTAATGGTCGCAAATTACATCATTTGTCCATAGCCATTTTCCCCAGACAACTGGTCGCAGAATGTGGAAAATTGCTGAGATACCGGGCTATTTTTAAAACCTACTGTGAGCAACCAATTGAAAGAACTACCAATTTTTTAAAAAAATCTTACATTTGGATTATTAGCTTGGCTTATTGGAGAATTAAGTTTAGCCAACCGGAACATTTACACGATCAGCTGGAAAAGCCCCCCACCTGCTACGAATAGCTTGCGACAGACAATTGTTTGGCAATCACTGCCCTTAGACAGTATTCTCCATAAACAACATTTTGACGATAAATACCAGCAATTACTTACATGCATACATACTTTTCCCATGCATACATAATTATATACTTTTTAATAATCTCTTTTTTCCCATTTAAAATGCCCCTTTGCGAATAAATCATCTTAAAATTCTTAGAAATGTGATCCTCATTTATAAAATGAATCCATAGAGTGAAGTAAAATGTCTTTTCAAAACCGAAATACAATTCATTTTAATAAATATTCTGAGATTTTATTAATATCGTTTTCTGGTCTTACGATTACTTCTTACGGCATCATATCGAACAAAGAAGTCCGAATATTTGTGGATCACATGACTTGAAAAAGAAAAAGCCATATAGTAAGTAAAAAAGTGCTCACTCGTTTTTTGAAAACGAAATGGTAAAGATATCTGAAGGAGCTTCGGCTCCCTGTATATTTTGTAAATAGTTTTATTTCTTTAGTTTTTTTATTAACTAACTTTCAGTAAGAATGCTATGAAATTATCATTCTACAGAAAGAGTATTAAATCGACTCCACTAAAAATTTGATCGATTAAAATCGAATTTGAACTCATTATCTAAATTATGGGAAATTAAAGCAATCTGATCCATAACTCTGAACATAATGGAATAAACATACATATTAGTAAAAAATACTAAGTGTTGGTACAACTCTCTTTTATATTATCTCTATTATTACTTAATAAATTTTAAAACATTTTTCACCTAAAGAAGCTCAAGGTTTTTTTTAGCAACCTTCAAAGGATGGCTTAGTTTTTGTTCGACACAATTTTAAAAGTTTATTCGCAAGACAGTTTGTTAGATCTATACGGGAAAGAGATTTCTCTTATTTTTTTTAATGAAACATTTGATAACGCTACACTTTTTTTACTGACCTCTTTTCTTTCTACTGACCTGACCGCGTCAGAGACACGTGTGTCACTAACGCTACAAGGAAAGAAAGCCTTGATGAAATCGAACTTGTTTACTTTTCAATCGTCCGTTTAAATGTCTTCAAGTTTCAATAAATTTGAAAGCCTATGTTTAATGAATTAAATAAAAGGAAAATCGTCTTACAATATAATATTTATCTTCAATAAACGATGTTAAATGGCTAATAAGAATGGGAGTTCTTATGGCCATTTACAAATGAATAGGATATGGATTTTTAATTTATTTTAACAATCAAAATTTTTTTTAAATAATTAAGCAACGCAGAATTCTTTTTTAATGTTGTACGAAAATATTATTTGATACATTTATTAACTAATTCCATGATTCATTTATATATAACCCAACTAATTCTAAGTTTCATTTATTTATAACCCCATGAATTTAGCTATTTTTTTTATATATTAGAGCAAAACCATCTTTTAATTTAATTGCATGTAGGTAAAATAAATTGCCTTTTATTTAATCTACGGAAAGATTATAAACACATTTGCACTTTGTTTTTACTATGACTATGGTTACTAATTATTTTAGACAATATAATGGAGCTAAGAAATGTTGATAAACTAATGTTTGTTTTAGATGTTTCTAAAAATCCTGCAGATATGTTGGTAATAGGGAAAATGGTGACTGGTACACGTTAAAACTGCAGGGTCACATGACAAAACATACTACTGGGGGTACTGAATTGGAGATTGATCATTCTCTGGTTCAGGTCAAAATTACGGTCTGTGGATGAATGAATGAATGCATGAATGGGTCCGCCTTATGAGCGGGCTGTGACGTGTGTGTGGCTGAAGTCGTATTCTTGGCCATAGATGGAGCCACTGAACAACAAGAAACGCACCCTCTGCCCTAAATTCGCTTGGTTTCACCCAGCAGGCTTGCTAATTTTGGCAAGTTGCATTAAAATCTACAACAATATAGGGAAAATTATGAGCAGTTTGACCCTTTTGATGCATATATAGGAAGTATGTAATATCAAGCAAACATTTAACTATACATTGAGCGATTACAGTGCGTCCCACTTAAATAAAGTCACTTTGATTTTGTACCATGGCTGGACACCAAGAAAACTAATGAAAACCAAACATACATATTAAAAAAGTCAATATCTAAACACATATTTGCAAAGATTAACTTATTTCCTGCATCACCTGGGCACGTGAGAAAACCATTGAATAAATAAAATAGAAGGAAAGAAAAAGTGTCCCGTGGAAAAGCCACTTCTGATTATAGCTTTGATATCCGTTATGTTTATATATGACTTGAAATATATGGTGTTACGTACATTTACTAAACCCTAAAGAACATTAGTGTCAATATTATCCGTGCTTTTAATGATGGGCAACCTTCAATTCTGCCACAAATTGAAACTGCTACGTTATGGCTAAAAGTTCAGGACA
Organism: Parasteatoda tepidariorum; assembly: GCF_043381705.1. Classification (NCBI taxonomy): domain Eukaryota; kingdom Metazoa; phylum Arthropoda; class Arachnida; order Araneae; family Theridiidae; genus Parasteatoda; species Parasteatoda tepidariorum. The sequence continues at coordinate 37,793,625 of NC_092210.1, read as the reverse complement.
TTCATGAAATACATTCTATTATCCTAAAACTAGCACTGTGGAAATATTTAAACGTAAAGGGAGGCTGTTGGAAAATCCGACCCGCCTTTGGCCAACATTTCTCTTTGCAAATGGCAATAAATGGATTTCTAGATTTTCTTTATTATGAGCAATCTCTATATAGATTTTGGGAGAGGCTAGGTAAAGTTTACCACCATAGCTGAAGCCTTTAAACATAATTAATGAGCCTTTATCTCGCGGTATAAAGGAGAAGAAATTCTCTTTTTTTTCCTCATGCTGTTTTAATAGCTTACAAAACTTTCCGGTTTATTTGAAATATTTTTTTCAATCTTCTTTATCTTGTGGATAGTTTTCAACATGGGCTACTGCTAATTTTTTTTTATTTAAAAATATCTTGTAGGATATATAAAACTAAACAATAGATGGGGAAATAAAGAGAAAATGTCCCCCGAATGGACTATAAAGTGAAGGCTCATAAATGATGGTAAACTTAACGTGGTTTTCCTCCCACGCCAAATTAAGGCTGCTAACTCCTGAAACAATGCTAGAAGAAAATTAATTGGCATACGTAGGGATAATTGTTGATCCAAGTCAGACTTTACAGCAGGAGAAAGCCTTCATTTATGTTGCAAAATTTTCAAAGTGAAAGGTTTTGGATAATAGGATACATGCCATGAATGGTAAACTCCCATAGGGATTTGATCTCCAGTTTCATCATTTAACAAAGACATATCTACAAACAAAAAGCAAAGCAGTTTCAGTTTATGGCAGAATGGAAAATTTTCCGCAAAAAAAACTTGATGTTATTGTTCTCCTGGAGTTGACAAATGGTATGCAACATAACATATTTTAAGTCATAAAAATATTGCGGATATTTTGCCTACAATCAGAGGTGGCTTTATTTCGTTGAGATACTTTTTCTTCATTTTCTCTTTATTCGACATTTTTTTCCTGTCTAGGCGGAGAAGGAAGAGAGTAACTCATTGTAAGTACAGATTCAAACACAGAACTGATAAATACTGTTTAGATATAGACTTTCTTAATATAGGTTTTCATTGGTTTTCTTTGCGTCCAGTTATGGAACAAATTCAAGGTGGCTTTATTAAGTGGGGAACACTGCAAGTCATTAAAGGGCACTAGTGTCCAAAGAAAGAGTAAAAGTCATTTCGTATCATGTGTTCAGTACGTGGACTTATATAAGGAGCCCTCGTCATATCTGTGGTCTAGAAACTGCTTCAATTTGTTGTTAGGAAGTTCTAAAGTGCATGGCTGATTTTGGATTCCACTACCAGTTTCCGTTTACATTTATATTTTAGCCGTTTAAATCTTTACCAGCAAGTATGTGAGTCAGATCCCATTTTGCGTTTATATTAATAGTAATTGCTTCCCTATGTTTGTAGATTGCATTTGGTGCAAGGCAAGTGTGGAATGTTGTTTTTATGTTCACAGAAGGTGCCTCTTTCTATTATATTTCGAGCAAACCAAGCCCATCAAGTATCCATTTCCTTATGTAACACAGCCTATATTCTTTCACTACATATTTACACAAAGACAGACACGAAACTATGTAGAACATAAACAAACTTATTATGCATCGCAGTTATGAAACAAAATGTATCACGGTTACAATGAAATACATAAACAAATAATAAATCTAAGTTGAGTAAAAGAAGTAGACGAGAAAGAACTATGTTTCAACAAATCCGATGTGCGAAATGGTTCTGTATTTAATTCACTTAAAGTTAATTAGCATTCTGAGCTATGTAGGAAAACTTAGCTTAACTTTAATACGCCATTTAGTTGCTTAAGAGTAGCTGGCGCTGACGTCATAGCTCACATGTATGGGTATCGATTGTCTTCGTATTCTTGGATTTCCCAATTCCAATTTAGAGAATAAACTTTAAAAAATTAGTTTAAGAAAAATTATTCAGCAAACCTCTCATCATTATGATAAAGCGTATCGAAATATTAGTTGTCAATTTAGGAAGTCTACTAAATTTACATTTCAGATTTTGACTTTATTATTGCTCCATCTGGCGTCCCACATCATTCATGATAACAAATTTGTACTAACAAAACGTAAATCAAATCAAACCATTTGATATAGAAAGAAAACAGTACTTACGTGGCTTTTTCTTTTTCCATTTGTTCTTGTAGTTGCGCAAGAAGTTTCGCTTCCATTTCTTTATCACTTCCATTGCTAACGTAACGAACTGGAGCGATAATTGTATAGACAGCTGAGGTTTCACTCTCTAGTGGTCTGTATCCGAAGTTTGGCGAAGGTGGAATTGATCTGGGATATCCCAACGAAGAAACTGAAGCAGAGAGAGATGGGTCTACAACAGAAAGTAATCTGGATTGATCTTCTGTTTTGCCCGACAGTGTCCTTGGCATGCTATGGTACAGGATATTGTTGCCAAGAGTTGTGAGTGTCATTCCATTTTCTGCGGAAGCTTCTTCCCGTAAGCTAACACATGATGGAGTTCTAACAACTATGAGTTCTTGTGGCTCAAAAGCAAGATTTGTGTTTCCTTGTTCATGCCCATCTTCATCTTGTCGACGGTACGATTCTTTAATGTACTCAACGACAACATCAGGAATGGCTAGACTTTTGGCTTCATTTTCTAGTTCAGACATTGGTTTCTGAGTGTCAAGTTTGTATACTGTTATAGATGATGGATTTTCTTGAATTTTCGCTTCTTCTGGAATTTCTGAGGAAGGATTTTTATCTCGTCGTGGCAATTCTGGAGTTTGTGTGGCGGCACTTTGACCATGGGATTTATGATCTTTTGCTGACAATAGAGCATTGTCGCTGTCGGATGATGCGCTAGAATTGTCCTCCATTATTGGATAAATGTAATTACTAAATATGTAAGCGTATTTGATGATTAACAGGAAACTTGACGAAAGAATTGAGGAGACATATAGGCCCAATTTACCTGAAAGCATAGTTACGAATTAAAGTCCCATATAAACAATACGGTTTACTGCAATTAAAAGAATGGATACAAAACGAAGGCAAGAAAAAGTTAGCAAAAAATGCATCACAAAAATAATTTTAAGCTTTAATGCGGCGGCACTTGTAAGCTTTTATGTGGCTGCAATTTAAATTAACTTACTTACAATTGCACTATAATTTAAAATATTAATTATGTATCATTTATTACATATCATTATTTTTAAGATTGATTCACATCATTAATTAAATTGCTTCAATGTGCTTGTTAAATTTTTATTTAATATATTTAATTTTAATTTAATTTAATTTTATAACCATCGTTGAACAGTCGTTGATTTACGACTACTAATATTCAACTCCGTAACCTTGCAATTTTGAACCTAATCTAGAAGACAGGGAAACTCCTTGATCAAGTCCTGGGAGAAACTTGCCTTCGTGTAGGACTTTCTGATGGAACTAACCCGCATTTGCGTTACATGGAGGACCACGAGAACCTCCCATGGTTAGCCTGAAGGTAAGGGGACTCTAACCCATGATCCTTCCAACACTGAGGATATTTCACGTCAGCACTGTGGTTGGTGCAATCAGGTTGTGGAATTCGTATCGACCAGCCATCGCTGGGATTCGTACCCGGTTCACCTGCTGCGCCAGCGAGAGCCAAATTTTTCCTAACAGTTTTTGTCAACAGAACAGATCAAATGGTTGAAAGAGATGCATATTGTCATCAAACCATTTTTACTGTAAATATAAAATTTTCTCCCCACAGTAACACATTGTTTATTGAAATAAACTTATTGCAAATTTGAAAATTTAAAATGGATGATAAAATATGAAAATTTAACTTTGATTTTATCTATATCGATTACCACTTTTCAGTGATAGATATAGCATAACCACTCGCACTCAGCTGGCAGTCAATGTGTTAACAATGGTTTCAAAACCTAAATTATAATACCAATTTGATTTTACTTTTATTACGCGTAAAATCACACCATGTCTCTGTTTAAACTAGAAATAAATAACCTATAAAGTACAATCTCAGAAAAATAGTCTAACCATGGTTTCAATACTATGAACAATAATACCAATTTATCACAACTTTAATAACGTTTATAAGTGTATAATTTTTTCGTTTCATCGTAAGAGTTAAAGATGGGTTAATTTTCCTGCAATATGCTCAAACATATTATCGAATTAAAGTTTCAATTCTTAGCAAGTTTTTAATATATTTTGCCAAAAGTTAAAAAATATTTTTATGAATTATCAGGCTATTAAAGGATGGCTAATTTATTTGAATGTATTCATTATAATTTTAAATTAAATTCACTAAACCAGAATCTATTTATAAAGTCTTTAATTTTGATTTGAATTTGAAACAAAACACCAAAATGTACTACAAATATTCGGAAGAGAAGGAAGTCGTATACGCATGCAACTAAAATACCAAACATTCCTCAAAAAAAAAAAAATAAATAAATAAATAAAAAATAAAAAAACTAGCATTGTCGCATTAGAATATTTATCGTAGAATTTTTTTTATATAAATTATAAATTCTGAAAAATCCATCCTATAAACTCTCTACTCTCTAATCATTGCATCTAACTCACTTTATTATTTTTATTTTTATTAAATGCCAACTTTACGATGTTCAAATAAAAAATATATTATTGAAATTGAACGAGTTCAGGGTTGGTAAAGTTGCTGAGCAACATTATTATACGCATCTAATTGTTATTCCAAACGTAAACTTAGGTGTCTCAATTAAATGTTGCATCATGCTCTTGCGTTAAGTAATGTAATTTAGCTCACAGATTAATTGAAATTTCTGTTTCGTCTTCACACTCCTAAAACGCGAATATATAGAGCAGTTAAGGTACTTTTTTTCTGTTAATTTCATGATTTTACTATGCGCTGAAAATATTTTAATTTCACAGCAGATGCAAAAGAATCTGAAATCTCAAAATTGACTAAATGAATGCGATATGTTTATTTTAATAGTGAAGTGAAACGATACGTATAGAAAGATTCCTTGAATCAAACTGAGATTTGTAACAGATTTAAGGAATTACCTCAGTTGAGAATTATGTAATTTATATCGTATCCAATGCAAATGAGGTTTACACTGTGAAAAAATCACGTTCAAAACTACTTATGGTAAAATTCGCGTATTTCTGGCACTTGGTAATTTTTACCGAAGCGATTAGCAGTGAGACCAATTTTTTAACTATTTAATTTAACCAAGAAATAAGAATTATTGAATTAATAAATTTTTAATATTTTAAAATTTTAATTTCTTATCACATCATGAATTTCATCTGTAATTATTCAAATCGATTGCTCTTGATTGACTTTCTACCGTAAACATTAAAATCGAATTTGGATTTTAATTAGTATTAACAATTAAATGGCATTTTTCTTAGCAATTTAATAATAAAAAATGTATTTCAGAAGTATTAATTTATTTTCATTTTTATTTGTACCTGCTTAATAGAGCAATATATTGGAGGTTTTAATTTGTAATACATATCATTATTATATATCTAATTCCTTGTCCACCCAGATCACCTGATATAACGCCGCTGGACTTTTTCTTTGGGGATTTATAAAGGACAATGCTTACAAGAGGATCGTGTCGAACATTGATGACCTAAAAGCCAGAATTACAACCGCAATAGCCACTGTGGATGCCGACATGCTTGCCGCTGCCTGGCGTGAAATTGACTATCGACTTGATATTCTCCGTGCGACGAAAGGGGCACACGTGGAAGTTCATTGACAATGGTCATGAAACTTTTTGAGTCTATCTAACCATTTATGTTATTAATTTGAATTTATCTTTATTATTTTATGAGTTATTAAAAATTAAAATGGGTCCGGGACTTTATAAACACCCTATATATATGCAGTCAAACCCCGCTATAGTGAACCTTCAAGGGACCGAAATTTCAGTTCACTATAACTGGGAGTTCACTATATCCATTACGCAGGCAATTTAACTAATGGTTCCCAAACTCCTCCCTTTTTCAAATAAATTGACATTATTCAAATAAATGACTGAAAAACATTATGTAGTAGCAAAAAATGTGTTATTTTTCATTACTCTTCGTCTTGCGTACAAAAAAAAAATTAGTAATCTTTAGCTGATGAGCAATCCTCAACATCAGATATGGAAACACTTCCCGACTCTCAGATAATTTATCCTGAATTTATGTTATTCCACTTTTTAAACCTGTTTAACCTGCCATTCGAGCACATAAAAGTAGTTTCACAAACTCGCGTAGCAAATTCATCGACATTTGTCCAGATACTGTAAAATTGCGGCTTCTTCGATTGGTGAACCACTTCAGTAATGCTTCTTCAGCATCCCTGTGATCTGCTTTTCTCAACTTTTTTCTGCCATCTAAATTTTTTTCATGAGCAGAAATTATTAATTGCCTATTTTTCCATATGTCACAAACTGCAGATTTGGGCAGTTTATATTCCCTGAAAATATTAGCTTGACTGCATCCATTTTCAATTTTTCTGATTATGTCCATTTTATCATCAATGGAGAACGTTTTACGGTAACTGATCGCCATAGTTAAATTTGAGACACTTCTTTGCAGGATTTTTTTAACTGAACTGAGAGCAGAAAGGAGTTGAAATGAGAGCCTTATCAACACATATTAGTGTCCAACCCTTTGACCAATATTGAATAATTACTCATTCCCTTTGACAGAAAATGCACATTGATCCCACTGACACCTTATAGATGGATCATCTGCCTGAGTTGGAAACATCTACTTAGTTTGTTTAGGGATGGGAAAGTGAGATAAAAGAAGCAAATAAGAAAAATGCTTGTCGCTACATAGATAATTCTAAAAATAGGTATATGTATTTATTTTGAAGAAGAAATTTCAAAATTATTACAAAAAAATGAAGAAAAAAATCAGTCGAAGACAGAAAAATGTTCATTATATCCAACTTCCTCACTTTTTTGGTTCACTATATCCACTAAAAATAACATTATACGTGTATAGCAAGGCACGGGACCGAACATTTCGTTCACTATATCCGGGAGTTTACTATAAACCGTGTTCACTATAGCGGGATTTGACTGTATATATAAAGTAATAAAAAAAAAATTGCGTTTGTCCGCTAGGTAGTTCGATCCCACCACTAAAGCCGTAAATTTTTACATCGACGAAGCATTACGCTGATATGTTACGAAATATTTAAGGTAAACCTCGAAAAGGTACTAAAATATTCTGATATTCTAAACCAGGGCATGTTTTTGTTGATCTCAGGGCGGTACATATTTTCCGACATCTTGACGTAAAAGCTGATAAATAAGAAATTTTAAGCCATACATGCACTTTCAAATCCAAAAGAAAAAGAACTTATGCGCCAACCAGGAGAAATTTATAGAAAATAATATCAATGCATATATTGTATATTATTATATAATTTAAAGTTGACCATTTTTTTTTTATAAATATGAATCGCGCATATTAACCTAGCTCACAACATATAGGCTACTATGTACTGTGTACTTCTTAATCTTGTGTAGCATATCTTTCGAAAAGTGCTTTATAGCTCAATAAGACAATAACTGAAACGAAAACTAAGGCGCGATTTCACCGATTGGCAAAAATTGCTAGTAACTTTTGTTGGTCTGGATTTTTACCGTTTTCTTGTTTTTTTTACATGTGATTTTTCAAATTCCGATGTTTCTAACACGATGTTAAAATACATGAATTTTGAATTAGTTGACGCTCTCGATTAACACATTTCTATCGTTAATCCTCATTGATTTCCGATAGTTATTTATCGTTTTCTCTGCAATCTCCACAAGATTTTTCAAACTTTGTTACTTTTAATACGATAATCTAGTGACACCCGAAGTTCAAATTTAAGTAATCACTTTTTTAGGTGAATAATTCACTGTTATTTTGTCGTTAATCCATGTTACGCTATTTTTCTTTTTCTGTACTTTCGCATGATCATTCAAATTACGATATTTTGATACAATGTTATTATGACACGTGAATTTCAAATTTGAGTAATCGTGCTTTATTCATAACTATTCCATTGTTCATGTACGTCATTTTCCGACCATTTCCTTGGCAGTTATATTTCATTTTAGTCTTTTTCTAATGGTTTTTCAAATTAAGAGGTTATTATAGCACGTGAATTTCAAATTTGACTAATCACTTTTTGACGAGCTCAATTCGATACTATACCGTCGTGAATCAACGTCATTTTCTAATCGTTTTCAGTTAGTTGTCTTACTTCTGGCCCGGCAATTTCACATCGTTGTTAAAATTTTATACGAGTATAAATATTTAATATTTACCATTCAGTCATCGTTTTCTTGCTATAAGTCAAACATCATTGATCCAGTTGAATTTTCTGCATCACAAAAACTATTGTTATACCGTTTATACTCCCATTTATACTCGTATGAAAGTTAAATACTCAAATGCGCGATTCCGAATACTTCGGTAGTAATAATATCGTATTTATGATATTGAAATTTTAACAACGATGTGGAATTGCCGAGCNAGATTATTAATTCTCTAAATATAAATAATTCAAGTGTAACTACTACCAATATATATACAAGAATTAACCTATTACCATTTCGCCATAATGTATTTTTTCGTATTTTACTCTATTTACACAACAATAAATTAATATGCAAATTAAAAACTAATGTGTCTGAAAGGAGACCAACTGAAATGTATGAGATTCCCTTCTTTACAAAAGAAATTTCACGAAAACAGTTTTTTTACTTAGCACCTAAATTATATAATAAATTACCATTTCAGTTGCAAAACATCAAAATATATTCTTCTTTTAAGCGTGCTTTATTTCAATTTGTGATGAACATTGACGATTTAGATCTCTATTTTTCACTTTAAGGGAAGCATTTGATTTTTTATACCAGTCCTGTGCCAATCCAAATGAATTTCTTATGTTAACTTTGTTATTTTTTTGACATGGTTTCATGTATTTTTTTTTCTAATTTTAAATTTATTGCTTTACCTTTCTTTGTCACCTGGACAGGAGTTCCCTCTTGGCGACGAATATATATTCTTTGTGTTTATGTGTTTTAGTTCCAAATAAAGTTTTGTTTGTTTGTTTGTTTGGTAATTAAAGTTTCAATTCTTCGCAAGTTTTTAATGTATTTTGCTAAAAGTTAGAAAATATTTTTATGAATTATCAGGCTATTGAAAGATGGTTAATTTATTTCAATGTAATGGTAGCAAAATAATTTTAAATTAAATTTACTAAACCAAAATCTATTTATAAAGTTTTTAATTTTGATTTGAATTTGAAACAAAACACCAAAATGTATAACAAATATTCGAAATAGAAGGAAGTCGTATACGTATGCAACTAAAATACCAAGCATTCCTCAAAAAAACTAGCATTGTCGCATTAGAATATTTATCGTAGAATTTTTTTTATATAAATTATAAATTCTGTCAAACACATCCTGTAAACTCTCTACCCTTTTCATTGCATCTAACTCTCTTTATTATTTTTATTTTTATTAAACGCCAACTTTACGATGCTTAAATAAAAATATTTTATTGAAAATGAACGAGTTCAGGGTTGGTAAAGTTGCTGAGCAACATTATTATTCGTATCTAATTGCTATTCCAAACGTAAACTTAGGTGGCTCAATTAAATGTTGCATCATGCGCTTGCATTAAGTAATGTAATTTAGCACACAGATTAATTGAAATTTCTGTTTCGTCTTCAAACTCCTAAAACGCGAATATAGAGAGCAATTAAGGTATTTTTCTTCTGTTAATTTCATGTTTATACTATGCACTGAAAATATTTTAATTTCACAGCAGTCGCAAAAGAATCTGAAATCTGAAAATTGACTAAATGGATGCAATATGTTTATTTAAATAGTGAAATGAAACGATACATATGGAAAGACTCCTTGAATCAAACTGAGATTTATAACATATTTAAGGAATTCCCTAAGTTGGGAATTACGTAATTTATATCGTATCCAATGCAAATAAGGCTTACACTGTGAAAAAATCACGTTCAAAACTACTTGAATATGGTAGAATTCGCGTATTTCAGGCACTGCCAGAACTCTAAAAAACTTGGTAATTTTTACCGAAGAGATTAGTAGTGAGACCAATTTTTTAACTATTTAATTTAACCAAGAAATAAGAATTATTGAATCCATAAATTTTTAATATTTTAAAATTTTAATTTTTTGGCACATCATGACTTTCATCTGTAAATATTCAAATCGGATTTGGATTTTAATTAGTATTAACAATTAAATGACATTTTTTAAACAATTTAATAGTTAAAAATACACTTCAGAATTATTCATTTATTTTTATTTGTACTTGTTTAATAGAGTCAATATATTTGGCAAGCGAGGTTCCAATTTTTAATACATATCATCAATATATACATATATATGAGCAATTCTACAAATAAACGCCAATTAGGCGGCCAAAAAAAATAAAAACATTTTGGGGGGACACACTATTTCTACATGAATTTTATTTTTTTTTACACCCCAAAAAGGCAGGAAAAAATCGTGAACATGGAATTTTTTCTTTGTGACATACTTTAAATGTGACATACTCTTTCTGACATACTCAGATAAATCTGAGCCATTTATTCAGATAAAACGATTTTTACATAAATATAATATTATTATAATGTCTCTCTAACATGTATTTATAGAGATTTCGTACTATAAGATTATATTTTAGTATTAAAAACAAAAATAAAAAAATTTAATCAAAGTTCCTAAATTGAGAAAATCGGGAAAAATTTAAAATTGGTATTTTGTCATTTAAAGTATGTCACAAAGAAAAAATTTCATGTTTAATATTTTTTCTTGCTTTTTTAGGGTGTAAAAAAGAAGAAAATTCATGCAAAAATGGCGTGCCCCCCCCCTAAAAAAAAAAATTATTTTTGCTTGGCCGCCTAATTTGCGTTTATTTGTATAATTGCTCATATCGTCGCTTTGAAACTAAACCGTAGTAACTCAAAAAAAAAAATCGAAAAATGAGATATTTGGGTCATTTTGTGTAAAAAAAATCACCCTTTTAGAGAAACAAAGTGTTATCTTCATAGTTCCATAAAATTAATTTAGAGAGCAGATAAATCGTTATCGCATTGGCGCGATTAGCATTAGCGCGGAAAGTTAGAAATTGCTCTACTGAAAAACTTGCTTTTTTGAGTTACCACAGTTTAGTTTCAAAGCGACGATATGAGCAATTCTACAAATAAACGCCGATTTTTATACTGAAATATAATCTTATAGTATGAAATCTCTATAAATACATTTAGAGAGTATAATAATATTATATTTATGTAAAAATCGTTTTATCTGAATAAATGGTTCAAATTTATCTGAGTATGTCAGAAAGAGTATGTCACATTTAACGTATGTCACAAACGAAAAATTTCATGTTCACGATTTTTTCTTGCCTTTTTAGGGTGTAAAAAAGAAGAAAATTCATGTAGAAATAGTGTGCCCCCCCAAAAAATTTTTAATTTTTCTTTGGCCGCCTAATTGACGTTTATTTGTAGAATTGCTCATATAACATTAAGAGGCCTCTGTGCTCGTCATCTTGGAATTTAAGCTTAATTTTTGATTTGAGTTTTCGTAATATTTTTTGACCTTAACAAAAGTTAGATGATATAGCATAATTAGACAGCACAAAACCATTCAAAAAAGGTAAAAAATAAAGGGTTCGTAAAATATCGTAAATAAAGGGATAATTTTTAAAACTTCTATGACTTTTTACTCAAAAGTTTAAAGCAAATGAAATGATGAGATTTATGCTTTTGAGCAAGTAATTTAAAACTGCACGTTGATCGGTTTGCTTTTGCAGTTTAAATTGATGTAAAGACGTTAGAAACGTGATATGGACGTAATATGGAAGACGTTAAAAATTTCCTTTAACGTAACTGTATAAAAATAATGTTCATGGTAGCTGTTTACAGGTTTGTGGCACTGGTTTTTAAAACTATAATTATCACCACATATTTAGTAAAAATACAAAACTAAAATTAAATTTAACCGAATAAGTGACTTTTATGATAAAATTCTAAATCTAAACAGTTATCAAATTTTATAACTTATTATAAAACAATATTTTACCAAAATCATTATCAAAGTGCTGCACTAAAAACTATCGAGGCTTTTGGTGTTCCCATAGAACCAGATGATATATGGTAAAATTTGCCATATTCTGGTAGTTTTGACGATTTGTGTCATAAAATACAATATTTGTGTAAGTTTAATTTAAAACTATTTAATAGAGCACACATTTAAATTCAGCATTTATTGTACTTAATCCATTGAAATATTAATATTTCAGTATAGTATTAGAAGATTTTAAATGTCAATAAAAATTAGGAACTTTAATTTTAAAAAAATAATGAAGATCTAAAAATAAAGCAATTCTAACCGTTTAGCATTTTCTGACAGTTACAATTTGAATAAAAATTTACAAATTAATGTAAATTTAAAAATAGTATAGTATATGTATAAAATAAACATATCCATTAAATTAAATAAACAGGTAGAGAGAGAAATTTGAATAAAAAAGAAAATAAATAAAAAAATAATAATATCCAGAACAATGTTTCAACATCAGCGTAAATTCACATTGTTTTATATTGTAAACAATGTAAAGGTAGTTTTCTCAATACATTTCTGAAATATATTTTTGGATTTTATTTATTAATTCCATAAATCTATATAGTATTATGCTTCCATAATTTTATACAAAATTTGTAGTGTAATGTTCTACAGAGTTATAATATAAATAATAAACAGTTTTGATTAGTTTAAAACTAGTAAATTAATTATTTTCGATTATTTGACCTAAATATTTTAAGGGAGAAAAATGTTTATGTGTAGAAATGTTTTCCGTAGAAATTTCCAGACATTGTTTTTAACTTCATACAAGTTGTTTTTTAAAATAAAATATTTCAAAACGAAATTATACAGAATAACATAGTCGGGGAGATCAGTAACATTAGATTCTAACAGTTGTCAGTAAAGAAGGCAACCCGGGTTTAATTTTTTCAATGAATTCCACTAAATACAAATTCAATTTTTCCAATTTAAACTAACGGCAGATAAGTATATGGGACAGTTAGGTATAACTTTAATTCTTTAATGCATATATTGTAGCGTAATATTTCAACATAAATGTGAATGATTAAAAAATTGTAAGATAATTTTTTAATCATTGAAAACTAAATTATATAGAACTAAATTTTAAAACTAAATTATATAGAATAACATATTTAGTGAAATACCTCCCTAAGAGTAAAAAATGCAACCCAGGTTAAATTTTTTTATCAACTTAATGATTTCGGATAAACACAGATTAAATTTATCCAATTGAAACTTTCGGCAGAGAAGTATATGAACCATTTAGCTATTACTTTAATTCTTTAATACCTATTTAGAAACGTAATATTTTAATATGTATGGGAAAGACTAACAAATTGTACGATTATTCAGATGGAGGTTTAGGCTCTAATGAACACATTTGGTTTGAATTGACTTTAAAGCAATAAATACCTTTTTCCAGTTAAGCTATATCTAAATGTATTTCAGTTTTAATGTTTATTTTTAACGAAAGAAATACAACTGGATTGATTAAACAATGTTTTGCTCTCTTTTGAAGTTACGAATACATTGCTTGATGTAACAATTAGTAAAATGAAGGAGAAATAAAAAATTATCAAGATCATTTTAAGTCATATAGATTCCTTAGAATCAGCAATTTTCTATCTTAGAGTTAAAAAAAAGAAATTACAATTAATCGTTTTCACCTACTATTAATAGATAGTAAAAGTACTAGAAAATTACGAGTACTTACTTACATATTTAATTCAATAAATTAATACATACAAAAGCGCCATTATACTATATAATTCATATAGAATACTTATATGAGCAAATAAGTATTCTTTAACACTAACTATTGAGAAAAAATTATTACAATGTTTGTGCAAACAATTTTTGCTAAGGAGATCTTTTTACACACCGTATTGTTCTTGAAAAAACTTGTAAAATTCAAAGAAACTACCGCACAATACATAATGACTGTGTTTTTTACTACTCATTTATGAGTCTTTAGTTTTTATGTAAAGAGTATAATTTGGAAAGATGCCACATCAAATGGTTCAATGAATCTCATTCTTGCTGCGTAGGGTCAAATGAGTATTTAATTTAGAGGTCAGAGAAAACAAGACGAAGAAAAATTTGGTGCGTTTTTACTTTCACTGACATTGAATGAACTCATAAACAATCTGTATAATTCAGTAATAAACTATTTTTATTTTCATACGACACTAAAACGAGTTAAAATCTTTATAATTCCAGTTTAAAAAAAGAGTCAGTCCATAAATGACGTTATACTTATTTTCAGCATCTTTGACCCCTCCTCGCCTTTGACGCAATGTGTCAAACTTCATAATACCCCTAGCTCTACTAGTTATATGCCAGGCTATATTTTAGTGCAGTAAATGGGTAAAAATCTTTATAATTATGTATAAAAGTAATGGGAAATCCATAAATGATATCATATTTTTTACATCATCTTTAACCCCTCCTCGCATTTGTCACAAAATGCCACAATTGACAATATCCCCTAGCTCTCCTTGTTACATTGTCGTGATATATTATACTGCTGTAAAACGGAAAAAAAGCGTATTTCAAAGTAATGGACCGTCTATAAATGATATTACATTAATATTATAATAATGTCAATATCTTTGACCTCTTCCTTGCTCATGTCACAATATACCCCACTTCACTATTTCCCCTAGTACTCCTTGTCACATGTCACGCTTTATTACGCTATCATATTCTTGCAGTTCAGTTAAAAGCACTACGTTATCTATCGTATTTCAAAATTTATTTTTATGCTTAATGTCTTATTGAAGTTTACGAACATAAAGATAATTATGAATATATGTGTACTTATTTTGAGTTAAATTCATAAAAATAATGTAAAAACATTTAATTTACTCACTTTAAATATTTCATTCGAACCATTATGCATTTATATCATAATTCTTATAATCCCTCCCACTAGAACTTCAAGTTAAACAAAATGTATTATATCTCACTTTTTCTGTCTTGTGTTCTTAAGTCACACTTCTTGCTAAGCTTTTTAATAAAACTTTTAGCTACTCAAAAGATATGTCATATTTCTTGCTACTCCTTACTATAACTTCTAGTTACCCCCTCTCACAAGCGTGACATTTTTTGTACAAGGTAACTAAATGAGAAATTAATTATATTTTTTTCTGAACTGCAAAATCAACAGTGGTAATGTATTATGCTTATTTATTTATTTTTGTACAGATGTTTATAAAAATTATTTTTTTCGTATTACTAGTAAAAAACAAAATAGAATGTTTAATTGTTTGTCTTTGGGTTTTATATTTTAAAAGAGATTAAACATGTCACCATATATTTATCTGTATAAAGACCATCTATCAAGAAAATGAAAACAAAAGATGAAATCATATGGAAGAAAATAAAAAGAATTGCTTTGAATCTAATTAACAAATTAATCTAATTAATCAAATATATATCTATCTATCTATATATATCTATCTATCTATCTATCTATATATATATATATATATATATATAAANTGTATATATATATATATATTTATTATGCTTGTACTTTCACATAGATGTAAAAATACAATTGTTAAGTGTAGAAATATATCCTAATGAATATGTTATTAAAGTTATTGTTGTAATGTACAGTACGCAAAAAAAATCTGATTATAACTTTTGATCTAGTGATCGGATCCTCACGTTCTAAGATTCAATCTTAATGGTTCGAGGAAGTGACTTCAAATATGTTAATTAATTAGTGTAGATGATATTTTAAGATGTGAAATTGGACACAAAAATATATTCTCTATGAATCAAGATATCTTTTATTCGACTGCTTTGGATTTCTGACTCCCAAAATATAGGTCAGGATGGACCCCCAAATTTGGTCAGGAGAGCGATCCAAAATTTGGGCTCTTTAGTGATAATTTTACTTTTCGCCTTAATATCTCGTGAATTTTTTAAGCGAATTGAAAATAAATTCGTATAAAATTAGTCGTATATTTAAAACTTAGTTTCTCAGAGACCATTCGTTAGATATCGACAAAATTTTGTATATTGCCATACTGAATTACATTCTTCAAAAAGATGTAAGAAATCGCGTATCTTAAAATTCAAAATTAACTCGACGATTGTTAAATAAATAAAAAAAAATAATAAATATATGCTGAAAGTTATTTTTTGCAAGGAAATATCTTTGTATAAACGAATTTTATAATTGAGTGCAACATTTTTTCAATACTCTTAGAAACTTCTGGGGACGTGGCAAAATTCGCGAAAATTAAAATTTACATAAGGGGTTTAAATTTTGGACCTTTCTTCTGACCAAACCGTTTGGAACTATTTTTCCCAGATTGCGGTTATTTTTTTTGGGGGGGGGGGATCAAAAATCTGAATCCGTCGAAAAAAATAGAATTTTATTCATATAAAGTACTTTTTTGCATTTGATTTCGTATGTGCATTATTTCCTTGGCTAGTTTTATTCCATTTGATACAATCAAAAAAAGTTTCAGATATTTAAAATAGCTTTTTGATTATTTGTTACACAATTTAATGTTTTCTTTTAAAATAATTTTGAATAATTCTTAAAGCATGTAAAATATTTAATTTATCTCCTCTATTGACTATCTTTTCATAAATTTCTACAATAATTTGGTAAAACGAATGCCATCAAAAATTATTGCAAATGAAACTGGATTCCAATAATATTTATTCTAATTATTATTTTATTTTCAAAAATTTTCAGCTCCTAAAATTAAATTAATTTATCAAGTCTAAGTCTGAAGTTGAATCTAAATTTTCTAAGTAGATTGTTTAATAAATGGATTACTATTAGTTTTCAGTATGATTAAAAAATTCAGGTATCATTTAAAAATGGTGTAATGAAGAAAAAACCTTTATTGCTAAAAGAATTATAGCATTATGATATTTTGACGTTGTGTGACTAATGCAATAACATTAAATGCAATAGCAATGCAATTAAATTAAATGTTTGTTTATTTAACTGTTTTGTAATAGTTTAATTACTACTTATAAATTTTTAATAGAGCTTTTATGCATAAACGTGAAAAATTCAAGAAATTTTTCTTCTTTTTCAATGTCATTATTCCTTAGGAACATTTTTAATTGACCAAAAGTCAGTGTTTATTGACTTGAAGAAAATATTAATTACAACTTTCAGTTTTTAAACCAGCATCTTATATTTTTTTAGCAAATATTTTTAATTCAATTAATACGATTATATAATTATGAATTTGAGAAATATTTTTTTATCAGAAGAAAAGTTATTGTTTTCATAAATATTTTAGAAAAAGAACTATTAGAAATTTGGTATATATAAGGTGCCCAGCCGTCCTCAAATCTTGAAGGCAGGTTTCGAATTTCAATAGCTGTCCTCAAAAACTTTCACATTTTTCGAGGACAGAAAATGGCCTCAAATCTTATATGCTCTCAAATGCCTTCGAATTTGTCCGGAAACATGTCGTTGTTTTTTATATGTAAAATATTTAAAAAAAATCACTAATGCTCAAGTTTTTTTTGTTGCTATAATTTTGTCTTACGGAGAATACAAGCGAAAAGCTAAAAAGTACCAAGATAAAACTAACTTACAGAATTTATTTACCAGTCTGGAAATAATTTAAGTAAAAAAGAACTAATAAGCATGTGCTCTTTTCATTTTACTGGAGTTAAACAATTGCAAAATATCATATGATGCATCAAAATTGCTACGTAATGAGATCAAGTTTGATGAAAATTCTGCATTTGATATTAATTTTTAAAAAATGAAAACTTAATTGCTTGTATACATTCATAATTTCCATAAATATAAAGATGTTCTCGAATCGTAAAATGTTTCGAGAACGCTCCATCGATTTGTCCTTAAATCATGGTTTAGAAATCTGGTCACCTCAGGTTATAAATAATTATGTTACCCCTAATCAAATTTAATATTTTCTTCAGACAATAATAAAATATATCGAAATGGGGCATTTTGAAGAATAATTAAAGAAATTTAATTCTAAAAAACACTATAAACAATGTGTTAATTAAAGAAATTAAACATTTAAAATTAACAATAATGACAATTTCTAGTAATAATTACCAATATCAGCAGTAATTGATTAAAATATTTCCATGTGTATAGAGAAGTCCGGTTAAGCGTGACACGGTCAAATTGAAAGAAGTTCAATCACAGAGGATTAACTCTTTGAATGACGAAAAGTAATAAGTTGAACAAGTCTCGAAGAAAGTTGCATAAAAAAAGTTATGATCAAAACAGGTTTGGCGAGATGAGAAAAGAAATCGCCAATTTCAAGCGTTTTCCTTGATATGAAGAGATGGTTTATATGAATTGATGACACTGGCTCAATTTCAATTACTCAATGTAGCGTTTTCAAGTGTAAAAATTTCGCCATTGTTCTTTTGGAGAAGAAATTATTTCCTTGATTTGACTGGTTATTAACTAGCACTGAAAAAAAATTGAATTTAAATTTAACAATGAGGATAAAAATTATTTTTTTCAGTTTTATAATCATAATGTTTAAATACATTTTTTAAGAATATTTATTTCAAAGGATGAAAACTTTTATTTTCAAAGAAGTTTCGTTTTAAAAAAATCAATTAATTTAATGCATTTCATTAAAAAAAAATCCGCAAATGATAACCTAAAATAATAACTTAATTAATTAATTTAAAGTAGTACTTTTAATTTTTCTTAAATCACGAAAACTTAAGTTTTTTTGTGGATCTCTTATAAAAGTAAAGCAATATTGTTGTCAGAAAATTTTACATTCCATTATGTATTAAATAACAAAAATGAAACAAATGAGGTATTAATTCGTAGTTTTGTCCTTAATCAGAGGATGGTATTTTACTAATAAAGGGCAAAACTACACAAATTGATTTTGAAGACTCTCTTCTCTCCGGCAAAAAACATTTAAAAAAATTGTTAACAAGTTAATTATTTTAAAAATTATTATTTTTTAATTCCTAAGGAATGATAAAAAAGTCACATTTCATCGAAATTGAAACAGGAAATAAATTAAACGTGCAAAATTAGTTTTGATTATGGGGAAAGATAGTTAACATAGATTCTGTTTTTTTGACGTTTTGTTTGATAACGTTTGATACTGTTTCGTTGACGCAGTTAACGTTGATTCTGTTGACCCTTAATTCTGTTTTGTCTTTCCTTTATTGAACGTTTAATCAGTAAAATGCAGAGATGCCAACTGCTCCAGACACGCCAAAATAATTAAAAAACGGTAAATAACTACAAACTAAATTTTGAAAATATTTGACTATTTTTGCTTGCTTTTTAAAAGGTATAGCATGGTAGCAAAGTTTAGTTTTTAAAGGTATAGCAAAGGTATATATACTATAAAGTGGTGAATTATATAAGCCTACGAATTACTTAGAAATAGTGGTGGATAGAAATCTACTAAATTGAATGTTATTAAATCAAGAATGACAATTGATAAACTACCACTTTAAAATATTTATTTGCTGTCCGGAGCAAGTTGGTATCTCTAAAAATGTGAAAAACAGAATATTTTTTAAAATTTAGTTTTCAATATCAGCTTTTATGAGTAAAAAAATATTGATTTGTAATTTTTTGCATTTGTCAACGGTTTGTATTTAGTGCTCCATGAAATTGCTGTCTCACTGCATATTTTTGTAAACCTATTACGTATTTTATTATTTTTTTGTGTTTTTATATCAAATATGATTATTAAAGAAAACTACACTGAGAAAAAAGGATGTTCAAAACTATCAGAATATGGTAAAATTTACATTGTTTCTCCCTATTGGAACACTAAAAATCCCCATTAAAATGAAAAGAATTGGGTAATTTTTATCGAAGCGCTTTGGTAGTGAGTTTGGTAAAATTAACAATAAAATATATTCATCCAATTTGGTAAATGTGGTAAAATTTGGTAATTTTATCATGATACAAACCATGCATGGCATACAAGCCACTTATTAGGTCAAATTTTTTTTTCAGTTTTTACTAAATGTGTGGTAATAAGAACTATAATTTTGAGAAACAGAATTTCCGGTAAACCGTTACCATATGAGCGAAACAATTACTAAATTAATGGTTTAAATACCGTATATGTTGGCTTTAATAACCAGGTCTAAGTTTTTTTTACCAGAAGTATCGTTACCTAACAACACGATAATTTTACCTGAATATTTTTCACCGTGTGAGAAAATTATGTTTAGAAGTAAAAACTGTTGAAAATTATTGAAAATTTTTTCGATCTTAATTTAATATACGAAAAGTTAAAAATAATTAAAACTCACTCATGAAGTCACTTATATGGTAAAGGTTTACCAGTTTAGTCCCTATTACGACAGATTAAGTAAAAAATGCAAAACTGAAACGTGCATTTTTTTACCATGTTTTTATACTATGCTCAGAAAAAGCATGATTAAATTACCAAATTTTACTATATTTGCAAAATTTTATTACACATGTAAAACCATATTTTATAGGTAATTTTACCAACAAAATTATCAAAGCGATTCTGTAAAAATTTCCCCCGCTTTTTGGTGTGCCCATAAAGTCAGAAATACGGTAAATTTTACCATATTCTGGTAGTGTTGATCTCACTTTTTTCTGAGTGCAGATTCAGTTTCTTTAATCCTTTTAAAGGAACTTAAAATTTAATCTAAAAACACTTCATTCTGCTTTGATCAGTGTTGGTTGAATAAATAAAGTAAAGAGCTTAAATTCACAACAATTTCCTGAAAACAGAATTTGATACGATATAAAGCAGGCAGGAAAAAAAAAAACGAAATGAGGAGATTTCTAAGTTTTCAAGGTCTTTTGTAATCTAATGACGGATGTTTCTTGCAACAAGCTCTTTTCCTTTTTATTTTATTATTCTTAGATTTTTAGTCCCTATGGTTGCTAACTGAAATTTGTGAGGTCGTTTGTTTATAAAAATAAGATGAATCGTGCTAACAATTTCTTGTATTTTTTTTGTTGGTTCAAATAAATTTAATTAAGTGGACAAGAATTTTTTAGCTTTCAATCTCAAATTTGATAACAGCCTACAAGGAACGTTAATTAAAAAAAAAAAAAAGAAAAAAAAAAAAACTACAGCCGATTTATATTCTACGCAGGTTTTTATTCTTTTGAAATTATAAATTCTAGTTCAATATAAATTTCAAATTATATGGTTCATGCTACTAAAAATTCCTATGCATGTTAAAACTATTTGGATAAAGAACCATAATTATTAATGGAAAACAATAAGAAAGGGCTTATGAGTAGACTGTATAGGGTTATAACAGTCTATAAATCACCAATGAAATTTTAATAAATTACTATTGAGGATTTTAGCAATTTGTTGAATAAAAGAATATCGATAGTGAAATTCTTTTTGGTTCTATCAACTATGTCACAGTTTCTTAGACTGTGAGGCACGATCTTAATTTAGTTCACGGGACATGCAACAAGTGTTGCCAAAAATTTTAACAATTTTAATATTTGCATCATTTATACTAAAACTTTTGCAATTACCAAGCATTTTTAAATAAGGCATCTGACAATAGATAAAGAACTATACAAACAAATAAAACACGAAAACGAAGTATCACTACAGTTTTCGACGTTTTTCTTTTCCGCAATAGAAACCTTCTTGATTTGCTCTTTGCTCTTTTAAATGGACAGAGTGTAGTTAATGATTTAATTCAGCAAAGTAATTTAATTTATTTTTCTTAGTGTATAATTTTTTAAGTTTTCTACTTATTTAAGATGTTTGCATTATTCTATGTCTTAAAAATAAAGTTAATGACTTATAACTGCTATCATACATTACAGTTATACGTGACGAAACTGACAGTTTTTCTCACGCATGTATCGGATTTGCTCAATGCTTATGAGTTCCCACAAAATGTTTGTAAATATTATGGGGTTCCCACACCAAAATGTTTAAAAAACTCTGAACCAAATCAACTAGATATTTTACTTTTGCCATAAAATCTGTCTTATAAAATTTAAAAATCTAGTTAGTTACTACAGTGCATGTGACGCTATGAGTGCTCCGTGTGCAAATTTCAGAAACCCTGAATTTGATCAACTAAGTTGATATTTTATTTTTGCTAAAAAAGTGTCTTATAAAATTTATATGTAAAATATATAATTATCACAGAACTAGTAACACTCAGTGTGCTCTATGAGCAAATTAAAATTTAAAAAAACCCTGAACTAGATCAATTAAGTAAATATACTTTCTTCAAAAAACTGTCAGATCAAATTTAAAAATATAGTAATTACAGTGTAAATGACTAGTGATATATGGGAAAACTAAAAGTTTAAGTAACTCAAAATAAAATCAAACAATCATTTTGATAAAAGTGATAACAAAATTGATGAGTATTGAGCATTAAAATGTAAATTTTGCAAATTTTAAACTTGTTTTCCCTTTAATTTTAGGCACTCATTTATTTTTTCCATAATATAGTAATTATTTTTTCTTTAAATGAGGAGAGTTAGATAAGGAAATAAATTTTTGTAGGCAAATGAAAAAATTGTTTTGATGAAGCTTTATTTTATTATGTACAGAGTAAAAATATTATCAAAACTACCAGAATATGGAAAAATTTACCGTGTTTTTGGCTCAATGGAAACAAAAAAAGTTAGGTTTACCAAAAAGTTTTTAGTGTACCGAAGCGCGTTGGTGAAGATTTTGATAAAATTAACAATTCAGTTTAATGGGTAAGACTTGGTAATTTAATCATGATACCTTGGAGCATAGCATAAAAACCATCAATTCAGTTAAATTAAATTTTTAAATTTGTATTTTTTTAACTAAATGTGTCGTAATAAGAAAAGAACTGTAATTTTAAAAACCGGAATTTCCGATAAATCACTACCAAGTGAACGGAAAAAATTACCTAATGAATGGCTTAAATATCGTATATTGAGTTTTTGATAACCAGAATCGTGTTTTTTTCTAACCAAATTTGTCGAAACATTAATAAAATGCTACGTTGAAACTTGTTTCAGCTAAAGTTAACCCACATTGAGTGAGAACTTTGACTTTTATGCATGTAGATACTCCTATTTTTTAAATTCCGATAAAGCACGGTCGCAAAAGTATATAAAAGAGAAGGAAATTTTATTAAATAAATCTCTAGGTAATAGTGAAAGAAAATCGAAAAAATGATAGCACTTTAAGTTGTAGCCTTGGAATTACAAGGAAAAATTTAATAGAAAGTTTTTATGGCGGCTACCTTTCCTGCTTTTTAGAGGAAAACTCTTTCGCGTCTTGTGATACTCAAACACGATATATTTTATTAGTTTTCAACAGTTGTTGAAAAAAAAAATTAAACAATTACTACAGTGTCTCAAATTGAATGATTTGTCAAGGTAAAATTAAATATCTGCCCATAAATATGATATGATTGAATGGATTGATTTCACATTTACACATGATTGATTACGCTCATTTTACATGATCGACACGTGAACAAACACCGTAATAATGCTTAAAAAGACAATTAACAAATACGTATTCAACAAATAAACAAGAACACAATTTTTCAGTACCATAGTAGAGTTACACGGAGAAAAAAATATGGAAAAATTATCGTACCGTATGGTAAAAACACTTATGGTAAAAAACAAAGAAGCATAATACTGGTTAGTAAAACCAAAATGTACAATGATTAAACCATTCATTCGGTGATTTACCTGTTCATATGCCAACGGGTTACTGGAAATTCTGGTTTTCGAAATATAATAGTCCTTATTGATACACATTTAGTAAAAAAACAAACAAATCTAAAAATTAAGTTTAACCGAATAAATGTTTTAGGGTGCTGTGCCCATGTTCGAGAGTTCGTGGGTTCGAACCCTGCCGGCCGTAGACTCCCCGTGTAGTAAAGTGACTGATGCACGTTAAATCTGTCGAGTCGCCAAAGTCCTCCATGTTCCCATAACAAATCAATACCAATGAATGGATGTATGAATGGATCCACCCCATAAACGGGTGCGACGTATCGTGTGGCACAAGTCGAATTCTTGGCNTTTCAGTACCATAGTAGAGTTACACGGAGAAAAAAATATGGAAAAATTATCGTACCGTATGGTAAAAACACTTATGGTAAAAAACAAAGAAGCATAATACTGGTTAGTAAAACCAAAATGTACAATGATTAAACCATTCATTCGGTGATTTACCTGTTCATATGCCAACGGGTTACTGGAAATTCTGGTTTTCGAAATATAATAGTCCTTATTGATACACATTTAGTAAAAAAACAAACAAATCTAAAAATTAAGTTTAACCGAATAAATGTTTTAGGGTGCTGTGCCCATGTTCGAGAGTTCGTGGGTTCGAACCCTGCCGGCCGTAGACTCCCCGTGTAGTAAAGTGACTGATGCACGTTAAATCTGTCGAGTCGCCAAAGTCCTCCATGTTCCCATAACAAATCAATACCAATGAATGGATGTATGAATGGATCCACGCCATAAACGGGTGCGACGTATGGTGCGGCAGAAGTCGAATTCTTGGCCATAGGTGGCGCCACTGGAAAACAAGAACAATTGCACCCCCTCTGCCTAAACAGGCATATGCTATGCTCAAAGGAAGCATGATAAAATTACCAAATTCTACTACATGTATCAAATTTTATCACATATTATAAAACTATATTTTATTGTTAATTTTACGAAAATCATTACCAAAGTACATCGACAAAATTACCAAACTTTTAGGTGTTCTCATAGAGCTAGAAACGCAGCATATTTTACCATATTCTGGTAATTTTGATCACACTTTTTTCTCAGTGTAAAATAAAATTTTATTATCATTTTTACATTAGTTCCTTATAACTACTATAAAGGTCTAATTATAAAACTTAACAATTTTATAACTCATGTAATTTTTAGGGTAAGGTTACCAACAAGAGACAAAATATTTTTGGCTATTAACTTTAGCAGGAAATTTAGCAATTTTATAATTTTAAACACTAAAATATAATGTTAATCGAATGTTCATGATATTAATGTTTGTTACTGCTTTCCATACTATTTACAACTAGACATAAATGCTATAGTGATAAAATGTTAAGTAAATAAATAAGAAGTAAAAGTTTTTGGTCAATGAAGGAAACAGATCATCTTTATAGAGGCAGTGAGCTTCTATGATTTTATCATCTTAATAAAAGTAAGCAACATACACAAATCTATAACGAGAACTGAGCAGGCTTCTCCCGAACACATCCTGGGCAGTTTGGGACATTCCAGAGAGGACATATACTTATCCCCCCTTCTGGTCCTCGATTTTCTTAGGGTCAACGGTCTGACGGACCTTGTCTGACTTCGTCAGGCATTGGAGGATAAGCCACAACAAACAACAACAACATAACGAGCATGATTTGCAAGCATAAAATGCTGATTAAAAACCAACACAAACCACAGAAAATACATTAAAGCAGTTTTCAATTTACAATTTCGTTCATCTTGAAAAAAATGAGATGACCCCTGAAATGTTTCAATAATCGCAACTTTGTTACGCTGTGAAAAATTCCGGATCTAATTATGGTATAAAGTAATTTGGGAGTATCATCCGTAAAATCCATTTTTAACGTAAAATATTATACGGTAATTTTTGCTGTAATATTTATTTAATTAGACTGATTCAGTGATTTTGCGATAACTATTACTGTAAACATATATAAAGTCTTTGTTCCGTTGCATATTTCTGAAAAAATGGATTTTACGTTAAAAGGTTTTGGTGCCCTGAATGTCGATACTATTTATAGAAATTTGATCTGGAATTTTTATGTGGTTAAACCCTCAGCCCATTAATAGAAGCTCAAGCAGCTAAGGTTGGCTCTTAAGTAACTAGCAAACTGCAATTAATATATTCCCGAGAATTCAGTTATAATAAAGAATACAAGCATTGCTATTGTGATTAAATAATGCTGATTTTACACAGTTTTAAACATTATCAGTAACAATTAAAACACTAATCAGTAACAATTAATATGAAATAGTCGGAAGATTGCTGCCAATAACTTTAAACTAATGAAAGTCGCTTATTAATAGAGATGGCTTAAGGATAGCAACCCTCCTCTAATAGTTTTTTAAAAGACATTTAAGAATTAAAATAAATATAATAATTTACATACGAAAGTTATTACAGATAGCTAGAGTGTAACGTTTCAATACACAGTGTATTTCAACTGTTTATTTCAATGCACAGTTAGAAATTTCTCGGTAAAAATGGTTAAATAGCAATTCATTAAATTGTTATTTTACTATATTAAACCAAAATAGTCAAATAGCCATAAAAAGATGATATGCTATTCAAACTGTTAAGTGTGAGATAAAACTTTATTGATTGTTTTTTTAAAACTAATATGGTTCAACAACTAGAATTCTATCCAAGGCACAACATATAGATCTATTTAATTCCGAGCAGCTAATTAAATAGTATATACTATAGCTGAGGGAGTTAATCGGCCAATCTCATTACCGACTGAACAGAGGTTCGAATCCCAGCGTTGATACCATAAAATTTCTTACATTCTCTCTATACATGAAGAGTTTCCAGTGTCCTTCACTCTTCAATTGGAGACCCAGGACTAATTGAGTACAAAACTATAATTCACGCAAAAATGACGCAGCACCCACAGAGTTTCAATAATCGTTTAAATTTCATTTTTACATTTTAGAAACTATGCTAGTTGTAAATGGTTACAAGGCCGTATAGTTTTGTATTCACGGTATTTTAACCGTACCAGTCGTAAACGGTTTGAAAACCGCAAAGGTAAAAAGAAATATTCCTAACCATAAACTTAATGGTCAAATTGGATGGACAGACTGTTGCAGGTTATTTTGCCGTAATTTCTAAATGGAAATGAACCGTGTACTTAAAACACGTTCATTAAACAGCATTAGATTTTTTTTGTTTTTTGTTTTGATTTTTGATTATTTGTAGCAAACAAAATTATAATGCTAACGAAATTAAATTAATACGCGTAATTCTTTAAAAGAATATATTTCATAAAGATGTTGTTCTAACTTGCTATTCTATCATAGTTCTAAAAATGCTTATTGCAGCGTTGGGGATGATATTGGCAATCGATAAGCATATTTTGGGATAATAAAATTAGAAAAACCATTTTCCTTAGTTGCGCTGCCTTTTAACTAGTATATCTGGTATTTTAGAACTTAATATTTTATAAAGAAAAGAACTACAATATAATAATATACTGATGAAGCATAAAATTATTTACAAAAATGTTTTTGTTAAATAATTTAAATGAAAAACTTTCAAAAAAAGGAAACTATTAAATCTTACATATGAAGGGAATAGGTTAATGTAATAATGAGCTATGATTTTTCAACGGTGCATTCTTACAACAAACTTGTCAGTAGTATTTTTTCAAGATAAATATTTTTAAGCTTATGGATTTGCCATTAAACAACGGCGCAATATGCATTAATATTTTATTGCTTACATGAAAATCATGAAGTTTTTCATAAAAAAATAGATATTCTTTTATGTTGCACACCTTCATTTAAACCTAGGACCTTCATTTTACAACACATTAATTTTTACATTTTTCTCATTTTTTTGGAGAGTTTCATTTCGTTGTTATTTTTAACGAAATTAATACGGAGCTTTATTACTAATTTATTATTTTATTCAGGCAACACAATTTTGAAAATAGAGAATTATAACTCGTCTTTGCTTATTAACTTGTTTGTTTTTATTATTTGTGAGACTTTTATTCTATTAAAAGCTGACTCTTTTATTATCTACAACAAAGTAAATTGATAAGCACAAGTAACTTGACTTGTAGTTTCTTTTTTCGCCTCTGTTACTCTTATTCCACTCTGTTGCCACACTGTTAGAAATTTCTTCGAAAAAATGGTTAAATAAAAGTTTATTAAATTCTTATTTTACCATATTCGAGCAATAAAGTCAAATTACCATAATTAAGATGGTATTCAAACTGTTAATTGCGAGCAAAACTATTTATTAACTGCTTTCACTCAATATGGTTAAATAACCAGAATTTTATCGCAACAATTAAGCCCACCTCATGAATCCACGTTCCTTACAACTGGGTACCATTTACAGTCGAGTAGGCTAAGAACGGGGGTTCGAGTCCATAATATTTCCATACATATTTTTATGCGTAGGACAGATATTACAGTGAATTCAAACTAGGCTTAACAGAGCAGAAGTGGATAGAAATTGAATGGGATTAATACATTTCCCAGAGAAATTAAAAATTAAGATATTAATATTTATATGACGCAACTAAAAAAATTCATACATGTTTTAAGGGCAAAATTTTATTTCTATAGATTAAAAGCAGAATAGACGAGCACCTAAAACACTCGCCAATTCGTTATCTATTGTAAACAATTAGAAACGATGTCCAAAACACGCCAACACTGGAGTTTTCGGCAGCTAAAATATTTAACCTATGGCATGAAGGTACATAATCTCCACGTAATCTATTAGCAACGTAAAAAAATTGTTCTTTCACCCACATATTAGGGTTGTTCAACATAAAATTCGGAGAGATATTAAAGAAAGATGTTTAACATTATATTCGGAGATATACGTATTTTTTACAGTGTAAAATGGCCTGAATAGTTTTAGTTTTAAAATAAAAGTCTAAATAAACCATTTTTAAATAAACTAAAGTAACATTCGTACTAAACTTAAAATGTTTAGCAAAAAATTACCACTACTATTTTCTATATTACATGCTTTATAATTGCAAATTCATGCGAGCTAAGAGGAAACGATGAGATGCCATATTGCTTTTTCCTCTGAAATAAGTTATTTTGTAATACTTTTTATTTAAAAGAAAACGAGTTGTACGAGAATAATATGCTATAATAGTAGATGATGTATGTTATGTAATGCTATGTTCAAGTATTAATATGTATACAGTGATTACCAACAGAAATTGAAACTATTTGAAATTGATAATAAATCCTACCTATTTATAAAGCACACAAAAATTTACATATATATTTATCAATATGTATCTTAGATTTAGTTTTAAAATATATGAAAAAAATAATGTAAGAGAAAATAATTTTTTCTATTTAAGTAAAGGTCATTAAAATGACCCGATGTTTAACGTTCCTGGTTATCAATTTTTCCTTCTCCTTCTATGGGCCTTATTTATTCCATTTCTTCATGGTCAAGTCTGTTTTATTCTTTTCGCAGCCGTGAATAGAATTTATTCAACATTCACGTACTCCAAGTTCTTTATCATTAGAAGTATTGGTCGAAAGTTATAACAAAGTTATAAAAATAACTAAGTAGGGGAGAGTCGGGTAGTCCCGCCCACTTAAGGAGTATTGCTTATATTTTTGTATAATATTGAGTAATAATCAATATTTTTGTTTGTTTCTATTGTTTTATCATCTAATTAAATAATGCAAAAAGAATAAACCAAAAAAAGAATAGTTTATAAAAAAATAGAAATTTAAAAAAACATGTTTTTCAGCTGTTTTCAAAATGTGTCGGGTAGCCCAACCAGTTACAAAAATTATGTTTTTCGACTGTTTTTTCAGATGTAAATGAAAATGACCAATGTATTGACTATAGATAAACCTCATTTATCATTTTTATCACAAATACTTGAGTATTACTTGAGTATATCAAATACTTGAGTATATCACAAATATTTTATCATAAATGCTTGAAACTTTGAAAATAATCTTTTTTTAATATAACAATTAATGTCCGATGATCCATTGACTTGGAAAAATATTCTATACACATGAAATTGACAGTGGGCGAGGGTACCCGACAATCCCCTAACTAAATTGCTTAGAGTTATAGCAGAAAATTAGCAAAAGAATTTTAATGATGCCATAATAAAATAATATAATATTATTCATTAGGTGTAAAAAATTAGAATTATTCGAAAAAATAAAACAAAAAGTAGTGTCCATAGCGCGAATCATATATTGTTTACTAGAAAACATGACAATTACAAATATCACCCACTTAAATGGTCATTTAATGATATGTTTTTAATAAAGATTAAGTTTAGCATTTCAGGTACGGGGAGATCCTTAGACAGAAAAAAAAATATGGTAAAATTACCGTACTGTATGGTAATGATATTTCTAGTAGAAAAAAGCATAAGTCTAGTTAATAAAACCAAAATATACTATATTTAAACTATTCATTTGGTAATTTTTCCCTTCTTATATTAACGGTTTACTTGTAATTCAGGGTTTCAAAATTACAGTTGTTATTACTATACATTTAGAGAAAAAAATACAAAACTGAAAAGTAAATTTATCCGACTAAATAGTTTTTATGCCATGCTGTGAAGTATCATACACTCTGTTATAATTTTCTTCCTGAAATTAT
Source organism: Parasteatoda tepidariorum (assembly GCF_043381705.1). Taxonomy (NCBI): domain Eukaryota; kingdom Metazoa; phylum Arthropoda; class Arachnida; order Araneae; family Theridiidae; genus Parasteatoda; species Parasteatoda tepidariorum. The sequence continues at coordinate 37,763,146 of NC_092210.1, read as the reverse complement.
GGACAATAACCGACAGAAGTCTGTCCATTTCTAAACCATAAAAATAAAGCTTAAATGGATATTGGAATTTTGTGGGTGTTGCACCATTTATGCGTGAATGATAATTAAGAATTCCCATAGTCAAGAGTATCTTAAAGAGTGCAGGATAGTGGAAACTCAGGAATGGAAGAAATATTGTGGTGCCAACGCTAGGATTCGAACCCCTGTTCAGCCTGTCAGAAGATAGACCGATTAACCATCTGAGCTATACCCAACTCAACGGAATTAAATAGCTTCATAAGGTGAGCCTAGTTGGCCCGGATAGAATTCTGGTTGTTTAACTGTATTAGGTATAAACAATTAATAAACGATGTTTCTCATACTTAACAGTTTGAATGTGATTTTTTTAATGGTAATGTAACTGTTTTGGCAGAAAATGGTAAAATAACAATTAAATAAATAGCGATTTAACCATTTTTCCGAAAAAATTTAAGAGTGTGATTAGGTTACCATATTCAACAAATCTACCAATTTTAAAACACACTGTTTAACGAAGTTATTCGGCTAATTTTTCCAAAATCATTACCAAAGCGCTTCGGCAAAAATTGCCGAGCGTTTTGATATTCCAATAGAGACTGAAAAACGATAAATATTACCAAATTCTGAAAGCTTCGATCCTTATTTTTTTCTCAGTATAAAACACCGTTAATCGAAAAAAAGTTATTTCAGGTTGAAGTTCATTTTTATTTCTTTAAAAACAGTGATAATAAAATAAACTAAAAAATAATAATTTGTGGAAATAAATAAATTTAAATAAATAAGGATACAAATTAATATAAAGATTCATTAATTTTTATAAAATATTTGCATTTATTAAAAGAAACTGATTTCTTAAAGATATCCGTGCAAACTCTTTTTTACAGTATTTTTTCCTTTTTTCTTCTCTTGTAAAATAAATACGAGAAAAATAGTTAAGTTATTCTTCTAAAAGTTATTCTGTAAATAAAAATTAAATACGAGAAGAAAATTCAGTTATTTTCCTTGAAGTTATTCTGCAAATAAAAAATAAATACGAGGGATAAATAATTAATTTATTGTCCTTAATGCTATTCTTCAAATAAAAAATAATTAAGAAAAAAATAATTACGCTTTCCTCATTAAAATTATTCTGTTAATAAAAGTAAATACTAAAACACATAATTAAGCTATTCACCTAAATGTTGTGCAGTAAATTAAAAATAAATAGGAGAAAAAATATTAAGGTTATTCTATAAATATAAAGAAAACTACGATAAAGAAATAATTAAAAGTTATTCTTCCTAAATATTTTTGGTAAATAAAGCTGTAGAAAACGAATATTTTACAATCAGAAGAATTTAAATATCGTTTGCTTCAAGAAAATAACCAAGTCTAATAAAACTTTATTTAAAGTGTTGTCGTCTGAAATATATATTTGTGTATGAAAATCATAATTATAAATAATAAATACAGCTACGAAAATTATAGAGATCTTGGTTATTACTTTCTTAGAAATGTTAATGAAACCGGCATTCTTTCAATTAATAAGAATTGTTTACAAGATGAAATATTAAATTGTATCTTACCTTCCATTCAATTTTTCCCTATTTACACGTCTGTCTGTGCTATCTGTCACAGAAGACATTTGATTTCTCAGAAATAAGCTTTTTTCCCCTTTTCTCCAAAGGGCATTGAAAATTTGAAGGAAAACACATAGGAGGAAGTTTTTCTTCAGTTTTTAAATTGTTATTGGCCAATTTTAGAGCTTGTTAGAAGGAAGACGAGGTTGTAATTGTAATCAAATAAACAAAATGATATGCGTATCTTTAAATTATTCTTTTATTTCCTTAGAGGTGCTATTTGTTGTTTTCGGCTATCACACAACTGATGCTTGTTAGAAGATTAAAGGATACATTTTAAAATACAAACAAAAGTACACTTTTTAATCTCGTTTATCCTTAAATATGTTACAAAAGTTTTGAACCTGTTGTAAGATTGTTGAGTATTTTTTATTGATTATATTTTGCTCATTTAATTAGGCTACAAATCAGTTTCTTTGTAGCCTAATTCCGATTATATTAATAACACCAATAATAATTATTATTTTTTTGATCAAATGCAAACAAATGTACATTTTTTCATTTTTAGTTTCCTTTTTCGTTAGGATTCAACCCTTTTTTTATCCTTAAGAGAGTTTTAGTTTCTAGTTAGAGTAGTTAAGAGGTGCTATTTGTTGATGCTGTTACACAACTGTTAGAATATTAAGGGATACATTTTAAAATACAAACAAAACTACACTTTTTAATCTCGTTTATCCTTAAATACGCTACAAAAGTTTTGAACCTGTTGTAAAATTGTCGAGTTTTTTTTATTGATTATATTTTGCGCATTTAATTAGGCTGTAAATCAGTTTTTTTATAGCCTAATTCCGATTATATTAATAACACCAATAATAATTATTTTTTTCTGATCAAATACAAACAAATGTGCAATTTTTTATTTTTAGTTTCCTTTTTCGTTAGGATTCAACCCTTTTTTTTATCCTTAAGAGAGTTTTAGTTTTTAGTTAGAGTAGTTAAGAGGTGCTATTTGTTGATGCTGTTACACAATTGTTAGAATATTAAGGGATACATTTTAAAATGCAAACAAAAGTACACTTTTTAATCTCGTTTAACCTTAAATACGCTAGAAAAATTCTGAACATGTTGTAAAATTGTTGAGTAGAAACTAGAAAATAAAGTTCAAAATTTTTAACATTTCTTCGGAATATTTTGCTGATAAATTCTTGCACATATCATTCATTGTTAATCTTATTGATTGTAGTACATAGCGGAAAATCCTTTCCAGTTAACTTCATAATCTTTATATCTGATCTTAAAAAGATCACAATTTTTATTTATTTATTTATAATTTTTAATTTTTAGTTTGATTTTTAGTTACCATTTAATTTTTATTTTCATTTTCAAATGAACTCGAAAAAATTTGAAACTTGAAAAAGTCTTTGTTGCTAGTTTCTTTCAGATGTTTCTGCATTGATTGTCAATGCATAACTGAAAATTTCTTTCAAAGTTAACTTAATTATGTTGATATTTTATCTCAAAAAAGATAAAATATAAAACTGAAAGTTTCTTTTAATAAAGTGTTCAAAAAAGTTGCTTTTAAGAAAGTGTTTAAAAAAGGTTTCTTTTAATTCTTTAAAACAAATCTGCTAATTTTCCATTTCGTTGTTTTATTTAGATTAATTTTTCAGCTAATTATTATTTTTTCAATTTTTCTTTGTATTTGTATTTTGAAAATTTAAAAAGCCAAATATTCATTAGTGATTTGGAGTTTTATTTTGAAAAAAAAAAATATATTGAATTTTTTCTTTGGTTTAAGATTTGAATTTTGATCTTTAAATGTTAAAAATACGACAAATACAAAGAAAGAAATTGGTAAAATATATCATAATATTGAAGTTCTAGAAAACATCATATTCTTAACTTAGTAATATATACTATATTATTTTTCTGAATATTCAAAATAAGTAATTTGAACTAAATTTTGAAACAAAACTGTTGCATTATAATAACATTTAATGAATTATTGTCATCTAATTCAATGCATAATAATATGCAATTAATATTTTTAATTAAAAAAAAGCAATAATAGTAAACTAAAAATAAGGAAACTAAAAATCAGCTACTATGAATTTATTTTTATTTTTGATTCGCCATTTAGGAATTTCATTGAATAAATCAACCACTCTTTCTTAAAAACAATTAGGCGATTGTTAAGTTAATCTTAATTCAGATTGTATTGTAAAAATATACTTTCTTGGTTCTCTTTTTAAACATATTTTCTAGTTTTGTAAAACTATATTTTGGTTTAAATTTACTGATGTCTTCTATATTTATTACATTTACTTCTTACATGACATTTCTAAAGTTTAAATGAGATTTAATTATGTTTAAGTGTTCTCAACTATATTACTACGCTGAAAATATGATTAAAAATGTTAAATTAGCACACAAAAAAGTGCCCTTCATATTAATTTTTTAGATAAAATAGTGAATATTTTATAGATAAAATAATGAAAGATAATTTCATGCGAACATTGATTTTATATTTTCCAAGCGTCTCAAATTTGCATGTTTGAATTTTAAGGGATATTTCAAGAAAAATGTGTTCTTCTTTATCAATCGTCTCCTTTCAATTTTTTGAATTCTATCAAATAATGCATGTTTTCATATTCAAGACATAATTCAATCATTATCTAGATTCCTAATCAAGCGTAAAAATAAACAACGCTGTGCTATGTATAGTAAGATTCTAAATAAAATTTCAATTATGAAGGTTGTTTCATATAGGTTTAACATTTTTTTTATATTGACATATAGACAGTAATTTCTTTTATCACAAAGCATGATATTCCTAACTATATTCTAAGTCAATTATATGCAAATGATCAAGACAGCTATCTCAACTTCTTTAACTTTAACGTGAAAATTATAATAATTTTCTTTCAAACTATTTCCTCTGCAATTTCTTTTTTGCTATTAAAAGAGTTCTTTGTTATTAAACTTTCCTCAAGATAAGCTAAACAAGATTAAGATGATTTAGGAAAAAAATTCTGACACAGGAAAAAGAAATTCTTTTAAAAGTAACGTACTGTATGGTAATGACATTTCTGTTTACAAAAAAAATATCATAATTTTGGTACATAAAATCAACATAAACGTTATTTAAACCATTCATTTTCGTTCATATAGTAATAGTTTTTCAGAAATTCTGGTTTCCAAAATTTTAGTTCTTTTTACCACTCTTTTATTAAAAAATACAAAATTGAAAAGGATATTTAACCGTATAAATGGTTTTGCGTTAAGGTATAATGATAATATTACCTACTTTTATCACTGATTATGAAATCATATTTTATTGTTAATTATACCAAAATCATTATCAAAGCGCTTTGGTAAATATTATCGACCTTTTTGTTATTCTCATACAACAAGAAAAACTGTAAATGTTAGCATATTCTTGAAGCTTTGACGATACCTTTTTCTTAGTTTGCTAACGACTAACAATGCTGCAGACAAAATAAAAAATTATGCGCAATTTTGTAAGAGATAATCGATTCTCCAAACATAAAGCCACGGAAAATGACATGTTTTCGGAGCAGAGTATTAAAAATACACAACTGATAGCGCAAAATCATTTTTTCCCTCAAATGCAAACATAGCGTGACATATTAAATATGAACAAGAGCATAAATTTAGAGGACCATTCCGCAAAATATAATAACTCTTAGCCGCATCATTTATGCCAGTGTGCAAAAAATTCCATCATGTCAAAAAAAAAGAAAGAAAAGAGTTTTGAGAGAGTATTTCTAAATTTTATTTTTAAAATTTTTAAAGAAGCTTAATTTTTCAATTTCTGTAATTCTAATTTTAATTTCCAAATTTCCTATCATACAAATAATTTTTGCTTAGAAAAAAAATAAATAAATAAAGATAAATTAATAAATAAAAAAAAAATAAAAAACTAATATCGAAATAATTTTGAAGAATTTTAAGGATAATTGCTTTTTAATTTTATTACAATCGGCCTAGATTCTTTTCGGCTAATCTGGAAATTTGCGAAGAATTATTCAATCACAGTTCATTTGTTTCGGCTTATTGAAATAAAAATTTAATAAGACTTTTTACAATAAGTCTTTATTACTGTGGGCTTATTTGAAATTTAGCAATGAGTTATACATTTCCTAATAAACTAAAAGTGTATGTGCTCACTATAACTAGCCTGAAAAGTGATTACTACTAGGCTGATTATAAAATACTGGAGACTTTTTTCCCATCTAATTTGACGTATTGTAAAATAACAGTGATTTTTAGTAAAGAGCCGAATTATTCAATTAGCCGACAACATATATATAATTATCATGTTTATTTTTTTTTAGCTAAATCATTAAAAGCAATTGCAAAAGATCCATGAAATACTCCCGATGTCCGAAATCGCTTTTTCTTTTTATTCTAAAAGAAAATACTAAGAAAAAAATTTTAGAAAAGAAAAATCTTCCCCATAAAAACAAAGATTTCAACATAGTAAGGACATCTTAGTAGCCGCAATATGAGTTTAGATTTCAAGAAAATCACACAAAAACATCCCGAGGCTATAACAATTAGAAACAATAAAATATTCTTCAAAAATGCTTTCTATTTCTTTATTCTATTTAGAAGAAACTCAGGCATTAAATATTAAATATGGAAGGACATTGAACTATACTAAGGCAGACATCTGGCCTTGACACTAATAGAAATGTTTCTTTAACAAATGCCAATATTTTGCAAGACTTGTCCACGAGGCAAACTTGAAGACTAATATCATAGTCGAGTTTTTTTTTTATTACTTATTTCTTTCTGACCCATGACCCATTTGGAAATTCTAAATGCAGCTCTTACAAGTTTAGAGTATTGTTTCTAGAACTTATTATAATTCTAAAAAAGTTAGAAAATCGGTTAGAAAAAAGTGGGAGGTAAAAAATAAGTTTGCAGTTTCATTGAAGTATTCTATAAATAGTTTAAGAAAAAAAAGCAAATGAAATTTCGCGTTCAAAATATTAATTTGTTATAAACATTAATTAATTAATTATTAATAAGTTCTCACAAATTTAGAGTATTGTTTCTAGAACTTACTACAGTTCTTAAAAGTTAGAAAATCAACTGGGAACTACTGGATGAAAGAGAAATATTTTCCGTATTTCATTGAAATGTTCTATAAATAGTTTAAAAATATAAACTAAATGTAATCTCACGTTAAACGTATTAAATTTGTTATAAACATTAATTAATTAATTTTAAATAAGTACTTATGAAAAATACCAATTAATAAGATTATTTATATAGTTCTAAGACGCGATTTCTACTATATTAGTTATTAGTTACTTTATTGAACAGAAAGAAGTGCTAATTACAAATCTTAACGGACACAAATCTCTTCTCTATATACACTAAATTAAAATTCTGTTTGTTTAAATTATGCATGTACTTTAATAACTCAAGAACGGGGGCATTGACTTTAACATTATTCATTCTGCTGTTTGTAAATTTTTATGGGGCCTGGGGCCGTTTTAAAGCAATCACCAATTTTTTGCAAGGTGCAAATTACAAGCTATAAAAAAAGAAAGAAAAGAAAAGAAAAGAAAGAAAATATACTGTAAACTCATTTTGGCATTGCCCTGCAATTTATCAATAATGTATATTTTTATATCAATTTTTAATTTTTCATCCTCATACTTTAAATTGTTCACACGCAGAATTTTTTAAAGTTATGACTTTTATTAATTTAGCAAGCGTTTATATGGAAGCATCAATGTCATAAAACGTTTAGATTTTAATTTAATTTTCTAAGGAAACAGAAGAGGACGGATTTCAAGAAGAAAAGAATTAAAGTGCTAACCTAAAGCTCTCTTAAGTAAAAATTTCTTCAAAGATTTAAATACTGAAATTGAAGCACTTTCTAGAAGCAAATAATACTGCATATCATAGTACACTGATAAACATCTATATGCACGTACGCATACAAGAGAAATATTATATTTCACTGCCACAGTTATCTTTAAATTATGAAGAAATATATAAAGAAATTACACTCGAATGTTAGACCATGTAAAAAGTCGACGAGTTAAATTTTTTTCTAAGCGCCTCAAAAGGGCGACCCTTTAAAACCAAATCGTTTCAGTGCCCATTTGCAGAAGAAACTTAATATTTTTAAGGGATGAGTTTATCGTTTTATAAAAAGATTATTTTCAACTGAATTTATTAAAGTCTTTTTAATTCTTAGATTATTTATTTTAATTTTATGAAATGCGTACATGTTTTTTTTCTTTAAAGCTTCTGTTTCTTAATGAAGACGAAAGAACATTTTGTTAAGTGAATTACGATTTCGCTTAACCTTTACATTTCACACCATTTTTCTTGTTCTAAAATTTATTTTTACGCAGCACTATTAATTATTTAACTATTGATTAATTATTTAATTATTTAGTTACAAAATAATTTAATATAATATTTAATTAATCATTTTTATGCAGTTTTTCAAAACATTTTTAATGTAGAATTTTTCTTTCCCCTGTTTGGAATACAATTTATAATATGACAAAATGAAATAAGCAGTAGTAAGTAAAAATATGACAGAAAAACTTTTTTGCGAAAAATGGAACTAGAATCTAAGATAAAAGATTTAGGGTCGATTAGAAAATTTTTGTTTTCGAAACAAAGGCACAGTTTGAAAAATAATTTCAAACCATTAATCAAAACTCACGCAATCCAATCCTGATTAGTTATATTTTATTGAAGCAAAGAAACAATAAAAAATTATGTTTTCATAACTCAATTTTTAAAATATAAATCGCAGAGAAGTTTTACTAATTTATGTCGTAAATATAATTGCATTTAAATAAACAAAAATAAGACGAAGACACTAAATTATAAACTGTAGAACAGCAGCTATAATTTTTTTGTGCGGCGGAACCCTAAATAATCAATCTTCTTTCGACGGAACCCCATCTTTAATAAAGTTTAAGGTAATTGTGAACTTCATTACCTATGAAAGACTATATTTAAAATATTTAATTAGAGAAATGAAGATTTTTTCTCGTTTTATCATTAATATTCTTAAATTAGGTGTTATGCGTGACAGTTAAATGTGCCGTCCTTGTGCTATTTCTTGTCTAGTTATAAACTTGTTTCTGGTGTATATACATAAGCTGAAAGTGATTAAATAAGCCGAATAATGGTTTATTTCGAAATGAAAACTGAAAAGAGCAGTTAAAAACGTTGAAAACTATCATTACGGAAACATATTTCTTTATTAAAAAATTCAGTTATTTTGATTTGAAAAGTGCGATAGGAATTACTAATGGAATATTTTATAAATGTCCGTTTTTTCATATTTCATTCTATATATTGTTATAAGTAATATTGTCATTAGAAATAATTTTATAAAGGCAACCACAAGATTAAATAAATTAAGAATTATAACTTGGATCTAAATATAATCGATGATATCAAAACTTATTACGGTTAGAAAAAGCGCTAACTATGGGACCCCCTTCACTCTGCCACGGAACCACCATTTGGGAACCGCATGCTGTAGAGCAGTGGTATCAAACTCAATAGTTAACTTGGGCCAAATAAACAACGCTTAACTTTAGGTGGTCCGCAAGAAAAAAATAAAATAAATCAGTGTTCATAGAAACAAATATTTTTATTTTGAATAGAACATTATAATAAACATTTATAAAGTAAAATTATTGTTTGATATTTGACATCTCTTCTCTGCTACTATCTTTCCTATTTCGGGAGAAATTTTATTTGCCGAGACTGGTTTCAAAGTTGACCCAACGTGAGCGTTATTAATACGGTTTCGTACAGAGTACAGGAGATTTACTTCCATTCGTAACAGAAAATAATTGCTCGCACTGATAAGTACTTCCAAACATGGAAATAATTTCTTATGCGAATTTTCGAGTATTTTCAACCCTAGCAGGTAAATATTTGTAAAATTCAGGCACACTCACTTTCAATGAATTTTGCCTTCAAATTTGAGTAGCATTGAATCTTAATCACTTTCATTTGCATATAACTGGGTACTGAGTCTATATTTATTGAGAAAATCGAAGAAAACAAGCAAACTTTGTCCTCCAAAGAATTAAAATCTTTAAACCTTGTTTCAAATTCTGTTCTAAGGTTTGAAATTTTTTCTGTGTATTTTTGATACGATGCAGTATCCCTGGAATGCCAGGTGCCGCAAGCCAATTAGAATTTTACATTTTCGCTTGTACAATTTAAAATGATCCGTATAGTTTATAAATAAAGTATATTATAATTTAAATATGCTAGTTTCCTTTCTAATTAACACTTCGATTTTATTTTTACTTTGCGTCGGATATACTGACTGGGCCAAAAAAATGTTCATCTCGGGCCGCGAGTTTGACACCCCTGTTGTAGAGTATCAACTCTTCATATCTACTGTGTCAATTCACTGTTTCGTTTCAATATTGGTAGAAGGCACTGTGTTAAGTTGGGCAAAATAAATTTTAAGAAAAGCAGTGATGACGTCTTAGTAGTTATTTGGAGCCACATTTTGTATGAGTTAGGCCGTAAACGATCAAGCAGGGTTGGATGCTTGACATTTTTGATTTTATTGGCATTTTGTTGTTATTATGTGTTCTTTATGTAAAACTATTAGACACGCTTTTTTAAATTATATATTTTTTATTTATTTATTTATTTCTATTTATTTATCTATTATTTTCTTAGACTTTGATTGTCAAAATATAATTGCGTCATTGGTTAAACACAAAGGTATAGATTTCTGTGAATACACAATAATGAGTAGTAGCATATAAAAAAATCAACATATGACTGGTGAACTTTCGGCTTGACCTTAAAATTGAACTTAGGTTAGTAAGAAACTGAGATTTTACCAACTCTCAAGCCTTCGCTAAAATTAGACAAGTATGAAATTTGTTGGAAAAGAAACCGTAAGGAACAAAATCAATTCACATTTTTATAGTTATTGATTCAGGTTTTATATGCCTTATATGAAATTTTTTTATTTAGATTTTATATAATAAGTCCTGTGGCCCTAGCTAGACCTCGGGGATTTAAATAAGGAAAAGCTTAGTGCCAAATATTTTTATTAATTTACAAATTGCACACGGACAAACATAAATCTATTATATATAATTCTCTTACGTGGCTCCCAAATTTTGGCTGTATTTCTTTTCCGCCGGTGGCAACGTTTGCTTTGTTTTGAAAACACCAAAGCATTCTGCCTTTTAATGATGTGTTTCTGATCTAATATATATAATTCTCTTACGTGGCTCCCAAATTTTGGCTGAAGTACTTTGTACAACTAAATAAGATTCTTTTCACAACAGTTAAATATTTACTTTATTTTCTTCATTCATAGAGAAAACAGTCGGCAAAGAATTCTGTTAGGTTAAAAAACATTTCGCTAAAAAAATAACGAATTCTAAAAGAAATAAAAATAAACAACTTAAAAAATAAAAATGCTGTTGCCAGCCATAGAATTTTTTGAAAGTTAACTTAGCAACATAAATCAAAATGACATAGAAGCGCAACTAGATCAAAATTATGATACCTGAGCGCTTGACGTAACAAATCCTTCAATTCTAAAAGTGTTGTATCGCCAAATGCCCAAATTAACAATTGTGTTCTTAAAGAAATTCTATAAAAAGTTTTAAATAAACAACCTACTTCTACAACTGCTTCTTGAAGAACTTGGCTCATAGATTAAAAATATTGTTTTAATTTTACAGTACTAACTTTACTTCTACTTTCATTATTGCTATGACCCTCTTTCATTACATTTTACAACTTCATGCTAAATTTGAGGACTTTAAGTTGTTTTGTGGTTGAATACTGACATTTAGAAATGTGTACATAAAAAAAATAATATTTAGAGGTTAAGAGTTGCCTCAGAAAAATTTGAATTGTTGACATTGAACTTAACAATGGAAACAATCGTTTTTGTGAAAAATTGAATTGTATTGTTGACATCAAAACTAAAAATATTGTGTTTCAACTTAACAATACTACCTTAATTTATACTTTAGAATTGCCTCGGAGAAATTTGAATTGTTAGCAATGACTTAAACAAAAAGTTTTATTTTAACTGACAAATACTATATTATAATTTTAACTTTTTCTATGACTATACTCATTTTCTTACTCTTTTCTTTGTTTTTTATACATTTTATATTTTTGTGATAAAATAAAAAACTTATAGTTGTTCTGCTTCTGAACACTGATGAAAACACAAAATGATGGGCTTCATCAACAATCAAAAATATATACATTTATTTTACAAATTCCATATTATTAAGGTGGCGCCCTTCAGAGAATTAAAAATACAAAATTATCTTCATCAAAGCCGATGCTTTACATCCGGCGTTCAGTGGCAGACTACTATTTCATATTGTTTTACAACACATGGCTTTAGCCCTCTGGTGGGAAAGACTTTAAAACAAAACTTACAACAGTTACTTTTCTCAACAACTGAAATTTAGAATAGTGTGATTAAGAAAAATATGTGAACTGTTTGCAATTTCAAATTAATATTGAAATGTACAGGTTTTGAATTTTCTACAGTGAAAAGTTTTCGGAACTTCAGTATTCGAAAAAGTATACAAAAACTAGACGTTAAGAACGTATCCAATGAGCGAGCAAAGCGAGCATTGGATTGCGAAGCAATCCGAAATGAACTGTGAAAGCAGTTCCGGGGGTTGGTGAGCGCCAGCGAGCAGGGGGTGAAGCCTCCTAGTTTGATTAATTATGAGAAGGAGAAAAAAAGAAGGTTCATTCGGTTGAAAATCTGAGCATCCATTGCCTGTTCAGATGGCGCCGTGGTAGCTTGGCGATGTGGTGGGGTGCCTATGTGGCCCTAGCTGGATCTCGGTGGTATAAATAAGGAAAAGTTTTATGCCAAATATTTTTATTAATTTACAAATAGCACACGGACAAACATAAATTTGATTAATTATGAGAAGGAGGAAAAAAAAAGAAGGTCCATTCGGTTCAAAGTACGAGCATCCACTGCCTGTTCAAATGGCACTGTAGTAGCTTGGCGATGTGATTGCTACAGTCCTAAACTTTGAGGTTTGTGTCTGAGTAATTGAATACATAAATAGTTATGAAAAAGCCATTATCGTTTAAAAAAATGCAGTTTAGGCTTTGTGTGACTTTTCTCTTCTTCTAAGTAAAACTTAAATAACTTCCTAACTATAGGATTTCATTCGGCGTAAAAAAATTATATCGGAAACAGCATATCACTTGCCAATGTGTATGTTTCTCTCTCTCTCTCTCATTGAATTCAAGCGAGACTTTAATTCCCCTCGGGGGAGGATGTTCTCCTCGGGTTTTTATATTAAGTCTAAATTTTTTAAAACGATTTATAATTTTCCTATATCTATTTCTGTATTCAATTACTCAGGCACTGGTCTCATTACATGAAAGTTGAATCAGTGATCTTTAAGTCAGTTTTAAAGTCATGCCAAATGTACACCACACACACATGTTGATTTTTTGGGTACTACTCATTAATATTTTTAAAAGAAATATTGACCTTTGTATCTTACTTTTGGCATATATGGATTTTGACAGACAAAATCTAGATTTTAAACAAAATTTAAAAAAAAAAAATCTAAATTAAATATCTGTATCAAAATATTTAATATTAAAAATCGTCATATCACAAAATTACTATTTTTTATAAGTGAGTAATTAGCTGGTATAGATTTTAGGTTACTTGCAAAGAGTAATTCACTTGAGCAAGATTTTTCAACCTATGGACGTGTACCGCTAAGGATACATGAGACGAAAATGCAAAAATGGATGTTAAGATTTAACCTAAGGTTGTGATAATTTCCCCTAAACAGTCTTTGTATTTTAATCACGTTAATATAGTTTCTTAATCAGTTTTGTATCTTGAATTCAAGGTGAATAGTGTCTTAATTTAATAGTTGTTCTGACTCACACATCTTTTCAACGATTAGAATGTCACACTTTTAATAAAAGAAAAATTATTGAATAAGTATATTTTAACAGAATCTATCACTGAGTTCTTGCTCTTGCGAAAGAAACTTCAAGAGGAATCTCCACATGTTAATGAAGATTCCAGTTTTGCTACCGGAAAGAATAAAATAATTAAAAAAAATTTAGTATAGTTGTCATACCTGTTTTCAGTCCGCATTTTCAAAATATATATCGAAATTCACACCATTCTTGCTCGATTGGTTTATGTTTTGCCAGGTTAAAATAGTGTAGATAACTATTTATACAAACTATTATTAAGGTACTAGAAGCAAATAAGGTAGCTAAGTTGAGGAATTTGGTTCCAGAGTTAATATTAAAAACCTTGCCAAAATGTGAGAAATATCTTTGGCAGCACTAATGCTATTAATTTCACTTCTTCAAATAATAACATTCAATTTGAATTTATGATTAGGATTTTATGCAGTTAATAAAAATCATTTATACTTCTTCTGGTAAGAAAAAAAATTGAATCTTATATTTTTTACCGCACTATTGTAAATACCTCATATAAATAATCCGGCATATTGTTGGGTGGCTTTGAAATTCAAAAATATTAAAACAAACAGCAGTTTTTTTTTTTTTTTTAGTAAAACAAGTGAAACAAAACATTAGTTCAGAGACAGTTTGTTCATTTTAAATTTATTGTAAAATGTGTTAGATGAAAGTTTGCATCACAACAAATTAAAATAATAAAATTTAAAAAAAACGCATTTAAACTATTCTTTGTTGATTGTTAAAATCTGAGTTCAATCATACCTGCGTATCAAATGCAAAATTCACGATGTCAAATATTTCAAACTTTTTTAGAAGAACCAGTTGAACGATTATTTCATTCGTTTGATTTTTATCATTATAGTGCCTTTTCCAACTCTAAAGCTGGCTCAGGTATAAAGCGTTTGCTCCCAACGAGGTGCCCCAGGTTCGAATGTGGCTGGTTGATTCTGCTTTCGGTTCACTCCAACTTCAGTGCTGATATAAAATATCTACAGTGGTTGACGAATCACAGGGTACAATCTCTTTGCCATCGGGTTAACAGTGGAAAATTTTCGTGGTTTTCCTCTCAGCGTAACTCAAATGCGGCTGGTTGATGGGAATGCATCTAAAAGTTTTTCACTAAGGCTAGTTTTTTCTAATGTTTCATCTAGAAGATCCCTTGTCTTCTGGGTTGGGTTTGAAATTACAAGTCTACAGGAGTTGAACATTGATAGCCGTGAACTCAGAATTGATTCGGGTGCTCAAAGCTATTTATGAATTAAAATAGAGTAAAAATTTCATAAGAAAAGACTGGCATAGTACCTCTGATACAAAAATTAAAAAATTTCTAATTACTAAAAAAATCTAAAAAAACTTTATAACTACTACTTTACTTTATAACTACTTGTCTTTACAATATGTAAACATTCCGTAGACAACTCTATCCATAAAAGTTAGAAAGTACAAGCATATGATGAAAAAGTAATTTCTATTAATTATGGTATTTTTAAGAATTCGATAATTTATAATCATTTTTAAGAATCATGGAAGGTATTTCAAGTTACTCTTGTTCGAGTTTGTTTAAATAACTCTGTGGTCAGCTGGTTGTCATGCATAGTTCATAGACCCTTGTTTAAAACCATGCTCTAAATTCTCGTCATAATCTTTGCAATTGTTTCTTGCCCTTGAACTGGTGATAAGCTAGAGAATTAGGTTAAAGGTCATAGTTCCTTATTTATTCATAAAGCGAAGAGGGAACATGAGGTAGATTGAGTTTATCCAATGACGTACACTTTCCTGACGTCATAGGAAGTTATAATTTTTATTGATTTAACAGTGAAGCCGTGACAGTTTGTTATGCTTATGGCACAGGAAGCTATCTTAACACGTTATTCAACTTCGTTTATAATTTACATGGAAATTTGAATCAAGCTTAGAAGAGAAATTTTAAAATAATTTTAACTTACTGCGTTTTATTTAAAGTACTAAACATTCCTTACTAAAAAAAGGACGGTTTAAAATCTTACATTTTTTAAAACGATTTAAGACTTACGATAATTCGGGATACATTTTCAAAGTTCTCTTAAAAAAGCCTACAAAGTAAAAAAATTTTGAATCAAATTACGGTTCAAATTAATTATGAAAATACTGTTATATCGGAGTATATAATTTTTTGTGTAGACACGACAAATTTCAATTTATTGATATACAATTAAAATTATTTAAAATATAATCAAAATCAAACAACACATACATAAATAATAACAGTGCTGCCAATATATAAAGGTACATTGGCAGCAATATATCTTTATATATTTTCCAATGTATAAAACAATAGAGTAAGGGTGATATACATCTCGAAAGATAATCCAATTTTAAGTGATTTGAAAGAATTTTCTTTCTGGCTTGAAGTAACTTTTTAAAAAACATATTCTGTTTGGTTTTCTTGGTTCAGGCGGAAGTGAATAAGGAAATGGAAATACCGTCATGGGGGGGCTACTTTGTGCGGGATTTCGCAGTTTTTGAACTTTGACATGTAAAAAAAAACTATGTTAATTCAAACTTTAGTAAAATTTATCGATATTATATTCATAACTGGACTCAGACGAGTGAATTTGATCAATATTGGCATTATTTGTATGTAATATTTACAAATAATAAGTCAAAACATACCTTGCACAAAGTAGCCCCCAAGTGGGGCTACTTTGTGCAGCGATAGGAATTCAGTTTAATAATCATGTTTTTAGTAAAATATTGATATAAAATTGTTAAAAAAGTTAATTGTTGACATTTTTAATAACAAAAACATCAAGATATGTAAAGATATTAGTTTGAAAATAATTTTCAGCGTTAAAAAACCATTTTTTATAAAGAATTTTTTCTTAAAAAGAATGTTTATTTCAAAACATTTGAGTTTAAACAAAAGGAAACCATATACATTTTTGAACATTGAAATGGATGAAATTTCAAAAATAATAATTATTACATATTCATTAACATTTATAATATTGATAAATTTGAACATAACATGCTTGAATGAACATGACAGAACTTGCTCTTCAGTTTCTGTCAAAATCACCTGATGTCCTATAAAATATATTTTTATGTGTTAAATCGTTTGATTAATTCATTAGAAAAATCTTTGTAGAAGAAAAATAATAGTTTACCAGGAAGTTTCACGTGTTTCTTGTGAATTTTATTAGAGATAGTATTTCTGTGGATTTTGTACTTCCGAGAAGCTTTTGCAATCGACATACCACCAGCAACTGCTTGCAAACATTGTTGCAGCTTTTCTAAAGTGTAATCACGATAATTTCACGTTCCAGGTACTTTTTTATAATGTCTGACAATTTTTATGTCGAATAAAAAACGAAAGAAACTTCGCACAAAGTAGCCCCACAGTGCATTTTTTTCATTTCCGTTTATTTGTTATTAATTTTAAATTTTTTTAACCCTAACATAATATAATTGTTTATTAATATGTAGATAAAAAATTTTGCATTTACGACAATTGTTTTATCAACGTCTTTGCATTTCACAGTTAAAGTTTCCACGCACACTTTTCGACGTCCGACGTTCTCAGAAAGTTGCTGACATTGGATAAACAAAACACACTCTGAGATTGTTTTAAAATTCGAGTAGTAATAGAGGAGACTTCTATCTTCAAATTCCACACATTTTTAACGTGGAAAAAGCATAATACTGAATAGCAGCACTTAAAAAGTGCCAAATTCTAATTTGCACAAAGTAGCCCCACATGACGGTAATATAAAGTCATCAAAGTTAAAAATAATTAGAAATCATATTATAAAAAAAGGTTATAAAATATTTAAATAAAAGATATCCATGCATAACAATAGCTTCATTTTTTTTCTATGATTAATTGTAAAAATGATTCTTATAAGGTTGAATACCACTATGGAACTCCATACATCATTTTGTATGAAACTATATAGTGGCTAGAGGGTACAGCTCCATCACAAGATAGACAACATTACAGGTTTTGCAATGCTATCTACAAGATAATATAAAGATTCTTTTTAGTTAGGCTTCTGAATATTATTTTGTATTTAACTTAACTTCAGACAACTCAAAGGACTAAAGAGAATTAATAAAGATAATTAAGAAAATATAATAAGTCTTATTTACTGCGCATAAGCTGCAAGTGCAGTGTGCAAACTAAACCATCCTGAATAACTTTTGATTTCATGATCAGATTTTCACGTTCCAAGACTCAATACGAATGTGAGGGGGTGACCTCAAATATGCTAAATAATTAGTGCAGACGATAATCGCTACGAAATCAGAAGCAAAAACGTACTTTTTTTGAATAAAACTACCTTTTTTTCGATGGATTCAGATTTCTGACTACCAAAATATAGGGGGTAGCCTCAATCTATGATCCCTTTTGTAGGGACAGGAGAGAGTTATAAAATTTGGATCCATAATGTAAATTTTATTTTTTACGTATTTTGCCATATCTCGGGAACTTATTAGGCGAATTCAAAACTTTTTTGCAACAATTATGAAATTCGCTTATCCAAAGATTCTTTGCAAAATATAACTTTTAGTAAACATTTATTACTTTGTATTATTTTTTTATTTAATGATAGACAAAAACGTTTAATTATAAGGTATACAATTTCTTACATCATTTGAAAGAATTCAATTTAAATAATAAAACGAACCATAGAATCTGGTTTAATTAGTTTATTTGGTTGTTTCATCCATCGTAAGAGAGGAAAAATACTGGACTTTTTTTTGTGCTAAACAGCTTTACAGCACTGCCTATCTATGCATTAATGAGAATATTGTATTCTAGCAGCCTAGCGTTACAAATTGCGGCATACAGTACACTGAAAACTTCATATTTGTTGAAAGGAATAGAGGAAATATTGTGGTATCAAAACGCTTTGACTCGAATCCCGTTCTGTCGATCCATGGCAGATTGGCCACCTCGACCATACCATGTACCCAGATGCAAGTAACTAAATGGCTCCAATAGGTGAGCCTAGTTGCAGCGATATAATTTTGGTTGTTTATCTGTATTAGGGGAAAGCAGTTAAACGTTTTTCCTCCAAATTAACAGTTTGAATACCTTATTATTTATGGTTATTTGACAGTTTTGTTTGAATACCGCAAAATAACAATTAAATAGTTATTTAACCATTTTTTCGAGAAATTTCTAACAGTGTGTAGTGTCAGTTTATTAGTTAATAGAATGGATGTTTTATGTGCAAAATAGGTTTTTAGAAGCTGGAATAGAAACGTAATCATATTTATTTTAAGAAATTAATTTCTTTAAGGCGTAAGCAACGACTCTTGTTTTTTTGGGGATTTTCCAGAGAAGCTGCTTTATATTCATTGGAAGTACCGAAAATGACAAGATGCTTGATATTATGTGTAAGAGCTCATTAGTCAGATATACCCTTTTGAAGATCAAGGTATGGGGTAATAAAATAGTGAATTAAATTCATCTCACGGAGCAGCTGTCAATATGTTTCATAAGTAAAAAATAAAAACATGTATCCTCGGAATTAAGCTCTTATTTTTGAGTGAAAGCTTGTAGCGCTTTTCTTTTTTCATAAGACACTTTACGATGCTTCTTTTAACAGGTTCGCTTACCAATTATAATCTCTACTTGATTTTTAATTTTTATACGTCGAATTTTTTATTGCGCATCTTCTAGAAATTTACCGCAACCTGAGCGTAGTGCAAAGATGAATTATATTATCGCATCTCTTAAATTTGAGTACACGATACTATGGTTCAATTAAAGTGGAAACATAATTAAATTGAAAAAATTAATGAAATTGGAGTAAAATTGTACTGTATCATGGTTCAAGGTACTGAAAAACTAACAGCTGCTCTCTAAACATCATATTTCTGCATATTTCTTTTTCAAATAATTTTAAATTTTTTCTATAAGGATTTGTTATTTTTGTACGTAAACACCGCTCAAAACATAAGAGGAAGGGATGAAAAATGACTCCTGAACATAGAGATTCTTTTATTTTTAGTTCCAATTTATTATTCTTCTCTCTTTTGTCCTACGAACAAAAATTCACTGAACAGTAATATTCTCCAGATCGATATTTCTTTACTAGTTTTCTCGTAAACACATTAAATTCGTGCCTTTCCGCACCTGTTCTAAAATCCATATAAAAGAGTATTTTAAATTCTAGTCATAATAACAAAATTTTGATGTATGCATTCCATCAATATCCGAGATGAAGGCCTGATAAAACAGCAAATTTTCCACGTTTTTAATATTTTTTATTTTTCTCTGCTTTAATAATGGGAACTTATTTTTTGAATGAAATTTATGCATGTTTGCTGTTATTGCTGTTGAATTATGGGTGATAAACATTTGCATCCATTTCATTAATTGCTTTTTTTTCGTTCTCCGTCATGAAATCAAGCTATTTCTGTTTTCTGACTATAATATTTAAGAGTAATACAATTATTTCCACCAAGTCACTAACTGAACACCGTTTTAATTGCATTCTGGACTTGTGATTATAGCATTCTTAATTTGAAAGGTAAGATATTCATTTTCTTGACTTCATCATACTTTCGGGTTTTAAAATTATTTAAGAGGTGAGGGACATGAAGAAAGAACTCCTTCCGAAATGTTTCATGACATTTAAAAAATGTGATTAAATCTGCTACAATATAGTAATGTTTAAAAAAAATATATTATTTATTACAAAAAATTATCACAAATATCACTCAAAAAATCGACCGAAAATTTCGTATGAAGATAAATTTAAAGACAAGAAATTGATTTATGAGTAGTTTTTGTCAATTTTGAACTATTAATATAGTTAATTGTTTGAAGCGGAAATTTTTCAAAACTTTTCAATACTGTTTTAACCCTTTCGCTACCACTGGGACATATATGTCTCGCAAGCAGTTTCAAATAACCCTATGGGCTAAATATGCTTTGTATTATTATGAATGCATGTCCCACTGGTATTCCTTGATATCACTAACAATTCAGTAATTTTTTCCCTTTTTTAGAATTTTATCGATATTTGCATTGTAACTGATATATTTAATTACTTAGTTCATTTTTTTCTCCGAAAACAAATTGGTAGTGAAAGGGTTAAAAAGATTAAATCTGGTACTTTAATTATTGTCATTTTTTTTAAATCTTTCTCAAAAAAAAAATTATTCTTACTTATCATCATATGTATATTACACTCATTGTAAATAGAATAGGTGTTTCAAGGCTATGTGATTTCCCCACTTTTTCTTTTTTCCGTCACTATGGTATCTATACATCTTGCTTTTCTTCCACGCCTGTACGTAATTATTATTATTATAACATTGTAATAATAAACAGTTATGGGTTACTGATACATCTTAACTACCGTGCGATTAAAAAGAGTAGCGCCGTTGCCAGCTAGGTAAATCATTTAAAAGAAACCTCCATACTTCTGATTTATGTAAATAAAGGATAACAACCGTTTTATAGGTTTTCTAGTTTTTCTATGCATTATAGCTTTAATTTTAGATAATTTTGGCCGATTCAGATTTTATACAACAAGCATAACGTTCTCAAATCAAACGTTGTTGTTGTGGATTATCCTCCAATGCCTGACGAAGTCAGACAAGATCCATCAGAGCCTAAGAAAATCGAAGACTAGAAGGGGGGATAAGTATATGTCATCTCTGGAAAGTCCCAAAGAGTCCAGGATGTGTTCGGGAGAAGCCTGATCAGTCTGACATTTGGAACAGACCTCGAAGATTCTCCTGCCTTCGAAAAACGAGAGACTTTTTGTGTGACAGCTTGCTAATCTGGAAATTGCGGTTTTAGAAGCTCTGCCACTATTGAGGGTGAATGAAGAACCTATCTTTTTGCCCGTATACCAGTGATGGCAGGGAGGAATCTTCCACCCCATGGGAACGTCATGGGAAAGTTGTATGGCAGGTACAAGAAACAAAGCGACGCAAGAGAACATCTGAATTATTTATTGGTCAAAGATATTACGTATGCTGTGGTAGACGATATGGAAAAATGTCACAAAAGATGTTTAAAATTTTCACCATTGCTAG
Source organism: Parasteatoda tepidariorum (assembly GCF_043381705.1). NCBI lineage: Eukaryota > Metazoa > Arthropoda > Arachnida > Araneae > Theridiidae > Parasteatoda > Parasteatoda tepidariorum. The sequence goes on along the minus strand of NC_092210.1, from coordinate 37,741,514 downwards.
CGATTTTTGCTTTACACCGTCGGGACATGGATTGGTAGTCTTGCTCAAATAGATCTGGATTTTGTTGGATGTAGGATCAGCAGCTCAGACGATTCTATCAATTAGATCCATTTCAGAATCCACAGGTGCTGCGTACACTACACATTTTAATGCACCCCAAAGATTGAAATGTATGCTACTTAAATTAGGAGAGCATGGTGCCCTAGGGACACAGGCCCACCACGGTCAATTCACTTGAGAGCAACATCCCCTAACTGAGAACGAAGACGCTTCCAACCTATGGTTATTATTCAAATCTGAATACTTGTGATTTTCTTTAGCACTCATAAAGTTTGTCCCAATTATTCAGGAACACCTTACATAATTTGCGCTAAATAAATCATAGGAAACAAAGCTCTAATTTAATTCTTATTTATGTAAATAAAAGATTAAAAAAGGGTGTACCTTTTTATTGTTTTTTTTAGTTTCTTTTTGTACATTATATATTTTTTTTTGATAATTACTGTCGACTCGAATTTAACGAGCATTTTGGCACAACCCTAACATTCTCGTTAGAAGCGAACTTAACACCCACGCACAGAACTGTGAGTGCATATATTTATACACGCATAACTAACAGTCTAAAATGTTTTTTTATTTCAGTGTATTTCAGGTTGCTTTATTATTCAATTCGGAAGCATGAATTTAGTTCATCGTATTATTGCCGGAAGAAAAAAGGCATTGCCACCCATTGATGATGAAATACTTTTCATGTCTGCAACGGAACTAGCTGAGAGAATTCGCAATCGTAAAGTAATAATTTATGTGTATATATATATATATAAAAATATAT
>NC_092210.1:37730749-37740646 GCF_043381705.1 Parasteatoda tepidariorum | reverse complement strand
TTTGTTTTGAAATATATATATATATATACCTGCTTGCTCCTTTGAAAGTAACAATTAAGACAAATAGCGTATGACCGTAACGCAGCAACGTTAATAATCGTAGTAAATAATTGTTATTTCTTTTTACACATTTATTCATTGCATCAGCGTTTTTAACATATGGGGTTTTGACCCTGATCTCTATATATTACGAGATTGGCGATTCAACTTTTTGAGTACAGGGGATATCAGAAATGGGATGAGTTGAAAAGTTGGGAGTCCAGAATTTTAACACTATCACTCTTTTATTTCCCCTATAATTTTAACAGTTATAATTTTTACCTTTAAATCATCCGCCATTTTTTCAATGCTTATTGTTGTGTGTTATAGTAATTTTATAAGCATGTATGGATATGTTACTTTTAAAAAGTATAGTGAAGTGTTGTGTAATGTAAATAGGTGGAAAATAAAGTGCAAAGTAACACAGAAAGTAAAGTATGAAGTAAACTAAATAGCGAAGTATTGTAAAAAGAAAAGCGTACTGTAAAGTAGAGCGTAAAGTATAAAGAATAGTGGAAAACAACAAAAACAATAAAATTGTTAAATATGAAATAAAGTGTTAAGTAAAACGTGAAGTATAAAGTAAAGTATAAAGTGAAAGTGTGAAATATGGAGTAAACTGAAAAACATAAAACATAGTAAAATGTAAAGGTGTAAATTAATATTAAAATTTAAAGCAAATTAAATTATTAATTAAAATATAAATTCAAATTTAAAGTAAAATATCGAGTAAAAATTAAAGTAATGTATAAAGTAAAGAAAATTAAAATGTAAAGCGATTATATAAAGTTTTTTCAATCTAAAGTGCGAAAGATATATTGTTTTATCCAATTCAAGAATTAGCATGTTTTGCCTGCCTCCCCCCAGTAGATTAAACTTGCATGTTCCTTGTTCATTCATCTCTCGATTCTTGTCAAGAATGATAAAGGAAAAAAAGTCAAAATTTCTTGTAATAAATACGAATGAATCGCAATTTCTTTTAATGGTGTAAATATTCGAGAACTCCAGAAAAAGAATGACATAAATACCGGCTATTTTTTTAAAAATTAAAATGATTCGGTAGCATAAGTATAATAATTTAAAAGTGCAATCATGCCAATTAACTTTGTTAAAACCTTAGAGCTAAGCTTAAAGTTGGGAAGAGTTAGCGAATTGGGTTGACTTTACTAATACCATTCAGTTTGCCCTGTATCAGCAATACAGTAATCAGAACTATAAATTACCGGGAACCGAGAAAGAATTGATAGTTAAACTGTTGAAATACTTTCGTGTTTACGGGATGAATAAAATGGATGCTATTGCCACGATCTAGTTACTATTGTTACTACAAGTGTTTCGTAAGGAATTATGTGTTATAATCAAGGGGAAGAAGTATAGTACTTAATGGTAATTCATTTCTTTAAAAAATAAGGTGGAAATGAAGAGGAAAAGAGATAAAACCAGTTTTGTCTCTTTTCCGCTTAAGTAACTGCACAGAGAAATATTTTATCTTATTTTATGTTATAACCAGCATTGAACAGACTGCCCAATTCTGAGTGTACTATTATCAACAATCAACTCCGTAGCCTTATAATTTAGAGCCCAATCCAGAAGACAAGGGAGTTTCTGGATCAAGCATTCAGATAAACTCGCCTTTGTCGAGGGCATTTGATGGAACTAACCGCATCTGCTATACATGGGGGAAAAAGACAAGAAACTCTCCCATGGTTAGTCTGAAGGCCAGGGGGCCCATGATCCCTCTATCTCTGACTATCAGTACTGCAATCAATGCGAGTCGGGAGCAGAATTCGTATCAACCATCCACCGTTTTGATTCAAACCTAGTTCAATTCATTGCGAGGCGAAGGCTCTATTCCAAGCCCTGAGTAATTCAAAGAGATTAGTAGTTTTTGCAAAATCTCTTTCTTTTAAGTTGGCATAGGTTTGCAAGCTGTTCCGCAATTCTCTGCCACTGGTGCATGTACACTTTTATGAAAAAAAAATTTTTTTCCAGTTTTTTTTCTTCAAAAAAGCCTTTAATTTAGGGGCCGCGGTGGATCAGGGAATAGAGCGATCGCCATCTAATGAGGTGAACTGGGTTCGAATCCTAGTGATAGCTAATCGATACGAATTCTGCACTCTGCTCGCACCGACAACAGTGTTGGCGTAAAATGTTGTGATAGACGGATCATGGGTTAGAGCAATACCTCCTAGAAAAGAGAAGGCCTTAGCACGGGTTACCATAAACAAGAAATTTGATCCTTTATTAGTCCAAACGTAATGACATCTTTCGTATTTTCCACCACTGCGCAGTTTATGTTCGTCACGTCGGACTACTAAATTGATCCGTGCTGAGGCATTCGTTCTTCTAGGAAGTGTTGGTTAGAGTCCCCTTGCCACCAGTCCTACAGAGGAAGGTTTTCGTTGTTTTCTCTTAACGCAACGCAAAATGCGGGTTAGTAAAAAAAAAAAAAATCCACTAAAGTCCTCTTCCATCAAAAATTCTTCCACGAAGGCAATTTCTCCCAATACTTGATCCAGGAGTTCCCTTGTCTTTTGGAATGGGTTCAAATTTACAAGACTACGAAGTTGAACAATAGTAGTCACAAAGCTACAAATTGAGTAGGCTATTCATGGACGGTTAGAAAAAAAGGAAAATAAAAACCTTTTAATTTAAGGTACTGTAGTCTATGAAAAAATATTAACATTTTTGATAATATTTAATATCTATAACTTTGCAGCTAAAATGTGAAGATGTTATTCGATCTTATTATAAAAGAGCTCAAGAAGTGCAACCTTTGATTAATGCTATAACTGATGCTAGATACGAAGGGGCACTAAAAGAAGCAATACAAATCGATCAATTTTTAGAAAAAGTGGCGAAAACTCCAGAAGAAATAAAAAAAGATACGCCTCTTCTGGGAGTTCCTTTTTCTTGCAAGGAAGTATTGGGGATAGAAGGTAAGTTAAGTGATTGTGCAATTGAGGAAGAAAAATAAGTTCTTTTGAAAGTTGTCACAGGTTTTATTTTAATTAATATGTCTTAGTATCGAACGCTGATAGAAACTCAAACTCCGCGTAAATACATGTTCATTAATTTATACTAACATTACTTCAATGTTACTTTCAACAATACTATTTCCAATAATTTTGCGCAGATGTACGAAGAAAATTTTTGTTTTGAAATTAACGACTTCTCTTAATAATTGGGTGACTACAATCAGAGCTGGACTACAACACCGCTTGTCCGTAAATGACTTTAAATTCCATGCAAATCGTGGCAGTCTGATAACTTGTTAGTTTTCTTTTGATTTTACCGAAATGAAGTGTACAAAGATATAAAACAATTCCAAGGCGAGCTGACCATTTAAACTATACAATCTAAGTTCTTTAAAAAAAATCAAAATAATATTTTTAAAAACCACGTTTTTGTAGTGGAGAATAATAATTAAAAAACGAAAATTTGAAAAACGAAAAACGTGGGGCGCATGAAATACATAACAGTAACAGTATGTGTGCTCATGAGAATATGTGTATGTATATCTGTAATTGTATCTGAATGTGGATGTGTATGTGGAATATGTTTGTGTCTATGCATGTGGATGTGGTTGTGCATGTGTATGAGTAAGAAAATGTGTATATGTACTGTTATATATTTCGTGCGCCCCATGTTTTTCGTTTTTCAAATTTTTGTTTTTTAATTATTATTCTCCACTGCAAAAACGTGGTTTTTAAAAACATTATTTATATTTTTTTTTGTACTCACTCCCAAAATCTCAATTTTTTCACTCACTGTACACAAAACTTAACTTTTCAATTGACATGTGACACTAATTTGAAATAATCGAATCGACAACAAAAGAAAATCACGGAAATATTTATTTTTCTTTAATTTAAATTTTATTTTACTTTCTATGTCTTTTTTCTCTTCATTTTCATGCATTGTCATCCAATTCTGAACTATATGCCAAATTTGAAGTCTGTAGCTAGTCGGGAAGTTAGTTTAAAATCGATTACAAAATTCCACCCGAACAGACATACACGAAGTTGATAAAAACGTGGTAAAAATTAGATTACATATTCGTAGAATTGCGATAGGTGGTAAAAAAGAAAGTTCATTCCCGGGAATGGAATATTCTGGGTTTTTCTTGAAGGAGATTTTATAAATTGTAGGTTTTTATTTCAATGCTAGGTTTTTATTTCAGTGTATTCACATTTTTCAGTGGAAATAACAGTAGTTTTACGGAATATAAGTTAATTACCTTTTTGAAGGTTTTTTTCTGTTTTTCCTTGATCTTTGATGGTATAATATGAAAAATAACATTCTTCATTGACATTTCTTTAATATCTTATGTTTGCATTGAAAATTGCGATAAACTTTCAACCCATTAGAATTCGGAAGAAATCACGTGTTAATGTTAATAATTGAAAATAATCCTTTCAGTACGTCAACAGCGTTGTTGCATTTAATGTAGAGAGACATATCTGAACAGCTCTTTTTTAATATGGTATGAAAATTTTTAATCTTAATGGAAAGGAAATTTGTATAAAACATGATTTCTGTGTTCTTTACTGGGATAGGGTAACTTCGGGACACCTAATTTTTCGTCTCAAGACAGAATAAAATATTCCAGAGCACAATAAATCTTCTTGATACCGAATTAGATGTAACTTTTCAAAATATCTCTAAAACTTTTAAATATGTAATATTTTAAAATTTCTTCACGAGTAAATAGAAAAAAATTGATTGCATTAAAGTGACGACAAAAGGTGTTTTAAACATAAATAAATTTTTTTTGAAGCCAAACTTGATTCTATGTCTTCTAGAAGATTCTGATCACTGACTTGTAGTCGGATTCATTGAAGCAAGGCAGTTTATCACATATTTTGTCCTCTCCTTCGGCGTCCATCATTCCGCCATTTTATGACTATGGAAACATTCAAAACAAGCCAAACAGTTGTCCGAAGCCCTGAGGCCAGTTAACCAAGAATTACGACCCCTTGAAGATCGACATATTGCTGTTGTAGCTAAGCGGGTTTGAAGAGTGACTTTGTGGTTATAGCGGCCATAGGCAAGACAGTATATATTACTACTGTTCAGTAAAGACTACACACATGGAAAGGACAAAACGCTCGGGGGCCATGACAGTAAATTTATCTATCCGTCCAATCCGGAAGGACTTGATTAAAATGGTGATACAAGCAAGCGAATCGGATTGTGTCTGATTGGGGCAATGTTATATTCTCGGATGAGTTTAGATTTTGTTTTCAGCTCAATAACAAGAGTGTAAGGCTCAGGAAAGAACAAGGCAAGCGCAATAGACGGCAGAACGTCACGCATTTTGCTGTGGAAGCATCATGGTCGGGGCAGAAATTTTATTGGGATATGCAACCACCTGCTCATCTATAGACGGCGTTACGTGACGGATTTACGGTATCTTTAAGAAGTTCTTTTTAAAAAGACTCCATTATACACTGCATTCATTTGGTACTACTTTCTTTTTCATGGACGGTAACGCACACCTTCATATAGAGCTGCAATCGTCGACGTCTGTATGAATAAGGAGGGTATTGGCGTTTAGAGTAGCCGGTCTACTCACCAGATTTTAATCCAATAAAAATCTTTCGGATACCCTCGACTAAGCTGAGTGTACTCTTTTCATTACCTCCAGCAACTTTCACATATTTATAAGCTGATAGAAAATGAATTTGGTGATCACTGGACTCTGACGTAACTAGCCACCTCGCAACAAGCACGATCACATTCTGTGTAAAAATGAAGGGTACTTATATACGATATTGATGTCGAGTTTTTTTTTTTTTAATTTTAAAAAATAATATTTGTAAAAGACTCTAATATGGCACCATATAATTTATGCAAATTCAATATTGTTTTCATCCTTGAATGTTATTCTTTGTTCTATTTCACGAATAAACATATCATCTACTTTTCTGCAGCATTACTTGTCATTAAAGCAGTATTTGTCTGCTTTTTTTGCATTTTACTGCTCCGAGTTTACCCTTTGGAAATGAGTGTATGGCTAAAATTGGAAACGATTTTATATTCCTTAAATTTTATATTTTTATAAATCTCGATATAAATATGAATGCTTATATCTGGCAATATCTAATCTCTCACATTTTTTTAGTTAATATTTATTTCCTTTTGTTACTTTTCCCATCAAGTCAAACGTTAGCTTATAACATGAAGATCTCGTGAGAGGAACAAGTATTTGTTTCAGTGGATGGATTGTCCTTAATTGAAGCAAAAAAAAGAGAAGAAATAACTGTAATAACTTTCGAATAAAATAGATTTAAGGGCAACAAACTTGCGTTAACTTCATAAACAAAAATAGCATTTTCAGCCTTGTCAAATTTAAATTTGCTAGTTGCCCTTCAGTGAGTTGCAACTCGTCCACCGCGCTATTTTCCTACAAGTTTAGCGGTTTACAACTCTCGAACTAATTAATGAATGTTAAATTTTTTTGTCTCATCGAGCTCTCTGAACACTTGTATCGTACACTCAACACACCTTCGTAATTTCTAGTTTCAGAGTTTTATAGTTTTTGCGTAGTTAGTATAAATAAGTACCGCATAAAAAAAAGTTTATAAAAAAATTTGAGGCGTTTATTTCGTGACGGAATCACATTACTGTGGGTATATTAAATATTAGAATTACATTAAATTTTTATGAAGCAAATTTCAAGAAGAAATAACTGAATTGAAATTCAAGGGAGCACTAAATCATAATTAAATGGGGAAAAAAATGATGAAATGCCCTGACATAGATAACAGCTTCATCCGGGGAGATCTTACCTTGTTGTCAATGTTTAAGCTGTTTCTGCATCAGACTGCTGGCAAAATACCAAAACGAGACCTAAGCTCCCAATTGTTTCAGGGATAAGAAACAAAGGTTTGAACTAACTACAGAGCAGACGTAAAATATCCTCAGTGGTAAACGGATCATGGGTTGGAGTCCCCTTGCCGTTAGACTAACCGTGGAAGGTTTTCCTCTCCATGAAACGAAATGCGGGCTTAATTCCATTAAAAAAGTCCTCCATGGAGGAAAATTTCTCCCAATTCCTTATCCTGGAGTTTCTTTGTCTTCTGGGTTGGGTTCAAAATTACAAGGCTACGGAGTTGAGCGTTGGTAGTCGTAAGCCCTAAATTGAATCTGCTGCTCAACAAAAGTTCTAAAATAAAATATAAAAAACTAAATATTTTACAAACTAAACCTCTGAAGTGACATAAAATATGACTTTTTCTTGCATTTCAAAATCACTAAAAAAGTAGGTTTTTCGTGTTTCGAGGTAGAATCTAAAAATATTACTCAAAATATCCCACGAAATTTACCATCTTTGATAGGTTTCTGCTATGAAAAGTCTTGAAATATCGTCTTTTAAATAAGTTCAAGTTAAAAAATATTGCTTGTAAATAATGTTTTGATTTATGATAGTTAATGGTCATGCAATGATAAGGAGACAAAAAAAAATTAAAACTAACTGTTTATTTATCAAGGTTTACGACAAACTTGTGGGATTTATGAAGAAAGAAATAACATTGCTGATAGTGATGGTGATGCCCCTGCCCTTTATAGAGCTGCTGGAGCAATTCCCGTAACCGTTACGAATGTTCCGGAATTGTGCTATTGGATCCATCCAGTAAATAAAATATATGGGCAGACCAAAAATCCATATGATACCACTAGGATACCTGGTGGTAGTTCAGGTAAGCATGTAAATTTTAAATCAACTAGAACGAACGGCAAATTTAAAATTATAAAGCAGGAACTATTCCACATGACAGAGCTTTGGGAGCCCGCTTAGAATCTTTTCAACTCTTGAGAAGTTTATCATTTGTGGTTAAACGTCAATTGTTTTAAATATTTGTTTCACAAAATAAAACTGCATTGAAAAAGTTAAAATATACACTGAAGAGCCATTACATTATGACCCCGCTCCATCTGTAACAATGGGCTCGCCAAGATTTTCATGGTTTCTCGCCCAGGAACAATGTTTTCAAGGGGCACATTAGGACCCATAATCCTCATAGAACAATCCCTGACGTCTGCAAGCTACTTGAACATAGTTCACTCATTCATGACAACAGTTTTTCCTGCGGGGGATGGTGTTTACCAACAGGATAATGCACCAAGTCATACGGGTCGAATCTTGTCGGGTTGAATGTCTTGGCCCCAAAATTCGCCTGTCCTTAATCCAATAGAGCATTTGTGGTCCTACTTGGAAAACCAAATTCGTGCACGCTACCCCCTCGCAATGTGAGGGAATTGCAGGACCAGTTGGTGAGCGCTAGGTATCAGATACCTCAGACTACCTATCAGCACCTTGTGGAATCAATGCCATGGCGGGTGCTAGCAGTTTTGATGGCTAAAGGTGGTGCTACATGTTATTAGCAGGGAGGTCATAATATACGGATTCTTCGGTGTAGTTTTTGAAAAGACTATCGTTCACACCCTCTTAGCAGATATTTAAAATGTGTTCCCCTCAAATTGCATTGCTGCGTTTTATCATTCTTCGTATCTTAGATGAACAGAATAAAAAAATATTTAAGACAGCAATAAAATGTCTGGTAATGAATCTTCAATATGGGAGCCTATTTCTGAGTTTTTATGATTTTGAGTCTTTATGAGGTGTTTACCATTTTTAGTAGACACACCACTGATCAACTATGTTATATTATGCTATTATGTTTTACAGGTGGTGAAGCAGCGCTCATTGCCTCTGCCGGGGCAGTTATTGGTATCGGAACTGATATGGCAGGGAGCATTCGCATTCCATCATCTTTATGCGGAATATATGGACATAAGCCATCTTCTGGTGAGGCAGTTATTCTGTATCATGTTGCCATATCTCTTTCAAATTTCACGCTAGAGAAAGTGATGCACTTCCAGAATCTTACGTAAATCGGTACTCTCAGTATACAAGATGACTCAGAGGAGTGGTTACAAAGGCACATTATAAAGATGGATAATTAATTCAGATTGATGAAAAGAGTGAGCAACCTATGCCTATAAATATCATAATGCGCGTCAAGGGGCTCTTCTTGATTTTTTTACTCGTGTGCCTTTGAATTTTTGTTTTTATTTGTCGAAATTATGTAACGCAAATTATTGTACTTAAATGGATTTAGATTTCACTGTTTACATGTTATTGTTGTACATGCCATACGACACGAAAATGAAATAACGATGAAAAAAGACCTGCGTTAAGTAAATTCAGGACATATATAACAAATCCTTAATTTGTTACTTTATATTTTTGGCAAAATTTTTACATGGTTTCATGACATAAAAAATTAATGAGAAATATGAGTATTTTTTCAATTTGCACAATGCAGTTTTATCAGGTGAAATTTTGGATTGTAATAAATTAATATCTTGCTCAGCATGTAGATTATATTAGGTAATATTGCTTCCAGCAGAAAGTGGCTACGAAGAATGCGGAGTTATATGATTTAATTTGAATAAGATGTTAAATTTTTCTTCTAGTTTTAACAAAGTTTTGAGATTAATTACTAGGCTTAAAACTTTGATTTTATTGCTATATATAGTTAAATCAAGCAAGCCTCCATTGCGCTAACGTGAGACTTACGCAGATAAGTTAATGTGACTTCGGATTAATAAATAAAATAAACAGTGGTAGCAAATTGTTTTGGTTATTCATCTTTACGTGCTAGGAAGCAAATCTAACCCCTGATTAATCATATAAATAAAAAATTGTTGCAAGGTTTTCTTTTCTTAAAGAAAAATTAGAAAACTAATTTACTGCTTTCTTTCTGGCTGTTAGAATTCTAAAAGGAATTCTAAGAAGGAAAGCTAAAAAGCCTTAAAATTAACATACCACAATATATATATATATAT
>NC_092210.1:37669828-37730557 GCF_043381705.1 Parasteatoda tepidariorum | reverse complement strand
TATATATATATATTAGTTTAAGTCGTGCAAATTAGAAAAACAAAATTTGATGATTGCATTTTTTTTGCCATATGAGAAATCTGCAAAAAAAAACTTAACACGGTTACTAACTCTACGCAGGAAACTTTTTAAATTTGTAATTAAATTTTTTTTAAAATTAAAAACAAGAAAAACAATTACAATCTGCCAAATTAGATGAAAAAATAACAACAAAGTTATTATTTTAATGTTTGAAGACTTAAAAGGGCGAGTTTTCTGCTGAATGATCCTAACATATCTAAAGCTATAGAGCAATTAGCGAACTATCTTCGTAAAAATTTGAAGAAGACAAAATAACACTTCTATTTGACTTAATAAATTTTGTTCACTAACTTATTTTTTACGCGATGATACATATATGTTTCTAACAGGTGTTGTGTCAAATCGAGGCTATTTTCCTTGGATTGAGCCTGAAGAAATGTCATTTGATCACATAAACTGCACCGGTCCTATGTGTCGATATGCTGAAGACTTACTTCTTCTAATGAAAGTATTGAGCCGAAATGATCCCAGGTTGGATCTTGATAAACAGGTACATGTTATAAACTGGTTTGCTTTTTATCAAATTTTCTTATCTCACACAAATCAAAAATGTCCAAAAACACCACCAATGCACATAAACACAACTGTGAGTTAAGTGAACGAGAGCTACTGTGAACATGCGACTAGTGTAGACAAATGGAATATTTTTGCTATTTATCACTCAAATATTCCTCGATAACTACGGAAAAAGAAAAAAACAGAAACTGTTTTCCACTTTCAGGAGTAGTTATATGATGTAACTATTGATTTTTGCTTAGCAAGTTAAAAAATGAAGTATTTCTGGTGGAAAAGTGACTTCTTAATTTTTACTTTAATTTTAACTTTATTGCTATTCATCATTTTTAAGAACAGGAAATATTATATTGTGAATAAATATGGTTTTTGTACATTTTAATAATCATACTTGACTACCTTTTTTTTTAACTAATCAATAGTGAGATTAAACAAACTAATGCATCCACGGAATTGTGGATATGTAGGTGGGGGGGGGCTACTATGAACCAGTCAATAGTAATACAGTCGATTTTAGTGGTATCACATGTTTACCAAAAATAATAATTAAATAAACTAATAATGTTAACATGTTAAATAAACTAATAACTACACGGAGCAATTAAGGACACATAAGTGTGGGGCTATTACGAACAAGTCAGATTCTTAAAGACATCATAGAGTCGTTTTAGTGACGTCATAAATTTGAACGAATTTGAACAAACTAATAACTCCAAGGAGCAATTGAGGACACATAGGTGTGGGGCTATCATGAACAAGTCAGATTCTTAAAGACATCGTAGAGTCGTTTTAGTGACGTCATAAATTAACCAAAAGATGAATTTGATCAAACTAATAAATCCACGGAGCAATTGAGGACACATAGGTGTGGGGCTATCATGAACAAGTCAGAGTCTTAAAGACATCATAGAGTCGTTTTAGGGATGTCATAAGTTAACCAAAAGATGAATTTAAACAAACTGATGACTACACGGAGCAATTGAGAACACATAGGTGTGGGGCTATTATGAACAAGTCAGATTCTTAAAGACATCATAGAGTCGTTTTAGTGACGTCATAAGTTAAACAAAAGATGAGTTTAAACAAACTAAAAACTCCACGGAGCTTCTTCGGACACATTGGTGTGGGGCCACTATGAACAAGTCAATAGTAATAGAGTTGTTTTAGTAGCATCATTCTTTAGTCAAAATGAGTTTGAACAAACAAATGATCACGGAGCTATTCTGGACATAGACGTGTGGGTCTTCTATGAACAAGTCAATAGTAATTGTTGAGGAAAAACTATAATCGCATTTATTTGAAGCAGTTTTTTTCTACATCCGCATGCTATCAGAATGTTCTGATTACACGTTGCGTTTTATCCCAAGAAGGCTATAAATACAAGTTACTCTGTTTCTTTGACGTTCTTTTCTATTTTTCCTGTCCCAGGGTACGTTCCAACTGTGTAACTCTCTGTGTAATGTTCCAATAACCATGTCATTCTTCGATCCACTGATATCTGAATTTCATTACAATAACAGTAATTGGGTCGTTCTTAGTGGCATCATACGTTAACCAATAATTAGTTTAAACAAACTAATAAATCCAGAGAGCTATTTTTTACACATAGGTGTGGGGCTACTATGAACTAGTCTAATGGAGTTCTTTTTTATGGCATCCGTTAACCAAAAATAAGTTTAAGCAAATTAATAACTCCACGAAGCAGTGGTGGACACATGGGCTACTGTGAACAAATAAATATTAAAAATCTTTTTCAGCGGCATCAAACATTGATGCTTGCAAGAATTTCCTTTTTTGATGGATTAGTCCTTCAGATCTTAAGACTTAAATTATAAATAGATTTTCTGGGCTGTTCTTAGGATTTGCAGGTCACTTTTTCCTTCATAGAATTTCTGTATAGCAAGGATAGCATTTGCCATAGCTTTTTCATCCATGTATCTTAATAGAGGAAATATATTTCACGCTCCAATATTTGCTTTGGCTGAAAGTTATTGGTTCAAAAAATTATTATTAATCAACCTCATAATTATTATTAGTCAAAAATTATTATTGGTCAAATCATTAGTAAACTATTTAGTCAATACATTAGTCAAAGAATTCATCAATAAATCAGCCGATAAATTGGTCACGAATTATTATTAGTCAACCTCATTGTTAGTTCATTATTATTAGTCAACATTTTAAAACAGCGCGAGAGTTCGTTGTAAAACTTGCATAGTGATCGGAAAGGTCACATTAAAGCCTCCCTGAGATACTTTCTGCTCCATCCTTTTTGAGTGATTTGTTGTTGTTTTTTCTAGTGACACTTGGACAGGACAAGGTTGTTAGCCATTGGCTTTTTGCGAATTAAATCAGAAAGCTGCGACTGATAAGAGAGCTCCGCAAGGGTGAAAGTACGTCTTAGCTCAGAACTACACGGGTAGATGGCACCACTCATTCACGAGGACCCTTCCCCAATTGACACATTGATCTGAATGAGAAGAAAATTTTCTCTAGATCCCTGTACACATGGTACTGTTGAGCAACCCACCACAGGACTTTCGATTCCACACATTTTAGGAGCACGTATATCGCACGGTCTTAGCGGAGTCGGGGATCGAGTCCCGGTCCTTTCAGACCGGAGTCCGAAACTGCAATCATTGGCCTATCACGGTCTTTAAGTTATCTTGCTGGGATGGATAGTAACCAAAGATATTGAATTTTTGCTAATACCTTTCTTAATAGTGTCGTTTATTTTATGTGTTTTCGTATAAGATTTCACTTGATTTGGTTCACATTCTTTTTTAAAATTTTTAAGTTAATTAAAAAGCTGCGTTTTCCTTAACTTTTATACATAAGTGTAGCTTAGAAAGAAGAGATATGGAATCAAACGAATGAAGTGCAAAAATGCGCAACAGGAGTGGCGAATTTTTGCACTCTATTCATCCAACTTCACTTTTTTAAGACTTCCTTTATACGCTCATTTATTATTTTTTTCGTTTCTGTCTGTCGTTATTAAAATGATTCCTCCTCAATTTTTCCGTCATTATTTAAGGTGGATTTCAAGAATGTTAAAATATACTACATGGAAGAAACACCTAATAACCCTGTCTTACCTGCTATCAAGCAAGCATTTAAAAAAGTAAGTTTGTATAGCATCATATCATCGATATATCGTACCAAGTTAACTTACTTAATATATTTTAATAAATTAATTTTAATTATACTTCTTAGACTAAAATTTTCAAATAATTCAGCAGTGGCGAAGAAAAAACTCGATTTTAACCAATCTGCTTTTTGGACTGTTGTTCAAAAAATCAAAGTATCACAAGCTCGTGAATATTATTTTTAGAACAATAATATTACACTAACTGTATTCTTTTTATATTAAATTTTTAATAAACCACTTTCATGTATCTAGCGATAGAATCTTGAGGTCAAAATATCGATCACTTTCCGGCAAGCTAAAGGAGTCAAATCCTGACAGAGGCTCTGTGTTTATTGACAATTAAAGTTTCAATTCGTTCCTGCCCATTACAAGCAGAATTTATCATCATTTTAATGATTAATAGAACCTACAGAAGAGGGCTTCGACACTAACTCTTTTAAGCAGCAAATGTTTCGGAAGATTTTACATGGCAAAATTGTTGGCATAGTTTGAAAGATCACGCTTGAGGCGTTTGGAAATGATGTTCCCTTCTTACCTATTTAAAACTCGGATCGACCGAAACGAGGAGAGGAAGTTAATATCTTCTCACTAGCTTTAATGTCTGTAATTGTGAAATTATAAACTGTGGAAACTAGAACATAACACGAACGAGTAACCGGCCAACGAGGCCACTTCATTACTTAAGTAACTGTGAAATCATACTGTATGAGTGCAGTATTTATAAGAGAATGCTTTTAAACATATACCTGAATTAAAATGAGAAAAAGCTTTTAACTTCGTATACCCTCATTTTGGACGATGCAAATTTTGCACGTGCGAATATGACCTCACTTCTAAAAGTTTCAAACAAGATCTTTCAAAATAAGCTAACAGTTTTGTCATGTAAAATCTTCCAAAATATTTGCTGCTAAGAAGAAGATAGGTTTATAGAAGTGTAACCATGTTTTTGTCCAACCTTTGCATGTCCAATCAATATATCGATATATTTCTTAAAAATAATAATTAAAGTGCTCAAAATAAAATTGGAGTCCTATATCCAATGACAATACAAGTTAAAGTTATTTCGGTCCACTGCAAGATAAGAGTCATTTTGACGCCAGAAGGGATATAACCAATAAAAATTTTGATCTACTATCACAATGTATTTATTTGAAATTATTGTAAAGTATAATTATTTAAATTAGAATAGTTGAATAATTTTTTTATAATATATTAGTTCCAGATTAAAAACATTTTATCATGTTTAGGAAGACGTAAACTTTAGACGTAAACATAAGCGATCTCTCCCTATTGTCTAAAAAATACAATTTCAAAAGTATCGAATTGTCGCAGAAGGTTGAAAAATTAGTTAGTTGATGCAATTCAATCCAATGGAACAATGATAGTTGGAAAGAATTTTATTTGCGTTAAATCTCTGCAACGTATGATCTGCTTCGGTTGCAGTTGTTATGAAGCTCAATTATCAGTATCAACCTAACAAACGTTTTGTTATATAAATATTGCATTAAAATTTTAAATCCATAACAGTCAAATAAAACAGAAACAAATCTTTGTGTCAGCCGAAATAATTTATCTAATTTCAAAGAAATGTTTATTTACGTTCTAAGATGTGTGATGCACTTATCAAGTTTCTGGAACATGCTAGATGAATTCTATGTGCCTGGACACTCTGCACACGCTTCTCTACTAAAGCAGCGATTCCCAAATGGCAAAAGAGTGCAGGGGTTTCGAGAAATTAGAACTTTTTATACCTGTAATAAGTTTTGAATTATGTAATTATCATTATATTTAATCCATAACGTTTTTATTTTTAAAACATTTATAAGAAAAATTGTATTAGCATTTACTACCGTACTTTTCAAGTTAAAATGAAATAACTAAAATCTTCACTGCAGAAAAATTCCCTGATATTCATTTTCAATGTTAAAAACTGTTTTTTTTTATCATTTTCATTTCACCAAAAACCATAATAGGGTTTGTTTTATTCATTTTCAACATATGTATATGTCACGGCCAAAGCCCGAAGTCCAGTCACTTCGCGAATTGGCTATACCTCTCGGCCAAAGTGCGAAATAATTAAAACGATCAATTATTTCGCACTTTGGCCGGCCATTTCGCGAAGTGGCCACAATATTCCGGCCAAAACACGATGTGCTCATTCAAGAATTCCCGGGCAAATGCATACCGGGCAGTGGTACTTAACTAGACCTAGTATATATTTCGGACATTTACCAAAGGTCTGGTCATACTAGGTTTAGTAAAGTGCTTCTGCCCGGTATATCCTACACTGATGTTTTAAGTTCAAGTGTCACTGCCCGGTATTCATTTGCCCGATATTTATCTTCTATTCTATCGTCAGTAAGTATTAAAATATCGAATAAATGTAATCTATCGTCAGTAAGTATTAAAATATCGAATAAATGTAATTATATCCGGCCAATTCCCGAAATCAAGAAAAGATCGGACATTAGCCAGCCATCCTATGCCACTTCGCGATCTGGCCGGCCAATTCCCGAAACCAAGAAAAGATCGGACATTGGCCAGCCAATTTACAGCGTTCTTGGCCAATTCGCGAAGTGGCCGAATACGGGCTTTGGCCGTAACATATACTCCAAAATCAAATTCATGACTATAGACTAGATGCGACTCCAAGAATGCGAGTACTACTACCGGACATGAAACCTATTTTAATATTTCTAAATATAAAATGATTAATAACTAATAGTCTTTCTTGGTTCATGCTTTCTCGATTATCTTTGTATGTTTAAATATAAAGAGGGTGGTTTCCTCGCAACAAGGTCGATTATTTAAGGTGCACACAGGCGAAAAAAATTGGGAACCACTGCGCTAAAGGTAAAACAGTTCTGCTCATACCTTCAATAGCATCATTCTGTAAATGTCCGTCACAGCAACAGTTATGCATTTTTTCATCGTTGTTGGCATTGTGTGATGGGTTTATGAATTTAGTCCTTCACAAGTATTCATGGAATATTCGTAGTATGTAATGTACTAAAAACTTGAATCTTTCTATACTTTACCCGTCTTTGTACGTCGTGAACAGTACTTTATATAAAGGAGGATGAATTCTTTCAATTCTTCGCGTAGAATTTATAAATTTATTAAGGTAAAAAAACTATTGATGTTCTTTCGTTTAAAATGATGAAATGAGGGTGCTATATACTGTCATTAGAGCTTTGGGCAGCTAAGTACTCCAGTTACTCCTTATTAATTTAACATATAAATTAATTTTTTCAGGCAGTAACACATTTTGAAGAGCGATTTGAAGTGAAAGCAATCAAATTGCAGCTGCCAGAGTTTGAATACAGCTTCGATCTGTTTAAATATAAAGTTTTGGATGTTGATTTCTTGAGCAAAAGGTTATTGGCTGATAAAAACGGAAAAGTCCACTTGTGGTTGGAAATATTGAAATTCATGGTCGGAATATCAGAGCACTGTTTTCCTTTTCTTCTCACCGCAATATTAGAAAAAAATGAAAAAGATCAAATTTACTATGAAACTATGAAAATAGCGGATTCACTGGAAAAGAAACTTCAAAAGATATTTCAGGAAGAAGCTATTTTTTTGCTTCCCGCAGCGCCAGACACAGCACCATTTTGTCACTCATCCATAACAAAATTGCGTAATATGATGTATTTTCCGATTTTCAATCATTTTGGTGTACCCATTACAAGTGTACCTGTGAGTCTGCATAACGGTCTGCCAATAGGTATACAAGTAGTTAGTGGACAATTGAATGATCGCCTAACAATCGCCGCTGCTGTGGAACTAAATACCGTTTTCAGAGGGTGGAAAAATCCGTGTTCCACAACTGCAAGAAAAGTGTGGTCTGCATAAAACTGTTTTTGAAAATGCTCTTTTATTGTACCTTTTGATAAATCTTCATTTTAAATTTAAATATTCATTTTTCAGTCATTTTTTACATCTGCAGAAGACCACAATGTATGAGAAAACTTTTATCTAAAGTATAATTAACGCTAAATTAATCTTTTATTTTAAAAATTAAAATTTAAATGCTTATTTCTTAATTTTTTTAAAAAAAGTTATATGATTTGAAAAATTTTCTTCATTAAAAACACTATTACACTATAATTTTGGAGTGAATGTCTTGTGTGATTTAATGCATTGTGGAAATTTTATGTGTTTTATGGTTACTAATTCAGAAAAAAAATAGCATTAACACAGGATTCGAATCTCATATTTTACTAAAGAAATGAACATTTTGATTTAAATTAATATTTATTGCTTTGTTTGGAAATTAAAATTGGGATAAACATTTTCATTGACAAGTAATGATATAAATTTATGCTGTATTTTTCTCTGAACCTATTCACTATTCCATGCAAGTTATTTCATCTAATTGTATTTGTAAGTCCCTGAGTAACAGAGAACCGTCAATTTTACGTCAAAAATACGTATATTTCCCCTGATGAATGATAATTCGCTGAAACGTCAAATTACAGCAAAAACGGTTATCCCACAAACGTAAACTGTACGCAAAGTTTTGCCTAATCCGTTTCTTTTACGAATATTTCACTAACCACTTTTTGCTAGGAAAAAATGAGTACGTTATTTTAAAATATTATTTGTCTCAACAGTACGTTAAAATGTACATAAGTTAAAATGCGTATATTTCATCTGATGAATGATAATTCACTGAAACGTCAAATTACAGCAAAAATGGTTATCCCACATACGTAAAATGTACGCAAAGTTTTGCCTAATCCGTTTCCTTTACGAATATTTCACTAACCACTTTTTACTAGGTAAAAATGAGTACGTTATTTTAAAATATTATTTGCCTCAACAGTACGTTAAAATGTACATAAGCTGAAACGACAAGATGCAGAAAAAAGTAGTTGTCCAAAAAAGAGAAAATTTACGTAAATAAATACGAACCAAAATTTATCGAAATTTAAATGTCAAATTTGCTTTGTCAATAATACATAAAATACACAGAATCATTTTTACTAAATCTAAATAGTAAATATTCCGAATATATAATATTCTATAATAGTATACGAACGAAATCTTACCGGTGGGTAGTTGGTAAAGTCCATTCGGTTAATATCGCGTAAAATGTACCAAAGCTTTTGTACCCAAATATCTCAATGGTAATGTCATTTCGCCAATATTACGTAAGATTTACACATAAGGAGTATTAACTTTGCCAACTTTCCCCAAATTTTACGCTTAATTTAAGTATCATGCTACATAGGCGCCATACTTACCTTGACGAAACGACAGCTTGTCAGCCAACATACATAGGGAGTTAGCAAGTTACACGGAGAGTAAAACCACGAAAACCTCCCTCTGTTAACCTGACGGCAAAGGGACTCTAACCCATGATCCGTCTACCACTGAGGATACTTTAGGTCAGTACAGTGGTCGGTGTAGGCCGGGTGCGGAATTTGTATCTACCACAGCTATCGCTGAAATTCGAAATTCGGTTCACTTCATTTGAAAGAGAACGCTCTATCCCCTGAGCGACCACAAGATAGGGATATTAAAATAAATAAATCTTGCAATTAATAAAGGGGAAAACATCTCAATAGCTATTATCATTAACCTGTAAAAAATTATAATTCGAAGTTTATTTATTAATTTTCTTTTATTTCGGTAAATGAAAGCAAATTGAAAATTTTGTCAATAATGAATACTAACAGAATGAATTAATCTCACACATATCACAATAAAAACATGTTTGTCAATGAAAGGAATTAAGATTTCGCAATAAGAAAGACTACAGAATTTTTTAGTTCTGTTTGTTACACCTCGTATAAACAATGTAAAGAGATACAATTAATATTTGAAGCTTTCATTTTAATGCATGGATATCATTGGGTTGTAAAACCATCATTAGTATAAAACTATTATTAGTATTATAGCTGCAAGAAACATTTTTAAATGTGTTTCTGTTAGCGCTAAAACTCAAAAACCGTTATTGTGCACATTACCTAGATTAAATGATTTTTCCGCATTAGAGTGTGGAATCAAGATTTTTCCGCATTATACTTAGGTAATGTGCTCATCTCAACAGCTTCCGTATCAGGAAAGTTTAAAAGTTTGTTTCTCTCTTTCTATCAACTAATTTGTTAATTGTTTTGACTTGATACTTTTGCATTTCGAAAAATAAATAAATGATATTATGTAAGTCTTTTTTAATTGTATTTCGAACAATATGAGTCTTAAATTATTAAAGTGAGTAGTGATTATTTCTATCAACTAATTTGTCAATTGTTTTGACTTGATACTTTTGCATAGCAGAAAATAAATAAATTATATTATATTAGTCTTTTTAATTGTATTTCAAACAATGTGAGTCTTAAATTATTAAAGTGTGTGATGATTATTTCTATCAACAAATTTGACAATTGTTTTGACTTGATACTTTTGCATAGCAAAAAATAAATAAATTATATTATGTTAGTCTTTTTTATTGTATTTTAAACAATGTGAGTCTTAAATTATTAAAGAGAGTGATGATTTTTTCTGTCAACTAATTTGTTTAAAAATTAATGAGGATTTTTTCTATCAACTCAATTGTTTTGACTTGATACTTTTGCTCCCAATTTAAAAAAGAAAAAAAAAGTTTATATCTTAATTCAAACGTATAAACCTAAACTACAGCGATGTCATTTGCTGTGACTGTTGCTTTTTTGTTGTTTTCCGGAAAGATATTTTTATAGCATCAAACTTATAAATTTGGTTACACAAGAACATCTTGATCAATTTTATCTTGCTTTTTAAATTTCTTTATATTTATAATTATTTATTTAATTTAATTTATTTGATTCATTATATTTATTTTACATATTTTCTTATTTTTTATTACTTAACATGGAATAAAAATTTTGCTGTTGACATAATAATATTTAGTCTAAACAGCGTTGAACAAAGGAATATGAAAACAAAGGAAATATGACATAATTTATTTGTGAAAATGGTATTTTAATATAGTTATTTATTTGAATAACAATCCAAAATATCTATAACAAATAAAAATATATACACGTAGAATTTAATTTTTTCAATAACGTTACCTATTTCTTTTCTTTTTTTTTAAAAATTTTACAGTAAAAATAATCAAAAATAATCTCTTGCATAAACTTTCAAGTGATGTTTACAGATGGCAGCACTAGAAATTAAAGCAGAAAATTTTTTTCCCGCTTTTATGAGTATACACGCACTTTTTTTTAAAATCTAATAAATAAAGACAAATCTTAAATCGATTTTCATTCGTTTATTGGAGAAGTAAAGATAAGTATTTTATATTATATGGAATAACTCCCCAATTTCTAAAGTTATTGTTCTTTTCCCAAATTTTTAAGTGAGTATAAGGAAATTATTCTCATTTGAAATATTTTTGCCTCAATTTTCCTGCTCAGTGAGGTGAGTAAAAAATTTAACTATCATTGTCATTCTAAAACTTAAAGAAGTTACTGCAGGTTTTTAACTTTTATCTAGGAGTTTTAGGAAAATTGTATTAATATGATTTACACTTTACATTTCATATCATTTAAATGATATGAATGCAATTGCACTCGCGCGCATATTTATCAGCACTTATCTACATTTTAGTGTTTTAGTATGGCTTATCATTGCTTTATAAAGCTTCAATGATACTCAAGAAGTTAACTTGCTTATTATTATCCTATCGTTTCAATAACATAGAATTGTTAAAAATAAATAAAGAAATAGTTGAAAACATCAAGTTTTAAGTTAAAGAAAAATGCATTAAATTTCAAGGTACTTTATCAGAAAAAAATTGAATGAAAATCAAAAAAGTTGGAGTAACTTCGAATAAGTAAAATGATTTTTACTAAATTTAAAGTTATTAGCATCTTACAAAAAAATTGATTACAAAATTATTATAAATGACCTCAATAATGATTTAGCATATTTTGAACATTTTTCCACAATAATTTAATTTGCTACACCAGTAAAAAGATTTTAACTTTTCCATTTAGGGCAAAAAAGTCAACAAAAAAGAAAGAAGTTAGTTTAGGAAAATATTTATCAATTAATAAATTTAAAGCATACATTTTTATAAATGACTTTTCTTCATAGTGTTATTAGTTTTACGGAAAATACATTTAAAGCTCATTGAAAGCCCATTTTTTTTCTAATGATAACTGATTTCTCAATGTTACATAAGTCAATCACATCATAAATTATCTTAAGTATAAGCTAACTGATATTTAAATTATTGTTTTGCTTTAAATCATCTTTTGAAAGTAATTTAACTTCTTAAAAATATTAATAAAAGAAGTGCCTTTGATATTTATCACTTAAAAAAAAATCATCCATTGAAAGCAGTTTAACTTCTTAAAATATTAACAAGAATTGTTCCGATGATATTTATAATTTTTATCTAAATCATACATTGAATGTTGTTTAACTTTTTAAAAATATTAATAAGAGTCATGCCACTGACATTTATCACTTTTTTCTAAATAACCAATTGGGTGTAATTTAATTTCTTAAAAATATTAATAAAACACGTGCCATTGATATTTGTCACTTAAAAAAAATAATCCATCGAAAGCAGTTTAACTACTTAAAATATTAACAAGAGTCGTTCCATTGATATTTATTACTTGTATCTAAATCATCCATTGAATGTAGTTTAACTTTTTAAAAATATTGATCAGAGTCATGCCAGTAACATACATCACTTTTTTCTAAATAATCAATTGAGTGTAATTTAACTTCTTAAAAATATTAATAAAAGACACTTTAAAAAAAAATAATCCATCGAAAGCAGAACCCCCGAATCCCATCGAAACTTCTTAAAATATTAACAAGAGTCGTTCCATTGATATTTATTACTTGTATCTAAATCATCCATTGAATGCAGTTTAACTTTTTAAAAATACTAATGAGAGTCATGCCACTGACATTTATAACTTTTTTCTAAATAATCAATTGGATGTAATTTAACTTCTTAAAAATATTATAAAAGAGTCGTAGAAAGATCTGATTTAATATGTACTAAGTATTTGCACAAATTAACACAATTTATTTGTACAAATTAGGTATTTTACTTTATTTACAAGTTCATTTACAAGCTATTTCAATTAAGTCAATTATGTTTAAACATGCAGAGACAGGAAATGCAACTTTTCTTTATTTAATTCCATAATATTTCCAGTATGCAATGCTAAAGATAATAAAGAGCAAAGGAAACAGTACTCTTGAAAAGTAATCAAGTTGCAGTGGTTTTAAGCAGGATTTTTTCTTTGTAACTAAATTAGACATGGGTTTTGCTGTTGACCATGTCCCATTGGCTTTCAAGAGAATCTATAAAATATACATATAAATCTATATATGTAAGAGAAAAAATGTGCTACATTTAAATACAAATAATTTGAAAAAAATATGCATAGTCCTTGTAATCTATATAAGTAAGATAGTGTTACTGATTAAAGACAAGTTTTTTCTTACTATTTAAAATATTGAAGATAATGCGAAAAAAAAAAGATTATGTGAATGATGTTATGTGTGAAAAGATTATGTGTTATGATGATGATGTGCATACTGCAGACAAGTTTTGTATACTCTGATCCACAGTTCTATGTAAAACCACCCCTGCCTTAAGAGACCTTTTTCCTTTCGACCGAACCGGGGAGAGTAAATTCTAAGCATGGTTTTAGTCCTCTCTTTTTTTTAAATTTTCACAAATAAACTGATTGGGAATTTTGACCGTATTCGGCAGTAACTTACGATACATATAAAATAAAGGGCCGTCATTTAATCAAAATTTGAGACATAAAGCGTGTAAAATTTTAGATTCTCTTAATTTTGATTAAATTTTTTTCTCGAGACATTTTACCAATACAGTTGTAGGTAGTTAAACAGTCTACATTTATCTGTTTTTAGATTTTTGATAAATATGCTTGTTTTTGTGCAATTTACGTTATACTTTTGTTTTTTTTTTACTTTCATTCAAATCTGTTTTCATCCACTTAATCTGTAATAATATTACAATTTAAGAAGTCCGAAAACATACAAAAGTGTAGTTTTCAATGACTTACTTAGAACCACAAATTGCACTTATTTTTATTGTTTTAAAGTTTTGAGAGAAATTACATAAAGCTAATATTTATTCACGTCTAATATAGCAACCCCTTTCTTTTGCACCATTTTTGAAAGTTTTTGTGGTGTTTTCATTTTCAAAAGTTTGTAAAGCACAGAAAAAAAATATCATAAAAACGAAAATAATCAAAATTTAAACCAAGATTCCAAAATTGCAATGATTAGAGCCCTCATAAGAGAACGCTGCACTATGGGAAAAACTTTTAATGGCAAATTATCTTTCGCCTTTTTTGGTATTTTGAAATTTCGAGAAAAATGAGTTCAGTTAAACCTAGACTAAATAATAAAGTTTAAAATGCTGAAAAAAATGTTTACAAAATGTAAAAGTGCGAAAAATTATTACAAAATTACTTTCCCACTGTCTAATTTTGAGTAATCGTACTATAAATAGTTTTCATTTTAATGTCTTGAAACTTCATGGTTTAATTCAAGTTTATCTGAACTCTATTTCTCTATACATGGTTACTCTAAAAATGGTTAACTAACTATTTATTTAATCGTTATTTTACCATATTGAAACAAAACAGTCAAATAACTATAAATAAGATGGTATTCAATCTCTTAACTGTGTGAAAACCAGTTTATTAACTGCTTTCCCCTAATACGGTTAAGTGACCAGAATTTTATAGCTCCAACTAGAACCACCTAATGAAACCTCCTAATTCCTTGCAAATAGGTGCATATTATAGTCTAGAGAGTTAATCTGACAATCTCTTAAGCGATAGAACGGTGGTTCGAATCCCAGCAATACTAGGCCTGACACCACAATATCCCCTTTAACATGCGAAGAGTTTCTAGTATGCTGTACTCGCGAACTTGTGATCCTGGACTATCAGAATACGATACTCTCATTCACGCATAGATGACAACATCCTAAAGTTGCTAAACTATCTCCAATGTTGAGCTAAATTTCTTTTTTACTGTTTTGAAACCATGCTATTTGTAATTGGTTAAAAATCACATGGTTTTATATTTATGGTTTTTAAACCATACTAGTTGTAAATGGTTTCAAAACCGTAAAGGTAAAAAAATATTCTTTCCCGGAAACTTAACTGTTATTTGGATGAACAGACTGCTGCCGGTTATTTTACCGCACAATTTTAGAGCGGAATTCTAACAGTAACTCATTTGTGCTTTGAAAAAAAAAAACTACCTTGAAGGGTCTCTTCCAGTGTATAACGTCCTCGAATGAAAGACATAGATAAGTAATTACTTATTGAGGCAAGTAAGTTTTTCTTCTAGTTCATTTTTAAACAGGAGCTAGTTTAACAAACTGTAGAACAATCTTTCTCACAAATGTTTCGTGCTTTTTTTCCAGTTTTTTTCCTAGAAAATATGTCAGGTAAGTCCTCTTTTTTAAGAATGATGAACTAAGGGGAGTTGGTAGGGCATATTCCAATAATGCTAAAACTGACTTTTTTCTATGTACCTTTTCGCAGCATCTAAGCACGATATTGCTTAAGTTTTCTTTCTCAGTACATGTGCACTGTATGTACACTGTAAACATAAACATAAACATGTACACTGTAAACATATACATGTTTACACTGTAATAACTGTTAACAAATATCTGGGAGAAAATATTTAAAAAAAAAAAAAAAAGGACTGAGAACTTTTGAATTTCAAAAAAAAAATTCTTAATTTTTTGAGCAGAAATCTTTCGTAACTCAAAAAGTATTCCTATTACTCTAAAACATTGTCATAGCATACAACTAATATACTCTCAAATATCCCCAAAAAATTTCAAAGCGATATCATAGGTAGTTTCTTAGAAAAGTCACATCGAGAAAGGTTAGTTTTAGCATTATTGATGTATCCCCTCTCCTTAAATCAAATATGTATAAAAATGTGTTGTATTTATTCCATCTTTGTAGATGTTAGATTTCAACATGGCTTGTTGCCATGTACCTAATCCAAAAATTGTCAATCGATATAGAAAAATTTAAAATGATATTCTTTTTCTTACATAAAAATTCACGAAATTTAAGGCCTAGTGAGAACTAGTGGACTAGAATAAAAAATTGTTTTGAAAAATTTTTTTATTTATTATTATTATTTTTTTTTTAATTTTATCCCAACTTGTTCTGCGAACGAGTTACTAATCTACTGGATAAAACAAATCGATTATAGTCATTTGTTTCAATCACTGTGTGTTGAAGATTGAAACCTAAAAACTTTAAAAATATTTATATAAATTTTGAGCTAGTTGATACAGGATGAACCAACCCACTATTAGATGCAATTCTTCTGACGAAAATACGCTGAACAAACTTAGTGCGATTTTTTCTTAAAAAAGGTAATAAAATAAGTTTACATACCATTCCTAAAATCAACTCTGATTCGTCTTCATTTGCAAGACTACTTGAATTCTTCGATCTTGCCATTAGAGCAATAACAGTTGCGAATTCTAGGAGACTTAAAAAAACGAACCCGATGCAAGAAGATAACCAAACGTTCAATGCAACAATGTATGACACATTTGGCATGGAAGCCTGGTATTGCTTAGTAATGATAGTAAGGAGACTTGTGACTCCTAGTGTCACCCGTGCTGGGACAGCTTCTGGGGGTATCCAAAACGTCAGCATGGACATGATAACAATCAGTATTGTAGGGATGTAAACATTGATGAGATAAAAGCCATTCCTTCTTCTAAGTACAACACTCCCTTCTAAGCAGGATGCGTTATCTGCAAAAACAAGTTTTTTCTTTCAAATTAATAAGTAAAAAATTAGTCTGTAAATTAAAGTAGAGGTTTTGAAACTGTGAGTCATGGTACTAGATGAATTATTAGAATTAGTTTGAACATTAGAATACTGCGAAAAATATATAATTTTATTGCCATTAGTTTTTCTTCAATACCAGAAAAATCCTGAAAAATAAAAATAAGTTATTCAATTGCTTTAAAAATCTATATTCAAACAACGTTCGTGAGGTACTCATCTTCTATCATAAGAGTATGTGGCTTCGAAAAGTCATATTTGCTCTGCTCATAATAACCGCTAAACTAAATTGTATAGCAAGGGCGCCGGCAGCGGGGTGCAAGGGGGTGCACTTGCACCCCCTGACTTTTTTTTTAAGCAATTAAAGGGATACAGAAAAACAATTTTGTTATAAAAATTTTTTATTGAAAATATTTTTATTCAAAAACAAATAATTAAGTAATTACTGATCTATAACAATTAAAAAATTGTTTAATCTAACAAGAATTGTAATCGTCTTGTTTGCTGTCCAAATCTGTTTATAACTTTTTCAATGAATTCTGAGTCATCTTTCATTCTTTTCTTATGCACACTGAGCATGCACAAATTTGGCAGATATCTAAGCTATATTTCTAAATTTCCTTTAATAAAATATAAATAATATTATATTTTCTATTAGTTATTTAGTTTAACAAAGGTGTATAACACAAACTGACTTCTTACAACTGTAAAACTTCATCAGCACAATAAATACCAATGTTAAGCTTGCACAAACACGTTAGTATACGAAACTACTGTTTGTAGTTATTTGTGTTTCAAAGTCAGTAGCTATGCCAGCGCCATCAATACAGTTTCTCGTGGCAAAATTTGCAAGTACAGGAAATTCGTACTTTTTTTAAATATCTTGTTAACAATGAAGAAATGCATCTTGAAAAAAATTAACAGATGAAAGTATATTTAATAACAAAACAAAATGTAATAACAGAATATTTAAAAAAAATTTTGGCGGGGGGGGGGGGTAGTTTGTTAGAGGGTTGCACCCCCTTTTATATTATTCTGCCGGCGCCCTTGTTGTATAGTGTAGCAAAAATTTCAAAATTCGACTTAAAATAACTCTGAAACTATTGTCAAATTTGTACTCTAAAGATACTTGGATATCCAAAATAAGCATGACTCCAGAGAAACGAACACAACGTTTATTTCATGTGGACAGCACAAGAGGGAATAAAAATATAACAAATATGAGAAAGAAAATAATTGGCACAGCGCCATCTATGGATATAACTTTACATGAATTTTAGTCATTACTTAACACTCCCCACCATGCATCCATTTATTGGATGCCTTAAATATTTATTGCACTTCTAGATTATATAGTCTTTCAATGGGTCTTTTTACAGCATTGTTTTCCAATTGAATCTCACATGATCTAATTTTTCCATCTCTACCTGTAAACAAAATTTTAATCCTTCCTAACTTCCAATTTTAGCGCTTAACATTATCTTCTCTCACGAGAACAACATCATCAACTTTATAAGTATTCACATTTTTTGATTGTTTAGAAAACATAACAGATCTTAACTGTAATAAATATTCCTTAAAAAATCTTTTCCAAAAATTATCCAACAATAGTAATCTATATTTCTACTTTTTGGTTAATTCCACCTTATTGGACATTAAATTAAGATTATTTGCAGACAGTAAAGTAGTTAAACGTGACCCAACAGTAAAGTGTGAAGGAGTTAGAGGGTCAGGCTCATTTAAATCATTGTAAACATAAGTTAATGGCCTAGTGTTAATAACCGATTCTACTTCAGCTAATACAGTAATTAATCCTTCATAACAAAGAGAAGTTTTACCCAAAAATTTTTTAAGCAATTTTTAACAGATCGAACAAGCTTTTCCCAAAAGCCTCCCCACCATGGGGCACCTTCTCCAATGAATTTCAATTCTAACTGATGTTTCTTTAAGAAGTTACGCACTTCATCATTTTTACACATTTTATACAAATATTTGAGTTCTTTATCGGCAGACTTAAAAGTTTTAGCCCGACGACAAAAAATCGTCTTAATGATAGCAAAAACATTCAGTGCTTAAATTAGATATTAATTCTAAATTAATATTACGAGTAACTGTACATGTAAATAAACTTATATACACTTTAGAATTATCCTTTAAATACAATGGCTCTGCAAAATCAATACCAGTAATCTCAAATGGTTGAGATTTCTCTACTCTATCAATAGGTAAAGGTGAAATAATTTCTTTACCCCATTTAGCTGTAAATTTTTTACAAACTCTACACTTATACAAAATAGATTTAACAAATTGCCTCCCTTTTAAAATCCAAAACTTACTTCTTACCTGAATTAACATTTCATTAACACCATTATGTAATACCTTTTCATGACAATCATAAACAATTAATTCTGCAAAATAATCATTAGAAAGAACAATTGGACATTTTTCATACACATCTAAAAATGAATTAATTAATCTAGTTTTCACTCTTAGAATACCTTTATCATCTTGTAAAAGATTAACATTAGCTAATTTACAATTTTTATCTACACATTTATTTTGTTTAAGATTTTGTATATCAGAATAAAAACTCTGTGCTTGAGACATTTTAATCCAGTATTCCCAAGATTTTTCGGTTTCCAGTGCAGAAATCGGACCTGTGTACTTCTGTTTTGTCTTCAGAATATTAATAAATCTGAAGACGTAGAATGTCACGCGCACTAATTTTACTGAACTTTGAAATTCACAAAATAGGTTGAATTTCACAATTTTTAACAACAGGTGTCACATCATATTTTTCTTCATCACAAGAAGAAAGTAATGCGATTTCAGAAGAATTTTTATCAGACCAGTTTTCTTCTGATTCGGATAACCAAGAAGGACCATAGGCCCACACACTGTCACACACTAAATCTTTGATTTTTACACAACGGGTTATCTTGTCAGCCAAAATATCACTGCCTGAACAATGATACCACATTTCTGGAGATGTACTTTCTTTTATTTCACTGACACGATTTTTCGCAAAGGCTTTCCAACGGTATGCTGATCCTCTAATCCAGTTGAGTACAATTGAGCTGTCAGTCCATAGACGAGCTTTTGCATTAGGAAATTGCTCCTGCACAATTTTCAACAATCGCACTCCAATAACTGCAGCAATGAGCTCCAACCGAAGCAAAGTCATTTCCTTCAAAGGAGCTACCTTTCCTTTAGCTAGAGCAAACGATGTTCGAATTTCACTAGAAGCAGTGAATCTTAAAAAGATAACAGTTCCATATGCAGTTTGCGAAGAATCACAAAAAACATGCATTTCTAAATTCTGTGGAGTCTCTCTCGATCGAAAATACCAACGTGGTATATTGACTTCACATAATCCTTATAGTTGGTTACACCAGTAGTTCCAATTGACTTTTATTTCTTCTGGAACCGGTTGATTCCAATCAATGCCATCTAGCCAGAGTTTTTGAAACATAATTTTTGCTTGAATGGAAAATGGCGTCAGGTAGCCCAATGTCGAACAGTCTCGATGAAATCTGAAGAATAGTTCTTTTGGTCAGTTTCTTTTCTGAAGGAGTATGTACAACATCAGCTGGTGAGTATGTAAAACAATCATCTGTTGAAAAGTATCTCAATCCAAGTACCTTTGCTGAAGCTTCAGGCATATTTAATTTTAAAGTTTTACTTTCTGGGAGAAATTCTTTCCTTAATTCTTCCGAGTTCGAGTTCCATTTTGGTTAAATTCATAGATGCTTTAGTCTCATGATAGACTTGACGAGCCTCGTCTTCTGAGTCTACTTCGGTGATGAAATCATCGACATATAAGAAATTGTCTAGTAGTTGAACTGTCTTAGGATAAATATCTCGAAATTTCTTCAGATGATGCTTAATACAGGCAGCAAGCAAAAATGGACTTGACTTGGCTCCAAAAATTAGTCTACAAAATCGGTACACTGCAATTTTAGGATTTTGTAAATCCGACTCATCATCAAGTCAAAGAAAACGCATGACATCTCTGTCCTCTGGAGAAATAAAAAATTTGATGAAATGCTTTCTCTATATCCGATGTCATAACTATTCGATATTTTCTAAAGTTCAGGAGAATTTTTAGTAAATCCGGTAAAAAGTTCGGTCCATCTAAATGGCAGTCATTGAGAGAAAGTTCCTCTTTTTCTTTTGATGAAGCATCATACACAATCCTTAATTTTGTAGTTGCGTGTTCAGGCCTTATTACTGCATGATGAGGAATATAGTATATTATGTCAATGGAATTTGAATCATCACAAATTTTTTCAATTACTTTTTCTTTTAATTGCCTTTGAATAACTTCTTTATATTCTTCAAATAATTCTAAGTTCTTCCAAAATGTTTGCAACAATTTGAAAAAATGAAATTTTGCATTTTTATAATTATCTTCAAGTTATAGTTTTTCTTCCTTCCAGGGTAATTTAATTTCATATCTCTTTTCCTTCTGAGTGATTGATGAAGAAAATAATTCTAAAGCTTTTTCTGTTTCTTTTTCTTCGCAGATATTTTTTATTCCAATTGATTCGATTTCCCAAAGCATTTTCAAGGACTCATTTATGCTCATATTTTCTTCCAGGGTCAGATTAGTCATAACATTCGTCAATTCATTACAGTCTGAGGAGGGAAATTTCCCTTGCACACACCATTCGAAAATAGTTTCAAGTGCAACCGCAGAATAATTAATTCTTTTAATTCGATCATTGCTAATAGACCACAATATGTCGGGATCAAACAAAATCAAAACATTTTCACCCATAAATCTAGAGTCACTCCACTTAGGCTCTAATAACGTTATTTCAAGGCTCTTTAGTTTATTTTTATTTGATTACTTGGCATTTTTATGTTCGCTAATGTAATCACTGAAACTTCGATAAAATCAAAAGTGATACTTTTCTCAGGGTCATTAATATTTCTTAAAGTTAATTCTGCTATTTTGTTTTTCTATTTTTTCGGGTGATTTAACACCAAATATATGAATTTGCATTTCTTTTTCTCCTTTTACTTTTAAATTTAATTTTCTGGATAATTCTTTAGTAATAACAGAAATTTGAGATCCTCCGTCAATTAAACATCTTACAATGATTTTGAGGTCCCTCTGCTATAGCATTTACAGTTTGCAAAACTATATTAGATCCAAATTTAGATGAAGAATTTTGACTTACTTCTAATGTTTTTGGCTCCTTCTCTTCTTCTTTGTCATTCAAGTCGATTTAAAACAAATTGAGTAATGATGTTTTCCTCTGCATTTTCTACACGAAAATTTATTTCTGCATTGAGTGGACATTTGATTTCTTCCGAAACATAAAAACACCTTCCTTTTCTTCTTAGGAATTCCAGCTTCTTTTCAATATCAAAAACATTGCAGTTATACTTACAATGATTTTCACAGTCACAAAAAATGTATCTATAATTTATTGTTGACAAGGCGGATGCAGTTCCAGGTTTATTCTGATAAAAGTTAGATTGTCCCTTCTGCTCAAATCTTGATAAATCTTAGCTATAATTATTATTCTTCGTGTGACTAACTAAGCTCACCGCTTCACGACAGTTAATTTCCTTTAAAAAAAAAAAACTCAAAAGTTCTTGTATATCAAATTCTTTTTCCGATTTCCGACATCGATTGAATTCAAAATTTAGTTCTTCTGGAAGCTTCTGCTGAATAATTGGGCATAGTAAATTTCCATAACTTCCCGCAGTTACATTTAATGATGACAGACTTCGTAATTGAATTTGACATTCATCGTATAGTCTTCTTAGAGCTTTTAAGTTGGAAACATTTCGAATAGGTTCAATAGCGAGAAGTTTCGTCATATGAGAGCTTATCACAAGTGTCCGTTCTTCCAAAACACTCTTTCAGAATCTCGATAGAGGAATCATAATTCTGATCACTAATGGCAAATCCAGATACAGATGCGAGAGCGCTTCCTCCAACCAAAGATTTCAAATATGCAAATTTTTAAGTCTTTCGTAATTCGTTGTTGTTATGAATAGCTGTTTCAAATTGATTATAAAATTCCAACCACTTGGTAGAATCTCCGTAAAATGTTCCTATTTGCAGACGAGGTAGGTTCATTATTTTTGATTCAGTTTTAACAACAACAGTTTCGTTTCTATCACTTTCGATATTAATTTTTGAATTAGAAGAACATCGATTTAAAAATCTCTGAATCCTCCCTTTCCATGTCACTATTTTTTCTTGATATTCTTGGCAGGTGTTTATTTCGCTTTCGAACTCCTGTTTAGCAACAGTGTATTCCAGTTTTTCATCCAATTGTTTTAATTCCATCATTTTTGCATTCAGTTGCTCACTTAAATCCAATAAAAGTTTTGCTTTTTCAGCATCCTGCGATTCATCTGCCAAACTCGCTTCAATTTTCGATATTAATTTCGCAGTCTTACCACAGTTCGTTTCCTTTTTTGATTCCGTAACATTTCTTTCGTAGTCATAGTCTTAAACTAATTTATCCAAGCATTCTTCCAAAAATTTTCTATTCCATCTAAAGGTCCCTGGTTCGATCCCGGGTTTCGGCACCATGTCAAATTTGTACTCTAAAGAAAGTTGGATATCCAAAATAAACATGATTCCAGAGAAACGAACACAACGTTTATTTCATATGAACAGCACAAGAGGGAATAAAAATATAACAAATAGGAGAAAGAAAATAATTGGCGCAGCGCCATCTATGGATATAACTTTACATGAATTTTAGACATTATTTAATTACTGTAGTTCCCCTTAATAACTACCCCTTACCCCTTAATAACTAAACATTTTTCAAAAAATAAAGTGTATTTTTTCATGCTTTTTTACCAAAAGAAGCATGCGCTGTAAAATTTAAAAAAAAAAAAAAAAAAAAAAAAAAAAAAAAACAGCAGAATGAACTACTGTTTTTTTTAAAAATTTTTTAATTTAAATTGATATTTTGAATAAAACAAATTACCATCGTTCTAGAAAATAATTAACTCTACGTCTCTTAAAATAAACCGATAACTATTATTTTAAGTGGAAAATTACTATCGTTCTAGAAAATAATTTACTCGATGTTTTTAAAAATAAGCCGATAACTAATATTTTGAATAAAACAATTACTGTCATTTTAGAAAACAATTAACTCTATGTGTTTTAAAATGAGCCGATAACTGTAAGGTTAAGGCAATAAATGGCAATTCATGACATTAATGGTAATTATGTTCTAATGAAGAACTTTTCAGCTACGTTTATCCATCCTCTTCAGAGCTAGGGACAGACGTAATTTCTTCAGTAGATCTTGTTAAAATATTAGTTTTTCAGTTATTATGGGACGCATTGCTTCTTACCATTCTATTATAGTCATTTTGATCCAATTGTTGGAAGATGTGGATGGAATGTTAAGGAACTCTACAGTAGTAACTTCCATCTTACCAATAGGGGTATTCCTCGAACCTAACTCTTTATAATTTATTTAGAAACTGTCTGAAAACTAAAAAAAGAACATTTTTGTTTGAAAACACAGCTAGCATTAAGATCTAAATGAATGCCATAATTTACTTGAAGTAAATTAGAAATAAGAATTATAGAATAAAAAAGTTAAATTTTTTTCAAGAATGCAGGAAATTAACGGTGGAATTTTATATTTACAAATAGAGGCTATTTTCGAAATGGAGTTGCATTTAGAAAATTTATTCTTAAATAATATATAACCTTATAATATATATATANGATTGGTTCGAGGAACATTCCAGTGACTTTCAAGTCATGTCTTGACCCCCAAATTCATCTGACCTTAATCCAATGGAGCATTTATGGTCCTAATTGGAAAACCAAATTTCGTGCTGCCACGCTACCCCTCGCAATGTGAGGGAATTGCAGGACCAGTTGGTGAGCGCTTGGTACCAGATACCTCAGACTACCTATCAGCACCTTGTGGAATCAATGCCACGGCGGGTGCGAGCAGTTTTGAGGGATAAAGGTGGTCCTGCATGTTATTAGCAGGGTGGTCATAACGAAATTGCTCTTCGGTGTATATATATATATATATATATCTATATAGATAGCTATAGATATATATTATTTTATGTTCCAAATCAAAAAGTGTAATCAAAAGTGTTTTAATGAATTATTTATTTTTGATGTTCGATATTAAGTTATCACAAGTCAATAATATTGTTAAGCATGTTGATGACGTCACCGAATTCTTCGAATTTTATATTTTCGCATTTGAAACCACGTGTTTCTTATATGGATACTTATGTTTTAAAGCTTGTCTCCACCAATCAGAACTAATAAAATAAAACTGAAGTTATATTATAAGACATGGGAAAATTGTATTAAATTTTGACTGTCATTTGTGAAACGTTACTCTACAGTTGTAATCTCTTGGTGACTACTAATTTTCGAGATTTACAAATAATTAACTTTGATAATAGGTACAAATTTAAATCAAAAAATTGTTTTAAAAACTTAATTAATGGAGAAAAGGTACTCATACATTTACGAAAATCGTAAAAAAAAATACCATAGAGTTATTGATGCTAATGATACTTAACTAATTTTGGTAATAAGTACTACTTTTCACAATTGGTGCTTTTTTAATATGTACTAAATGTACTAATATTGATATTAAGATACTTACTGTAGGTACGGTAGAAAAAAGTTTCTTACCGACCAATTAAAGGAATAAGTACCAGAGGAGATTGTTAATTATGTTAATTTTTTACTATCGACTGTGGTTGATATCGAGTTAGAGCATTATGCATAATGATACTGAATATAGTTGATTTTTTATGGGATCTTTTAAAAACAAGTCACAAAAGGTACTAATAAAAGCAAAACAAAAGACACTAAGAAAGGCAAATAAATAATATTTTTTTACACTTTATTTTTTAATATTGTTTGGTTAAGTTATTAATTTGTTTTCTAATGCGACATTTCCCCTTTGTCAATACAAAAAATTAATTCGTTTTTCACGTGTGTAATAATGCGTATTTCAATATTTATTTTGTGTTTCACTACTTCTGCCTTATATTTTACAACCTTTATAATTTATTTTACCTTTATTCAATGTCTCTTGAATTACATACATGCAAATATATTAGGGTTTCTATTCAAAGAGATTTTGACCAACTCAATCACCCCTTAAATAGAGAGTCTCGTATATTAAGAGTTGTCACCTACAGAAAGTACTACTGTACTTGTTATTTTTTAAACTTTTTTTCATTTGTCGAACTATTTTGCTTCATCTGATAATATCAATGAAAAATTGACAAAAAGAAAAGTCACTAAAATTTGAAAGCAATAATGCATGCAAGTAAAAGTGCAACATAATACAAAGTATAGCTAGTAATGCAATCCTTGTTTAGTATTGTATGCTATTTTTGAGAAACTATAGCGCTGCAATTCGAAGTACATAATTTTGAAAACTAATTGATCCTACAATAAGGAGTTTTATTGCTCCTGCTTTAATGATTTTG
Organism: Parasteatoda tepidariorum; assembly: GCF_043381705.1. Classification (NCBI taxonomy): domain Eukaryota; kingdom Metazoa; phylum Arthropoda; class Arachnida; order Araneae; family Theridiidae; genus Parasteatoda; species Parasteatoda tepidariorum. Next base: position 37,704,505 of record NC_092210.1, on the reverse strand, counting down.
AAAGTCAAATTACAAAACAGCTCAAGAAGTGCAGAGAGTGCAAAAAAGAGTATCAAGATGGTCAACGTATTTCTCCTCCAAATAAAATTATTTTGGAACGCAAGCTGTAATAGCAACTCTATCAGTATTGTTAAAAAAATGATTAACGTGGCTTCCGAGCAACTTTAAAGCTTTTATTAAGAAGTAATGGTTGCTCCAACAATATCGAAAGTATATAAGTGGCAGGCACAGTTACACTATTTCACTTCTATCTTAATAATTTTGATAATTGTGTAACACAACTCAAGTAGTAGAGAAATAAACTTTTGCAGAAAGTGCAAAAAGTGTCGAGATGATCAACGTGTTTGTCGACCTATTAAAATGATTTTGAAATGCAAGTGGTAATAGCAAATTAATAGGTATCTTTGATCACGATAATCAACGTGATTTCAGAGCAGCTTCAATGATTTTTAAAGCTGTAATACTTACTCCAACAGTATCGAAAGTACAAAAAGTGGCTGGAATAATTGCGTGATTTTCCGCCAGTTTTAATGAGTTTTAACTTTAAAAACCTTTTTTGATGATCATAGTATGTGATTTTGATATAGTGTGTTAGAAGTTTTGTTCCAGGCTTAAATTAAGACGGATCAAAATTGATTTCTGCACGACAGAATTTAGTTTTTGTATTAGTTTATTTTCTATACAGTACATTTTTCGCTCGTTATTTTAATCATAAATAGTTTATTCGTCGTTTCGTTTTAATATTTTGGTTTTCATGTATGCTCAGCATATATTAAAACTCATTTATATCTTAGTTTTAAGTTTACAAATTTAATTTTTACAAATGATCTTATTTTATTCCCTGCCATGAACAGTTGATCCTTATCTGATTGCACCAATCAATGAAAGGGATTGCAACTATCAATGGAATGGATTGCAACTGTACTCCTTAACCTCACAATTTTGAATTCAACCTATATAACGCATTTGTTTTACAAAGAAGGGAAAACCACACACACAAAAACAAGCAAACCATTTTATGAAAAGTGTGGGGTTGGTACACTTACTCGGTCCTACATATGCCACACACTCACTTTGCTTCGCATCAGTTACTTCATATTGTTGTAGGCTGTAGAAGTCATCTGTAGTGTAATTGTCGAGAGTCCATTTCAAAACAACATTTCTGCTCGCAAAGCTTGCTAAGAATTTAAAAAAAAAATAAACACTTGAAATAACTTAATTAAAAATGTGAAGGAAATGTTAATCTTTGTGATAATATTGCGCACATTTATACAAAATTTATTTCTATATCCATTTACAATTTATATAATTGTGCGATTTGAAAATGAAATATTTTAATTAAAAAAATTAAATTAATTATGACTGTGAAAGGACTAGCAAACTTGGGAATTTTAAAAAGCTGTATGCTGATGAATTTAAGTGTTATTTGACATAATCTATTTTATTTCTCAATACATGATTATTTAACTATTTCTTGTTATTATTTTTTCTTTTTAAGGAATTGATTCTAATTTTAAAACAAAACAAAAACATTATCACTGATCAAAAAAATTTGGAGATATTATGTTTTTGAACACAGACTACTTGTATGTAAATGTTTTGGTGACTGGTATTTTCAGCATTTTCTCAATATTTTAACATGTATATATATATATATATATATATACAGAGGAACCTCTTTAAGAAGTTTCCGCTTAAAAAGTTTTCCCACGTAATAAGTTATAATTTTCACGAGCTTCAAATTTTCTTCATTTTTTTTACTTTATATTTAAAATGTCTTATCTAGTTTTTCCTTTCTGTGACAAAAACAGTTAAGTTGACTATGCAAAATTAACAAAGACCACGGACCTTCCTTGCTCCTCCATACACAAAAGAAGGTGATGCATCAGGAGCAGGTGTGAGCAAAGAAATGTGAACCTTCAGATGAACAATGAAACTGATAAGAATTTNATTATATACGAGGGTTGTAAATTAAATAGTGGCAACTTAACCTTGAAACTCACAAAAGGGCGGGCATGTGCAAATAGGATATGGGAGCGATGAGGTGGTGCTGCTGCCGATGTGTAGAGTGCAAAAAAACAGTCAATCTGCTTAGAGGGGTAGTTGTTGTACAGCGTTAAAGTGAGGAGTTTCGTTTCCATCGCTCTAAAGCATGTTTTCTAATGGCTTAATGACGAAAAAAGACGAGATGCTTGAACCCATCGTGCTACTGTCCTATACGGTAAAGCATTTGCGCTACAGGCTTCCACTAATCCTCGATAGCATTCTGTTGCATTTTTGCCACGGGCAACCTCGATTTTAAGCCACGACCGCTAATCACCTTTTGAAAACATGGTTTAGAGCGATGGAAACAAAACTCATCACTTTAACGCCACACAACAACTACCCTTCTAAGCAGATCGACTGTTTTTTGCACTCTACACGTCGACAACAGCGCCACCTCACCGCTCCCATATCCCATTTGCGCATGCCCACCCTTCTGTGAGTTTCAAGGCTAAATTGCCACTATTTAATTTACAACCCTCGTATTAAGCGTTAGCGATAAAACGATACATTTATAAACAATTTGCGAGTATAAACAATTTGCGAGCTAAGAAACCAAAACGAAAATTTTGTTGATTTGCACAACTGCTATTTTTTATTAATTGTTATTTGTTTTGTTAATTCTTGTTTATTTTTATACATAACTTGTTGAGATCTTAATGCAGGTTTGAATACTGATAAAAAACCGATTTATAATTTACAGGAATTTTAAGGTGAAAGTACAAGCCATTCATGTGAATAAAAATACGGATCAAGAATAAATTCCTAAAACAAATTTTTAATTAGGATCAAGATTACTTGAAAATGGCAAAAAATTAGTTCTCGATAGTTAATCAATATTTAAGGCTTTAACATCAATTAATCTAAACAATGCCTTCTTTATTCAAAATTGTATTCTTAGATTAGTCACGTTTTGATTTTACACAATCTTTCATAGCAAACAATATATTATATAATTAATTTTATGTCTTGAGAACATTAACTCTATGTCAAATTAAATGCATAACAAATCAAATACTATTTCGAATATAAGTTTATCTTTTGATAATTTTAAATTTTTTGTCGACGCAGAAATATTTGTCTCAAAATTGTTTTTATCTTATTATGTTATTTATAATGATTTAAAAAAGAAAGGAATGAAAACAAACCTGAAGCCATTTGCATACCGCATGTTTGTACATCGTGTGGAAAATGATGCAGATCCATATCACATATTAGCTTGACTAAAGCTCTAGAAAATTATTAAAAACTGTTAGATATTGACTTGTTTATCCATTCAAAAAAATGAAGTGCACGCAAAATACATAATAATGGGAAAAGTCACGGTTATAGTGAATGCTTCATAATAGGTGAGCGCAAATTATGTTTTTTTTTTAAATTTTTATCGAAGTTTATGAGATCGAATATGCGTTTTCCCTTAGTCTAGCTATCGATTTTGTGAACAACAAGGACAAGAGCTGCTGTGACTCAGGGAACAGAGCGTTCCCCTCCTAAGGAGGTGAACCGCCTTCGAAACCCAGCGATGGCTGGTCGATACAAATTCCGCATCCAGCTCGCACCGTGCTGAAGGAAAATATCCTCTTTGGTATACATATTATGGACTAGAGTCCTCTTACAGTTAGGTGGCAAGTTTTCGTATCTTTCCTCTTCACGTATTGCAAATGCGGGTTTGTTCAATGTAAAAGTCCTTCACGAAAGCAAACTTCTTCCAATACTCGATCCAGGAATTCACTTGTCTTCTGGATAAACTACGGAGTCAAACATTGGTAATCGTAAACCCGGCTGTTCAAGGACGGTTATAGAATTATAAAACAGCAAGGACAGTATTTCTTTTTACGATAATAGATAATCCTGATCCTTAGAAATTTTATACGGTGAAGGCAGAAATTGTTTTAACCATCGGTATTCAGGCTTGATCATTGCAACTCCATTAATCTACAAGCCACTACCAACATAACTAAACAAATTCATCAGTTACGTTACATTACACACTAAATTTCGATATTAAAAGGCCTTTTTTTCCGATAAAACTAAACTTTCGAAGTTTAGGAGAAAGGGATGAAAAAAAAATTCTTCATATGCTTTAAATCCCTTTCATTTAACTTTCACAAATAAACTGATGATGGATATTTACTCTATTTCGCAGTATCTATTGAAACATGTAAAATGCAAGACCGTAATCCAATCACAATTCAAAATATTAAGCGTAATCAACAAATTTTGAAAGATATTTAAATAGTTAGCAGCTTTTAGATGTTTAATAAGTATCTTTATTTTCATGCAATTAACGCTAAAGGAAATTTCTAGCGTTATCCCTTGCGCTTTTTCATCAAATTAAGCTGCAATAAGAATAGCTTTTAAAAAAATTTAAAAACTGAGGAACGTGTAGTTTTAAATTATTTAATCAAAACCACAAATCGAATAATTTTATTGCTTTAAAGTTTTGAGGAAAAACTCATAGGAGATCTTTAAAAATATCAAGAGCTATTTCTCTTAATCTAATTAAGATATCTGTTAATTTTCTCCCTTTCTTTAAAAAAAATGTGTTGCTTAATAATACCACATTATCAAAACACAAATTAAAAACTTAATCTAAAATCCAAGATGGCGAGGATAGAGGTCGCTATAAAAAACGTGTTCTCGTTACATTGACAACAAAAGAATAAGAAAAAATACACTTAGGGATTTAATTTATTTCGTATTTTTATGTTTTGAAGAGCATTATTTTTATAGCATATTTAGGATATCGCTGCATGAAAAAAAGAAATTCGTCATTTCTTTTTTAGGTGCATTGTGCCTTAATATGCCAAGTTTAGATGTTAAGTATCATTAGCAGTCTTGGAATAGCAAATTTGATTTTTATTTTGTAAAGAATGGTATTGTGACTTTATTATAAAATTATTTAATTTAATAACAATATTTATTAAATAGTAAAAATGCGAACATTAATAATTTCAAATGTTTTCATTGACTTTATTATTACAATAACAAAATCAAATTATCCTGGAATTTTTAAAAAAATAAATTGAAAAGCTTTAATAATTTTAAACAAGTTGAACCACATTTTTTCAAGCAAATATCCTTTTCTATGAATTGAATTTGTCCAGATATAATCAGAAATATTTACTAGGCGTAGCAGGTATTTATTTAAAGGGCGTTGCCTGCCTCTAACAGAAGCAATATTGAATTTGCGACAGTATAATATTTTAAACAGCCTGATACGCAACAATTACACTATTGATCTAGTTTAGCCTTGACACGATAATCAGTTTAACTTTTAATCCGGCAAAAAATTAATTTAGGGTAAAAATTAGCAAAATGTCTTTATTCAAAATTTTATTATTACTGAACTTCCATTTTTTTACGAATTAATACTCTCGTAAAATGTTGTGAAATGAATTGCTTGGTAAAATAAATTAATAAAATGTTACTAAAAAAAAAGCATTAATACAATTTTTCTGGAATTATTGAGAGTGATTTTACAATTTAATTAAAATTATTAAGAATTGTACATTTTTTTAAAAAATTGTAGAATTGTTGCGATTTATTGAGATAATAACCATAGAATTATTAAAAATTAATAATGGTATTCAAGTTTACTTTTCAGATTTGTATATTTTTTTAAACTAGAGGGCTCCGCCCCCTGCTCGCTGACGCTCGCCAACCCCCGGAGAATTGCTTCGCAATTCTTGCTTGGTTTGCTTCGCAAAACCAAGAATGCTTTGATTTCATATATTTCAATATTAAACTGAATATTAACTGTTATCATCGAAAAGAATTAATTTTCTTAAATGCAGAATAAGCAGTGTGTCAATATCAATGTCACTTTTTTCGTTGACTACAGTTCCTTCTATGTCCTATTTGTTCTCTAAATGAGCCAAAATTGCCAGAAATTAACATCAATGTGCAGATATAATCTTAATATGAAACTTGTTTCATATTAAGATTATATCTGCACATTGATGCAGATATAATGTTCTTGTCTATAATATTTTTCAATAAGCAATATTGTTAAGAACAGGGTAATTTTTAAAAAAATATTTTAATAATATTCAGCAAAATGACTATAAATGAAAACATTAATTTTGCGGGAATTAAAATAAACAATGCACCAATAGCATTTTCTTTACGCTAAATACATTTATAAATTTGACATTATATATATATGTTATAATATTTCTCTATGTACAATATTGTTAATGACAGGATCATCTTTAATAAATATTTTAATGTTCTCCTTCGTTGTGCATCTTGACAATGCCACATATAATTGACCATGAGAAAAAATAGGCCGTTCAATATATAGCCCAACTTTATCGAAGGTTTGGCCCTGGGCCTTATTAATTGTTAAGGCATAAGCTAATCTAACAGGAAATTGTCGTCGATAAAGCACAAATGGTAAGGAAGAATTACTTGATAATGTATTTAATTCTATTCTTGGAAGATTGACAATACTACCATTTTTATTACCAGTAGCAATTTGGCAAGTCAATACTCTTTTCCCTATTTTAAGAACAGTCAATCGAGTTCCATTGCAAAGGCCATCAACAATAGATATGTTCCTGATCAGCATTACAATGCATCCAACTTTTAATTTGAGCTGATGAGGTGGCAGTCCCGGGAGATTTATGGAGTTTAAATATTCAATAGAATACCTTAAAGTAGCTTCTTCTTCTCTCCCGTCTGATTTATCTACTCCATATAGTGTGGCCTTATCAATACTATAACTTATAACCTCTTCACCTGGCACACGTGATAAAATATTTTCATTAACTTTGTTAACTTCATCATTTTGCGGTGATAATATGATGTGATTAATGAAGTTAGTATTAAGACAATCGATTTTTTCAAAAAACCAAGAAATGATATCTTTACAATAAAGATCAGGAGTGCTTGCATCAAGATGTAAAAGTTCTCCATTGCCAATTGTCAACAACCAATTGGCAAATTCTTGGTTACCAGCTTTAACTCTCATATTAATTGTCAAATGGAGGATTTCAAAAAATGGCCAAAGAAAAGAGTATTTTATAGTTTCATTAATAACCTGCATATGTGTAGCTTTTTTAACGACAGGTAACACTTGTCGAAAATCTCCACCTAAAATGATTATCTTACCACCAAATGGTATCTCATTAGCTAGAAGATCACGAAAAGTTCTATCGATCATTTCTATTGCTTTTCTGGGAATCATACTTGCTTCGTCCCATATAATAACGTCAACATTTTTTAAGCGAATCTTATCACATTTTTTTAAAATACAAATCCCATCGTCACTTAGATCAATAGGCAGATTAAAAAATCTGTGTGAAGTAGTTCCAGATGGAAGTAACATTGACGCAATGCCAGTCCAAGCTACACAAGCAACTTTCATGCTCTTTGACACAAAATAATGATATAATCCTTTATATAGGAAGGTTTTGCCAGTTCCTCCTGGACCATCGATAAAAAACAAAGTTTGCTGATTTGATGATTCATCGGAGACAGACTTTATTATTCTTTGAAAAATGAACAGTTGATCTTCGTTAAACTTAGCATTTATCAGAGTAAACTTTTCAACTGATTCGTTTATATCCATAGCATAAACCAGTTCTTCATATAATGGGGGCTCGGGTAATCCAAAGTCCTTACAACTTCTATTTTCAGAATTCAACAACTGTTCAATGTGTATTAAAGCATCGTTGGCATCGGCATCTTTATCAATCATTTGTTCATGAAAAATATTGTATAATTTTACTGCATCTGATGGCTCATCACATATTAAATAGTACACGAAAAAGTGCCTTAATTGCTTAGGCATCATATTAGCTGCTGCCTCTTCCATAACTGCTGTAGATTCTTCACAGCATTCAGTTAAACCCATAGCAATTGCTGATTCTCTGAATGTTTTATACATCGTACCTTCAAATGTTCGCAGATCTTCATAGCTGAAAGCTCCAGGAACTCTACATAAAATGAGTTTCAAGAAAAACCTCTCAGAGTCTCTAGGAGAAACATTCATTAAACGTCCAACGACATGGACATTATTTTTTCTTGGCATCCATTTTTTCAATTTGTAATTCCAAGAGTACTTTTCTGGTATATTACCGTACAAAGTAATACGTGCAGTTGGATCTTCTTTATTCAAATTAAACCACGCTAATAACATGGTAAGGGATGCTTTTTTATTTGAAACTGCAGCAGACTCACAACCTTCCTCAAATCTGATGTGTTGCTGGCCAGGAAGATGCACTTGAAGCCTAACAACAGTGTGACTTCTATTATGCAGTGGAATTTCGTTTAATCGCCATGCAGCTTCCATTGGCCCAATATAGCGGCTATCTATATAGCTTGCAATTTCATTGTCCTCTTGAACAATAGCAATTCTGGCTCTATCATGGCCTTTATGAATATATTTATGTATATATTTAATAGCCATCACTGAGGAGCAATATTCAACATTTATATGGCAATTAAATTTGAGTAAAAGATACGGATTATGAGGTACAACCATGCGATTATCTACATACACAGTGGTGCCTTTTATTTTAGCAGGATATTGGTATAATTTATTGATGTTATTTCTTCTCCGATATCTTGGAAAACCATCACCTGTCATATCTGTTTCATTGATAAATTCTTTAGGAAATCCTTTTGAGCATTCTTTTTTTTCTTCATTCCAGCAAATAAGGCCTGCAATATGAGGTCCATGCATCATGTGTTTTAGTTGATGAGAGCGAAGATAGTTATCATCAGAAAGCTCAGCAGTTATAAATCTGTCAACATCTTCAGGCTTTAACAACTTACAGTCTGTTCGGAGTGAAGCAAGAATATGAACATGTGGGAGCCCTCTTTTTTGAAATTCTATCGTATAAACGTATGCCACAATAGGGCCTAAAACATGTTTTTTTGTTAAGTCATGAATTAATTCATCCACTTTAGCTTGGAAAATCTTTGTGACGATTATTGAAATGTCATTTACAGTAGTACCTTTAATGAAATGATCTTTTAAAGTTTCAGTAATTTCTGGCCACTGCGGATTACATGTCATCGTAATAAAAAAATCAGGCCTTCCAACCTTCCGACAAATAGCAATTGCATCTTGATACAGTTGTTGCATACTTCGAGGTGACCCAATATACGTAGCTGGTAGTATAACAGCTGTGCCCAACCTTACTCTGTCAGTTTCATTTAAAGAATTCCTTTCAACATGGTCAATTAACCCTTGATAGCATTCAGTGCGCAGGGTTCCTTGATTGTTTCTAATGAAATCTAATCGCTGACTTTCAACCAACAAATAGCAATTTATCACATACTGCTGAGATAATTTTCCAGCATGCAATAACGGGTTAAAAGGACCATTAGGTCGTAAGGCTAACCTATGCCCATAATATTGAATTGGACTTATTTGTTTTCCTTTTTGCGAAGGCATTTGATAAGTCCATCCTAAATCGCCTTTAGGAAAAAGTAAAGGAAAGACCATAGGATCAGCATGTTGAGATCTTTGGTTTATTATACTCGTTTCTCTTATTTCTTGTTTAGGATATACAGTTAAATCGCATACAGGAACAACACCATCTTTGGAAACAATAATGGCAGCTAATTCAGAAGAAGTAGGTTTATTGTATCTTCTTTTATCATCGAATATAAATCTTTGAAATTGTAAAACAAATTCACTATCATGAATAGTTAAATCTCTGAGCATCCGATATTTCTGTGCATATGGATTGACTTCCCTTAATAATTTTTCAATATGCCTTGTCAACTGAAGATTGTCTAAATTCATGCGTAGTTTAATAGCCTCCTCAACACTGTCATAAATATATATTTGTCCATTCCTTGGAGCATTGGTTGCTGAATTTAGGGATGTTGTCGCATGGTGATATACTTGTCCTTGAATTTTTATCAACGGTGGACCTCTGCTTTCATCTTGAAGAAATTTAGCACTAAAAGTGGCAAACGCAAATGATGAATTGTATACACGGATATTTTGCCTAAATAATTTTGCTTCTTGCTCATCAGAAAGAAGTAAGTTTTTCAAAAATAAAGGATATTCATGCAGCGGAGGTATATGTATGTTATCATTATGGCAGCAAGAATTAACAGAGCGCCCTTTTGCAGAAGCAAATCTCAAAGCTCCACAATAACTGCATTTTGAAAACATTTTGCCAAGACTATGTTTTGCCACTTTGATAGGTAACAATTTCGATAAATCACCAGCAAACTCATGTTGTTTTGATTTTAAAATAGGTGGATTAGGATTTTGGTCCATATCATTGTCAACATTGCGAAAGCGAATTGGTACAGTGTGCATTCCAACCACATTTTCTGTATTTACAGGTCTGGTTTGATGTGGGCAAATGAAAGTCGATGTTGTTGCGACTGTGTAGCAATTACACACATTCTCTTTTAGCTCAACCTTTGTTAGTTTAACTTTTTTTTTGTTAGTTGAATCATCATTAGGTTGTATAAGCAAAAGAGCATTATTTTCTTCTATACTATGAAGTTTACGTTTTTCCCGCTTTCGATTAGCTTTCGCATTGAGTTGCGACTTTTTAGTAATGTTAGGTCTTTTCTTTTTAGGCATTACTTGTAAATAAACAAATCGAATTAAGATTTAAAACCAGATTAAACTTACGAATTAACGTTTTAGAAAACAAATAATCAGATTAATCAATATATCAATACGAAATAAGTTGAGATGTTGTAAAACTGAAGAATGAAATTCTAACTATTTTGTGATTGGTTGCATCTCTGAAAAAGAAAATTCAGACTTGTAAATCGCTTTTTTAAGCTTGCCGTTTTCAGACATGTGATTGGCTGTTGTGAACGGCGGTTATTCTTCATTATTAACTGCAAAATCGTGCTTTAAAACTAAAATAAATAAAAATTTAAAATTATGTAAAAGATTTGAATGCCCTAAATGTCTTCCCTGAAAGATTCTGAATGAATTGATTCCTTAATCTTAGATTTTCATCACGTAGTTAAAAAGTTTTTCAGGGGACAAAATTAACTGCAAAAACTTTTTTTTAGAATAGAGAGATGTGTGATACGATAGTTTGGAAAAAGATTAGCAAATGAATGGCTTAAATACCGTTTACTTCGACTTTCACTACTACAATTTATTTTTAATCAGAAATATTACATACAATACGGTAATTTTAAAAGAAAGTTTTTCTTTTTGTATACTCAAAAGTCAGTAAAGAGTCTTAAGATGCCTCTACCCTCGCCATTTTTGATTTAAAAAATGTTTTCTTGATCTATCTTTAAGTAACGTTTCCTATCTTTATTTAACTCCTTTTTCATGATAGAGTATTGTTAGACAACACAATATCTTTTTTTTCTTAAAAAAAAGTGGAAAATACAGAGCTCTCTGCAAAAAATTAGGAGAAATAGAGTTTGATAATTTTTAGAATTTTTCCATCAAATTTTAAGGCAATAAAATAATGCGATTTGTGGTTGTGAAAAAGAAATTTAAAACTGCATGCCTCTAAGTTTTAAGATTTTTTTGAGACCTAATTTTATTACATTTAAACTGATGAAAACCGATTTCTATGACTATAAAAAATTCTTTGAAAGTTAAGTGCATAAAAACAAAGATACTTCTTAGAAATCTAAAAACTGACAACTTTGTACTACGTATCAAAAATTATTGGTTACAAAATCGCATTGGCATAAATTTGCCTGAAAAAATTAATAGAGATTCTATAATACTGATCGCTTTACATCTCAAATTGTGATTGAGTGGCGGCTTTGCATTTTACATGTGTCTAAACATTTTGCCAAATAGAGTGACTATCCATCATCAGTTTATTTGTGAAAATTAAATAAAGATGATCGAACAAATTTCTAAAATTTTACTTCCCCGACTTCATCCTTCAGACAGTTTTGTTCGGTCGGGAGAGGAAGTGTCTCTTAAGCAACAAACACAATAACATTTTTAAAAAGTTTTGTTTCTCTGTGTTCAGCCCTTATCCCATTCAATCAGTAAATCTGAGTTTCATGAATAAATAAATAAATAACCACATTCATATATAAAATCAGCAATATCAATGATTTTTTTTAAAAAATATGGACATGAAACGAACCTGCAGCTGAAAAAAATTTGATTTTGATCTGAAAGCCAATAAAAGCTACTGGGAGTAATGATGTTGTTGATTTTTCCATCGATTGCATTAACAAAATACAAATTAGGATTCCAAATTTTTTTTCTCCATTCTGTATCCAGTATTTGATATTTCTTTTCAGACCAATGAGGATAAGTTAGGCGCATGTCTAACCAATTCTGCCACAGATCTAGAGACACTGTAAAAGACTAAAACAATTCTTTGTAGTTTTATATTTTATATTATTCACTACGTATCACCAAAAATAATCCCCAGTTTTAACTTTTATTTAAAGTGAAGCACATACATTTCAATTTTTTCTGACTATAGAAAGCCAAAATATTTTTAATAATGTATAACATTAGGTAATTCTTTGTCATTGTTGAATTACTAGACAGTTGCGCACACTATGAAACAGCCTCCGTAAAATCTATTTTTACTGTAGCATTTTATAAAGTAATTTTAACAGTAGCATTTATTTAATTACAGAGATTTTGAAGTGAATATTACTATAAAAATACTTTGTATAAGATTTGTTTTGTAAAAGTAGAAGGTAAGGATGAATTTTACGATATGTTGTTGTTTCTAATCCCCAAGATATCCATCCCAACTAGACCAAATCTATAAGTCTAAAAATGTCCAGAAAGTCTAAAAACAGATGAGGTTTTGAGAAAACCTCGTCGATCTTAAAATCGATACAGTTTAGAATATGCTCGGGTGAAACTTGAGCAGTCCTACATTTAGTGCAAAGTCCATAAGTCTTTCGCCTCTGAACATGCAAGAGACACCTCAAGTGACCACTTGCAAAGCGAGAGAAACAAGTCTGCTGGCTTCTAGGTCCCTCAAAGGGCAAGGCACCTCCAAGACGTTTTCTGAAATACCAACTATACTGAGGAGGAACCCTCCAGAGGTCCATAAACATTCTTTTGCACTCTGCAAAGACCTCATTGAAAGTGGAAGGTATATCTGGCTGTAAAGGTTCCAAAGAAGCATCTTTAGCCAGTGAGTCCGTCATCTCGTTACCTTTGATTCCAACGTGTGATGGAATCCATTGGAAGTGTACCCTAAAGTCCACTGATAGCCTGAGGATTTTACGATATAAAGTACAGAAACGTTTGAGTGTCGGTTCTTTTTACCGTAATTTGATGCGGAATTTCTTACAGAGCACATTCTCATGAAAATGCCGTGTTTACTTATTTTCACTATAATTCTGAGCCTTTTTTAGATGAAAAATTCTGAACGAAATGTAATAAAATAATTTTCACGACATTATCGTTACATTCTCTACACGAAAAATAATATATGTAATAGAAGAGAGAAAGGAAGGAAAAATATAAGAATTTATGATGAAATCTATTAACTAGGGTTGGAGATCCCTAATATACCTAAATAAAAATATAAAAGGAATTAAAAGATAAAATCCAGGGTATTGAAGTATGAAATTTTATTATTGATAAATTTATATTTAGTTTCCCATAATTGTTGTTGTTTTCTCTGAAATTTGAAATTATTACCAAGTTGATACTTTAAAACAAAATATTCAGTTATGTTATAATGAGATGCACTTTGTACGATAATGCTCTTAACTCTACTTCCCCCGTTTTCTTCCTTAGAAGTTAACTGTTTATTTCTTTTAAAAAAATTCCTATGTGTGTCGCAAATTTTTAATGACATGCATTGTTCTGTGATTTTTAATTAAAAACATATTTAAGTCTAACGTAACGAGTACATTTGAAAAAAGATTCTTTTTGTGATTTTTTTATTAATTCTTCAAACACAGTTAGTTTTATTTTAATATCAAGAAAATTGTCGGCATCCATATAAAGCTTTTTATTTTTATCCTTAACAGTAAAGATGATGTTTTTTATTTTAAAAACGTTTAATAAGTAACAAATATTTTTTACCTTCAAAAGGAAAAAAAACTTTCACGTACTTTGCTTTTATATATGATATTAAAAGCTGCGTGTCTTAGCCGGCAAACTTACATTATATTGCAATTCAAATAATGCATTCATAGTAATTTGAATTGAATTCCGAAAATGCAAAAAAATAAATAAATAAACAATCGTTTACAAAAGCCAATTTAAATAGCTTATTTATCTCAATTTATCTATCCTGAAAAAGTACTGGCTTGTGAAAGTCAAAACAACGACTATCAATTATTTGTTGCACATGCTATTTTCCCACTGTTTGTTTACTTTCTTGTGAGGCGCTTTTTAAATTCGTCCAATATCAGACTAGTTAGAAATGCACATTAAAGTATACTTAGGGAACAAAATATTCACTGAAGCAGTTGTATTTTGTTGCTTTAAAGAATACTACGAAAGTTATTTATGTTAATTAAATGGTAATTAAAACTAACTAGTGTTGAATGAATGTTTATTGAAATGATAATTAAATGTTAATTAATACTAACTAGTGTTAAATTAATGTTAATTAAAATGCTAATTAAATATTTGAATTCAAAGTTATTTTACGAAAGTCATGAAGTTATTATTTTTTTAATATTTGATAAATAAAAATTGTCAAAAAAATCAGTTTTTAAATTTCAAATTTTCGTAGTTTAATTATTTCTTCTTTTTTGTTTTCGTTTGTTTTAATCTTTGATATCTCTGGAAAATGATAGGGAGAAAAATCGTTTAATAATAACATAGTTTTTTTTGCCATCCTTTACAATTTTAATCGAAAACATTATTTAAGGACAGAAATATATTAGATTTCCAGCTTATATTTTTTTCTCGTCAGAAATAAAAAAAAATAACTTGACCATTAAACTTTTTTTTCACATTTTATCCCTCTTCATAATTTTATAATGTTACAAAAAAAGGAAACATGCATGTTTGTGATACTGCACGGAAAAACGAGAATCTATTTTTTTTCCCGCTTCTAAAGTTAAAACACAGTCATCTTCACCGTAAAGAACGAAGACATAGATACGCTATCAATAAGCTGAGGCTGATAAAACTTTTAATAAAAATATTTAATATCGAAACTTTTAGCCTAGCCACAATAATTATCTTAAACAACACAATACATGAAACAAAACAATACATGTAGAATATAGGAGGGCTAGAGTGGGCAATCTTTACAAATTTGTCAAAAACCAGGCTTAGTATTACTTTTAACTCATGAAATATTTTTTAAAAAAAAATTTCCACATTCACCTGCATTTTTGTTTACATCAGGAATTTTTTAGAAAGCTGTGTGTTTCGTTTTTCCATATCTGTTTTCAAAAAAAGGTTGTTATTAAACAAACACTTGTTCCATTATACGGGACTAGTTTGTAAAAGCTATGGGGCTAGTGTGGGCAAATTTGATAAAGTAAATTAGTCTTTTATTACACTCAGAAAGGTAGTACATCTAAAGTAAAAATGAAATATTTATCAATTTTAGCCAGATTGAATATAGACATATTAGAGTTAAAATACTAATTTGTAATGGAGCATTTCACTATGTTAAGAAAGATATTTTAAACGTAAATCAGCACATTTGAAAGCTATTATTGAATTTCATTTATTTGAAAGCACATGACCGATTTTAAGTTGAATTAATTTTAATAACAAAAGCTCTAATTTGATGATGGAATGGTCCGAATATTGTAACACTGTAACGAAGACAGAGTCATTCACTATTTAGTAAAACCTTTGTTTGCATTTTAATTCATCTTTTTAAATCTCTTCTTAAAAATTGATGAGTAAAGTAATTTTGTCGTAAATTTTTTACTTGAGATTGAAATCACTATTTGTGAAGGTTTCCAAAATCATTTTAATTTAGAGAACGAATGTCATCAAACGTGTTAAATTTGTAACCAATTCATATTTATTCCATCAGAAATTGCATGGGCAGTGTAGACATGTTGACACTAGCCCGATGTAGATATCCGTTTGCTTATATCTATCTATCTATTCCTGATTAATTGAAACTATACAGAAAAAAAGTCATCAAAATAGGTGAAAAACCCAGTGTTAGCACATATTATCACATATATATATATATATATATATATACACCGAAGGGCCATTACATTATGATCACCCTGCTAATGACATATGGGACCACCTTTAGCCCTTAAAACTGCTAGCACCCGCCGCGGCATTGATTCCACAAGGTGCTGATAGGTAGTCTGAGGTATCTGGTACCAAGCGCTCACTAACTGGTCCTGCAATTCCCTCACATTGCGAGGGGGTAGCGTGGCAGCACGTATTTGGTTTTCCAAGCAGGACCACAAATGCTCTATTGTATTTAGGTCAGGGATTGTTCTATGAAGATTATGGGTCCTAATGTGCCCCATGAAAGCATTGTTCCTGGGCGAGAAACTATGAAAACCTGGGCGAGCCCCCTGTTATAGATGGAGGGTGGTCATAATGTAATGGCTCTTCAGTGTATATAGGATAGTANAATATATATATATATATATATATATATATAATTGAAAAAAATTATACATTGGAATGCAGAAATAATTAGATATTAGATAGTATAAATAGTATTGTAGCTGACAATTGTTGTAGTATTTAGCGACTTCAGCAAAAATCTCAATTTACGAGAATGCACTTAATAACAAAAAAGCACTTAGCCTAATAAAAGTTAATAGTCACGAAATTGCTTAAATAAATTGAGTCTAACAAAAGTTAACTTACCATATCGTTTTCATCAACGGATCGTATGTTTATATTTTTAACTGTCACAAAAACCTCTACTGGCATCCCTGTTAAAATTAACAATTAACTAATTACACACAAGCATACCTTTCCTTATATCAGGAGAAACTCTATAAAAAAATAAGCAAAAGCTAGAACATCTAATATAAATAAGTAAATAATGTTTAAATTTATTCCAACCTGTTTTTAATTACTCGCCCCGTTTAATAACAATTCAGCGAATTCATTAGACTTACTGCAATTAGTTTTAGTGATTACATCTTTTAAATATTCCAACAGCATTTTAATATTCTGTGATAGAATTATAAAAATGAGTCGTATTAAAAGAGTAATGAGTCGTATGTAGATTAAAATGTTTTTTAACTGAAATGAAACACCAATTTTTCGTGCTCTAAGAATTTTGAATTAAATTTTTGATCTTTTTAAAAATAGTATTAGCAGCTCTACTGCTTGAGGCAGGTGTGATATCGGCATTCCTTTTATATATCTGAAGATCCAATTGCAAGCAAAAATGTAATTTTGTATTTTTTAATAGTAAAAAATAGTCTACTAGAAAAATCTACTGAAAAAATCTGTTTTATTATTGGAATTGTATTTGTACTAAAATATAAACTCGAAATTTTTTTTTTATTTTTTTGTATTCATATTAAAAAATTTATTAATACTTGATTTTGAAAGATTATTAAAATATTGATTATAAATAATTATTTCCCTTAGATCTAAATAACTGCAAATAAGAACAAATTTGAAAAATTATTGTTTGGAAGTGAGCTGTGTTTGGATGATTTTGCCATTAGTGCAGAAAAAGACACCCGGTGTTTTATGCTGTAGCTCATATCCCTCAATAATTAAAATGCTAAATATTATATTTTTCATTTATTTTATCCTAAAATAATGCAAAATAATGAAAAAATACGGAAAATATTTTTACTAAAAATTCTGCGTTAATGGGTTAAGATATGGTGTATCGTAATCACAATTCTTTGTTCAAATGTTCCTTTTATATCTATTTATGAATCAAACAAAATCTAGAAATAGGAGATTCAACAAAAAAAATATGTTTCTGATAATTAATTTATCTTAGAGGCGAATTATTGAATTATTAATCGAAGAGTTGATATTAAATGGGAAGTTATGAGGCAAAAAAAATCAACTTTGCATTGAAACTTTGCTTTGTATTTGATAAGAGACTATTAAGCATAGATAAATAGTAAAATACATTGCTTTTGTCATACAAACATCAGAACTTCTCCAGAAAACCAACTGACAGCTACTCAAAACATTTTTGCACTCGAAGGTAAATGGGTACTGACATAAACAGCACAGTTAAAATTAATGAAAAAAAAACTTTCTTCAGATAAGTCTTTCACAATTTCATAATTTTCTCTTCATGGTAGCATTACTCAGCATTGCACTTATACGGAAATAGTTATGCAAAAGCTTATTGGTTCACCTCCTGGAATTTAAGAACGGCGACCTGTTTAATTTTGCCTTTTTTTAATCGTGTAAATAGACAATTAAATGATCTCGCGAGCCTTCAAAACAGCATCCGCAAGCTCAAATACATTATTACTGTAGAGGATCTTACGAAGTTCTGAAGCCAGTGGCACCATACCCAGTTGTAAAACATATGGGGTAAGGGCTGGGCACTAGAGAATGTGATCCGGGGTAAGTTAGATATCGGCGCAGCTCTTGCTCAGAATGTAAGTTCTTATTTTGTCGGGAATAATTTCCATCTCTTTAAAGTGGTTTGTTCCTAGTCTTGCAATTGTTGTTGTTAAGATTCTGGAACAATCAGAGTCAGTAATGAGGGGTTTCCTGAAGGAATGGGGCAGAAGTCTGTGTCTTGCAACTGTATTTGCGTCTGCAAGCGTGATAGTGGCGCAAGGCTGGTCGGCACCCCTGCCTTCCTTAGCCAAGGAGTCCGCACACTCGTTTCCCTCAATAAATTTTGCTTTTAAAACTTGTTAATAAATTGATTTGCTAGTTGTTTCCATCTATAGCTATCCCGAAGTATTTTTTCTCGAATCAGTGGTGTGTAATGGCTCTAGGAACCACGTTTATCTTTCAGCAGAAATGTTAATAACATAGCATTCTAGCCATGAAATTTATCCAAGTTCTTAACCTGCTCCATCCTTACTATATGAGCCTCTGATTGCTAAATGTTTGACTATAAAATTGCAAATTGCATTCCTTGAAAAAAGCTTATAGGCGCAAACGTTTGAAGGTACTTAAGTATAAATAACAAGAAGTAAAAAATGAAATTCCTTATTATATGATTAATTGCTTTATTTCATAACTCACTTTTCACTTAAAAGAGCACAATAAAAAAGATATTTGATACAATTTATAATTATTATAAACGGAAATATAACTTAGTTTTATAAATAAAACTATGAAGAATGCTTCAAATATGTATTATGTTTTCTATCAGGATGTTTTTAGTGTACGTATTTAATATTCAGTAAATTATCTTGTTCTCAGAAATCGAGAACACTCCTCTTCTGACACGATGCGTTGTGTATACGCTAGGCAAGGAATTTTCCTTACTTTCAGTAGAAAATAAATAAGTCTTCTTGAATTTAAATCATTTATAGCAACATTAGCATAAACGTAATTATTACATTTTAGCTGATTACTTTGGTGCTGATTATAGAAAATCCAATGTATAATAACCATTTTTAATGGTACACGAATATCAAGTAAAACCGAAGGGAAATCAATCCATTAAAAGTTCATTTGAAAAACAGAGCCAGTGGTTTATGTTTAAAATAAAACGAAAACAACAGCTTTATGTGATTTATGAGAATAATAAATGGAGTACAGAATTATTTACCAATTCGTAGACAATACATTAAAACATATTCCTATTTTAATACACCAGAAAGATAAATTTAAATTTAAATTGAGCCAAAGAAGTCAAACAAAACTACTATTTGGTGCAACCAAGAAATCTACACAACTAATGTTTACTTCGAAAACAATACATAATATAAAAGAACTACTATATGAAAATGCTCTCTGTTTATTTGTTTCGGGTTAAGGACTATTGATCCGATTTGCAATGAAATTTAGCGAACTGATAGTTTTAAACACGGAAAAAGTTCTACTTTGAAAAGTTTGAATTTAATGACTGAAAAACAAATTTTTCCTTAAGTTCACTGTTTTTACCACTAAGCAGTATTAAAACCATTCGTTTCTTTAAATTTTTTTATCCAAGACGATCAGCTATCATATAATTGAGAATGAGTTTCATTACGAGTTAATTTCATGTTTTTATTTATTCTTCTCACTAGGGTAATGCAAATAAAATCAACACGGATAGTTTTCGTAGCATGTGACGATAACATTATGGAATGGAATAATTATTTTTAGTGCTAGATTGAAACTACCGTATTTTTATTGTTTAAAAATATGTTTTTGAAACGCGTATCAATAGACCTGGAGTTATCGATCATGCCAACCTTCATCTATCAAAAGGTACCTCGTGATTGAATCAAGTTAGCATGTCTTATATACCAGTAAATTTATGTTTAATTTTCGTAGCAGTAGTTACGCCACAATACTCCCCCACCAGAATTTTATCAGGGATAGAATTCGATGAACAAAATAAAATTTACTTGAGTTTATTCTTTGTTTTAATATTCGCTGAAATTAAAACTTAACGAGAACAAAGATTGAGTAGCAAATAGAATAATTATTCAATCATTTTTTAAAAAAAATATATACCATTGATTTTTGGAAGAGTCAGATAATCATAACCAACAGGAACAACATCTTCAATTCGAATTGACCTGTTGTCACTTGATCTGAAACAAATTTTTTTAAAGTAGAAAGAAACATTCTTAATAAACAAGTTCCAAAAATAAAGAATTAAATTGTTTTACTTTTTTTATAAATTTTTTTATTGACACCTGTTTTATCTTCCATTAGCTTTCATTTTAAACTGAAATATATTCTAAATTCTTTCAAATTAAAGGTCATTTCAGTATGTCTCTAATATTGTTTATTGTCTATCATTTGTATAACAAAAATGCAATTTTAGGACTTTGTGTAGTTTTTACCACTCTGTAAAACATTTTCGAGCAACTTAACACTAAAAGTAAACTACTTTACAACGAAGTGGTGCTCCACTACTCCAAGAATGCTTGTTCGCACTACTTGTTGTAAAGTAGCGGTAACCATTTTTTGCATTCAGTAGCACTAAAACTTATAATTATAGTTCGATGAGAGAAACATAAAGGTCAGTAAATGTATTATTACGATACAATATAAAATAATAATCATTAATTTAGAGTAATATATACACTAATTTTTTAAATAAATCCAGTTGTTAATTCAAACGTACCAGTAATAAGAAGACGAACTGGAACAAGAAACAGAACGGTTGCTGATAGAAATTATCTGTCTAAAAATCACTTTACAATTCACCGAGATTTAAATAAAATATAATTATCTCTAAGACACAATTAAAAACATGTGTACCTATTTTAGCGATGAACTTCAAATCTCAATTAAATCACAACAAATCAGTAACAACAATAAAGTTTTGCCGACTAACTCTCGATTATCAACACCAACTTCTGGTGATAAAAAAGTACAGCAACACAATGGTGTTTACGGATATAAAAATAATTCTCGTTTTGTGTTATCGAGGAAATTTGCGGTAAGCCAATTCTATTTTAAGTGTTAAGATTTAAATCACATCTTTCAAATTGTATGCATGATTTGGTGGTAACCCGGAATAAAATGTTATTTCACGCAACTTGGTGGGTTCTTCAATACATATTATTCGAATAGATATTTCGCCTCAGTTTTCACAGAGCAAATATTCTGAAATAAATTATGCTTATAATTTAATTTATTGCTACTGCAGAAATATATTCTATTATATAAAAAATAAACCAATATAAATTCATTTGCTATTTTTTCTTCCATTTCTCAGAAAAAAAATTCTTGAATGAGTATCAACAATTCTTATTTTGAGCAAAAAACGGGTCGCTTGATAAGTATCTTCCTTCGATCAAAAATGTACGATTTTTTTTTGAAGTAGTGGATTATAAATTAAACTATAAGCAAATAAAACTCATATTCTGGTTCCGTAGATACTTTTCTTCTGAAGTATCAAATCTCACTTAAATAAAAATAAGCTGGAAATAAATCAAATTTCTCCGAAATTTTTGGTCAAACTCCTAACAATACTGCGAAATTTAAAAGTGTCATAGAAATCATAAAATGTTAGTAAGAGAAGTGACTCTCAAATTGTATTAATTTCAGAGTGTACTTAGCAAATGGTTTCTGTAAAACGAATAAAAGAACAATAATACTCATAACTATTTAAATTTATTTTTAGATAAGTCAAATGCTTTTGGTTTTAATAAATGCTACATTAAGATCAAAAATTTTTAGCCATTGATTAAATATAATACTACTTTACTTTTTTTTGTTGAAAACAATAAATTCAAAAAGCAAAACAGTAGAATAAAATTCATTTTGATCATGATGTTTCTTTTTTATTTTGAAGAGTTTAAAATTCTCCATGCGTGTAAAATCAAAATTTTAACATTTTCGGAAATAAATTTTAATAATAATGTGATATTTCACTATTGAAAAATATTTTTGTTCAGACACAAAACTGAGATGCATGTTAAATGTCTGCCGAAAACAAAGTTACTGATATTAATATTTAAAATTATTTAAAATTGTCATTAGTTAAGTCAAATGTATTAGGTTTTAATAAATGATAGATTAAGATCAGTCATTTTTCACCAGTGTTTAAATGCAATACTTACCTTACTTTTTTCGTTGATAACAACAAGTTCAAAAAGCAAAGCAGTGGAATAAAATTCTTTTTGATCATGATGTTTCCTTTTTATCTTAAAGTGCTGAAAATTCTCCATACGTGTAAAATCAAACTTTTCACATTTTTAGAATTAAATTTTAATTAATAATGTAATATTTTAAAACTGTAAAATAATTTTGTTCAGCCGCGAAACTGAAATGCATGTTAAATGTGGGCCGAAAACAAAGTTACTTATAATAAATATTAAATAGTAATATATGACATTGGTACCAGCCCAGGCAAATGACTGCCACTTAGTCAAAGAAGTAAAATATGGAATATCTAGCGTGACTTACTTTACATTGACTTACTTCGTATTTTCCCCCAAAAAATCCATATATTTCAGACGAAAGTCGCTACTTTTTTTTGCAGTTAATTATAGCAAAACAAAAGAAATTTATTCAAATGCTATTGATTAAACAAAGCAAAACAAAAAACACAAAATGGTTCCTAAATTTATAAATGAAACCTCTTTTGTCGAATTGTTTTAATGTTATATTGCACTTAGCGAGCACTACACTGAAAGAAATATTGACAATTTATTTAATTCGGAAGTCGCAACAATCAAGCATTTTCTAGAAACGAAATGTATTTGCTAATGATAGTGCATCGAAATTTAGCTGTATTGTACTATATGCAAAGTGTGAGAAAAATGCGAATTTTAGCAAATTTTCTGCCCAATTATGTCGGCTTTAAACTATTTTCATAAGATAACGATGTTTTTATTCAAATCATAATTACGAGGATTTTTACTTTGGTTTGCAGAACATGATTGAAACGGAATATTTTAAGGATAAATGAGATTTTAAAATGCAACGAATATTTTTTTAATTCATATTTGGTAGAATTAGACGGTTAAATTGGCCCTTATATATAAATGCATAGCTTCCACTTTATTTGTTTATTAATTTTTTCTTTTTTGCTGCAAATTATTCCGCTGAACCGGCACTTATACATACTTTCAATTAATTTATTTTTCACTTTTTTTAGTTATTTATTGCTCGTGAACTTCCCAATACTTACTCGTAACAATAAAAATTTGCCACAACAATAATTGTAATCACATCCATCAAAAAGAGTTCATATGGACTATAAACTAAGACATAGCAGCCTATCAATAATTCATTATAAATATTTTTATTATAAATATTTTTATTATAAATATTTTTATTATAAATATTTTATTATAATTATTTTGATTATAAATATTTTTATTATAAATATATTTATTATAAATATTTTTATTATAATATTTTTATTTCAAATAAAAATTTAATGCTGTAAACACAATAAATGTTAAGTTTTTCGATTTTAACACTCATAAAGACAACATTTAAAAAAAATTCTTATTAAAAAATATAAGAATTTTTGAAATAACGATACCAGTTCATTGTCGACCAGTGGTAATATTCAATTACAAATGTAATGTTTGTGATTTTGTGCAATTATAAAATATATTTAGTTATTATTCAAACAATTTTATAAAGGTGTAAGGTAATCATTGTTTTATATTTTAGTATTTTAAAATAAATACAAATTTGAATTCATTGAAGACAACATTAAAGATTTGCGCTAGCAATTTATTATTCAGTAGCCATCTAATTATTTCTCAATTGGGTAATACTTACAAAAATGTGTTAAGCGAACTCGATGCCATAGAAAAGAAATCTTTTAGTGACATAAAGTAATTTTTCGCAGCAAAATAAAATGTAATGTAATGTTAAGTATTCAAAGCAGCGATGGCGGCCCTTGCAACATTTCTGTACTTTGAGACAAAATTGAAGAACTATAATTCCGGAATTGAAGCCAGATTTTTTGGAGCTCCGAAAACTGAGCAACGATTCAAATTCTCAAACTAAAGGTATGATATATCTAAATTTTACTGTAATTTAAATACTGTTCAATTTTAAAATCATAAACTATCATTTCAGGACAATTTAAATTTGAGAAGAGGTAATACGTTGAGTGCTTTTCAGTCTCGAAGTGCTTTTGAAGAATTTTTCAGTCCTGAGAAATTATAATTTTCTCTTATGTTACCCCTTTTTTCAATAAAATCTACCCGATTTGGAGTGTAATAGTAGTAGTAGTAGTTTATTTACGTCGCACTAGAGCTGCAGAATGGGGTGTTGGCGACGGTCTGGGAGACATCCCTGAGGATGATCCGAAGACATGCCATCACAACTTTGATCCTCTGCAGAGGCTGTGACACCCCCGCTTTGGTAGCCCGACGACCTGCGCGCGAAGTCGAGCACTTTACTGTAGAACAGTTTAACGACGACCAATACCGCACACCCTCGGTCCCTACGCAGACTGATCCCCGATTCGGAGTGAATAAGTGAAAAGACATTGAATGTGGCAATATAAGCTAATGATGCAGCTGGGACAGGCAGACGATAGGGAGATTTTGCATAGCGTTTGCTTTATGCTAACAGTATTTTATTATTCATACATACCTTATGCTCTACTTCTTAGTAATATTGCAGTTTACAGGGAAGCTTTAAAAGTTTTTAAATAATAGGGAACAGTAAGATTCTGCAGGATCTTTCTACTAACCATAAACATGCCTATAATTTAAATGTAAGGGTGACGATATAATTAAGTATTTGTAACAAGCTCTCCTCTCCCCCCCCCACTACAGCGCCTCTGGCGGTGAACTAAGACAGTCTGCCAGGAACCGCCGTTAAGTATGGACGTTTAATTCGAGCCCAAAACCCCCTCTTCCAAATTCTTGTATTTTTTTATCCATGTTTTATTTTTATGTGTTTTGTCCTTTTCAATAAATATTTAGAGTTAGATTATTTCTGGCCTTTCATTATTTATGTGAATTGGTAGAAATACAAATAAACCAAGACTTCCCCTACAAAAGGACGCCCAACTCGCGGCTGAACTAACGGTTCCTTGCTGGCTCAATTTTTTTTTCAGAAAGTGAATGAACATCCAGTTCAATTTGTGGAATATAATGAGGTCATCCCGTACCTCGATTTCCTGAATTTTGATTCAGTATTTCCGTTTTCCCAGCTTACCCCAGCTAGACGTGGAAAACCGGGAAAACCCTTTCCCGCTCAACATCGATAAGTACAATTTTTATAGTAGTAACGGTTACTAGAGTAAAATATTAATATTTACTATCGATTGATTTGAAACTTAGTGAAAAGTTATATAGTAGTAGTTGTATAGTAATTCTGTGTGTTAAGTTCAAAAAAATTATAAGTATTTTGAATCATTTATTCTAAAAATAATTTTTATAAACTAAGAATCTGGTAGATAGAGAAATATATCATGAGAGTTAGCTATCTTTTTATGTTTCAAAATGAATATATATTGTGCAAAAGTTAAAAAAACTGCATTCTAAAATATTTAAGCATTTATTTATTTTTTTTCATTTAAAAAGTGTGTTTAAAATTATTCATCTATTTGAATATTATTTTATGAATATCACTTTCGATTAATACTTGCGCGTCTGTGAATCAGACAAGATTCTTTCTTTGTTGCTTTCTGTGGCGCCAAAACCACAGACGAATTTCTTCCCATGGTAAAATGATAGTGTTTGTAAACCGAAACTGAAACTTATACTAATGATTATAAAGTACTTATGTTTTAATTGTTGTTATATCGTATATTGATTTATTTTCATTGATCTCAATTACAGATATAAATTTAATTTAGCTAAGGTTATAGTAACTTATTATTTAAAAACAAATTAAAACTAAGAAACAGGAAAAGAAATTTAAGAATATGTTGCTTACTTTTAATTCATTCATGTAACTTGTAGTATAGTTTTATTATTACAATTTCTATTTGCTATTACTTTAAAAAAAAAAGAAAGGAAGGAAAAGAATTTTATTTTCTATTGCTATGTGTTTTATATATATGTTTCTATACTGAATACACTATAGTAACAAAGGTGGATAATTTTGATAAATGAAGAGTAGTGTATTTTGGGATGAAAAAAAAAGTTTTATCTTGGTTTAATAGAATTTTATCCAGAAAAATAAAAGTAAAATGTCTGTATAGTGTTTATACAGTATAATGTTTATTGTTCAAAATATTGATTTATTTACAATATAGGTGTTCTATATAGGAATTTTGTTGATGTACTGATAGTTATAATTCACATTACCACTACTTGCTCGATAATTAATACATCGTATATTTTCATTTTCCATTGGTTATATTAACTGGTTCAAATTATCTCAAGTAATATTGTGTGATAGGGTAACTATTATTAGAAATATTTCATGTTAAATTATCAGTGACATTTCATTATAAGTGACATTTTAAGACTATTGGGGTTATCAAGCCTGCGATAAGTATTAAATATCTATTAAGTGGTGCTTTTTCCAATCTGCTACAATGAAATTTTTAGGAAAGGGGAAAAAATTGATTTATGTGTATTAGCTGAAGAAATGGGTCTCAAGGTTCCTCCCGATGCTAAAGTCATTCAAATTAAGAAACTAATCACAGAATATGAAGCATACGATGAAGAATTTTGCCTCAATGTGTTACAAAATATTATTGATGACAGAGTCGAAAAAGAAAGAAGCGAAAAATTAAATAGAGAAAAAGAAGAAGAACAAAATCGAATATTGAAAGAAAAGGAACAAGAACAGAATTTTGAGCTGGAAAAATTACGTTTGCAAATTGAAGCCCAAAAATTCATACAATCATCACCTGGTTTAACTAGTAGTTGTCCTGTTAACTTACAATTAAAAAAAATTACTACCTGAATTCAATCCGAAAGAGGACGATATGGACGAATATCTCAACTTATTTCAACGCCAATTGAAATTTTTAAAATTAGACAAAGAGAATTGGGTAGCTTATTTACTTGGTGTCCTGCCAAACGATATTGCGCAACTCATCGCAAGAGAAGCAGAAGAAAAAGCTCAAGATTTTGACTATATCAAAGAAATGCTTCTGAAAAGATTTAAGCTAAGTGCAGAAAAGCTTCGACAGTTGTATGCCACTCACAGAAAAACACCTGAGAAAACTTGGAAAGATATTCATTTTGATCTCCAAACTTTTTTCGAAAATTGGTTAATGGAATTAGACATTAAAACTTTTGATGAATTGAAAAACTTGATGATCATCGATCAAATGAAGAAAAGAATTCCTCCAGAAGCTAAAGAGCACTTCTTAGATGTCTGGTATGAATGGAAAACGCCTGAAGATTTAATTGAGAAAATGGATTTGTATGAAAATCTTCGATTAAACAAATGAGATTTTCAGAAAACAAATCCAGAAAAGAATCTTAATTTGAAACAAACAGAATCACAAAGACTTTATAACCAAAACAAGTATTCGCGTAGTCCCAGGATACAATATGACCAGAAATATAACAAGCATCCTTTCAGACACGAAAATAGGCGAGATACTGGAGCTCAAAGTCATAACAAGCAGGACTTTTCTAATTATGAAATAACTCAGCGAAGAAAAGATTTTATGTATGATGATCAACATCATAAAGTAAACAACGACTGATTTGAAGAGAGCAGAACTGGTAGAAGGTGCTATGGATGTGGAGAACCTGGCATAATTAAATCTCGCTGTCCTAAATGCAATCCGCCTAGCACAAACTCTTCTCCCAGTGTTGGGAGCGTCCTTTTCCAATCATGTGTAGACGAATCACAATTAGCTATATTGAATATAACAGTAAATGGACTCTTAGGTACTGCATGTGCTGACAGTGGAGCAAGCCATTGTATTGCTGGAGAACGGTTGTATCAAATTCTCAAACAAGAAGGTGCAGACTTTCAAGAGACCCAACTCACTATGACACTTGCTGACGGAGAAAAACGACAAGTGGAAGCCTTCACTACTTTGGTAGATATAGGACTTGAAGGAAGAGTCTTTAAAACAAACTTAATTGCATTACCCCATGCAAAAGATAATCGTACTCTCCTTGGTACAGATTTCCTTCAAGACGCTGGTATCGCCCTTGATCTGAAAAGTCGCAGATGGTTCTTTAACGATTTTCCCCGACGAAAATTTAATTTTGATGAGGAAGCCAATTTGTGTGATATCAAGAATACGCCATGTGCTGAATCCAATACTTGTCAACTGAGAGAGGAAGAAGGTCAACAACTGTCAAGTGGAGAAAAAAACAAATTCAATACGCTGTTGAAACAGTATGAAAGAATCTTCGAACCAGGGGGAGATGCTACTCCATACGCAAAACATAACATTAATACTGGTAATCATCCTCTTGTATCTATTCCCCAATACAGATTACCTCCTAAGAAAGAAGAGTTGAAGAGACAAATTGATGATATGCTAGAGAAGGACATAATTGAAGAGTGTGAGTCGCCTTATGCTGCACCCGTGGTTTTAGTTCCAAAACCGAACGGTTATAGACTCTGCGTGGACTATCGAAAACTAAATGAGAAAACTTTACCCGATACATGCCCATTACCCAGAATGGATGATTTATGGCATGATGCAAAGACATTTAAATGTATGTCAACCATTGACTTAGCAGCTAGCTATCATCAGGTTGAAGTCAACCCAGCTGACAGAGATAAAACAGCATTCATCTGTTCTTCCGGTACTTTCAGATTCAAAAAAAATGTCTTTTGGTTTATGAAACGCTGTGGCAACATTCCAACGCCTGATGGATCATTTCCGCAACGGACTTCCTTCAGTAAAACTGCTGGTTTACTTAGATGATCTGTTTGTGTTGTCTCCTACCTTTGAACAACATATCCACGATCTGAAAGAGGTCTTTGACCGTCTTGACAAATTTCGACTTAGTGCAAACAAATAGAAATGCAAATTTGCATTTTCTAAAGTAAAGTATCTTGGCCTTTGGATAACATCTGAGGGAATTGAAACAGACCCAGATAAAGTAAATGCCATCACCGCCATGCCTTCTCCAAGAAACGGGAAACAAGTTCAGTCGTTTATACAAACATGTTCATGGTATTGAAAATTTATTCCAGGTTTTCCGAAATTGCCAGACCACTTACCAATTTGACAAAGAAAAATGCCTCTTGGGAATGGGGTGCTGAACAGCAAAAAGCATTTGAAGAACTGAAACAAAGCTTGATTTCTCCTCCGATTCTAAAGCAAGCGGATGAAACTAAACCATTCCTAATACGAACAGACGCTAGTAACTACGCTTTGGGTGCTGTCCTTTTGCAAAAACACGGAACTCAAGAACATCCTGTTGAATACGCAAGCAGATTGCTGAGTTCTGCGGAAAGGAATTACTCGACAACAGAGCGTGAAGCCCTTGTTGTCATTTGAGCACTTCAGAAATTCCGAGGATACGTAGAAGGCACCGAAGTCATCATTTCGTCCGATCATCAACCTCTCAAGTGGCTCATGAGTTTAAAATCTCCATCTGGAAGACTGACGAGATGGGCGATGGGCCCTGCAGCTGCAAGAGTTCAATCTTAAGATAGAATACCTCCCCGGGAAATCGAACTATGTGACAGACATGCTTTCAAGACCCATGTGTCAAACTGATGAAGTATTTTGCGAAGCTTCCACTATTTCCGTAGACTTCCCTAAGAAAACACCCAAAGAAATAAGAGAGGAGCAAATGAAAGATGAAGAACTTAAGAAAATAATTACATGTTTTGAAGATCCAGAAAAGGGTGTAGACTATTCCAATTGGACGCAAAGAGGATATATAATGAACCAAGGCGTATTATTCCGATATTCTCCTGCTTCAGATGCTGAAGAAGCACAGCTGGTAGTACCCTTGCATGAAAGAGCGCAAATTTTAAAATTACATCATGACGCTCCAAGTGCTGGACACTACGGAGTAGAGGGAACATTAAATAGAATAAATCAACGATACTATTGGACTGGTATGAGATCCTTCATAGCTGACTATGTTAAGAGCTGTGTTGAATGCGCCAGATACAAAGCCAGTAATCAAAAACCTTGTGGACTTCTGCAGACACCAATAAACAATCAACGGTTTAAAACCTTGGCAATAGATCTCTTTGGACCATTACCCACAACTAACGAGTTTAAATCCTGGGTTTTCATTGTGGAAGATTGTTCGACTAAGTGGGTAGAATTATTTTCTCTGTCTACAGCCACTGCTAAAGAATGCGCCACTGTTCTTGTGGAAGAGATCTTTCTTCGCTATGGGATTCCTGTTTGCTGTTTGTTTGTTGAAAGCATTGATAGCTCAATTTAAGATATAAAAACTAGTTTACTTTAATTTCATGATTTCCTCTGAGTTTTAAAGCACCATTTCCAAAATCACAATAAATTTTGATTTAGGAAATATATTTTTAACTTATAAATTGCAATATTAAAAAGTAATAATCTTAACATGGCCTTAAAAAAGTTGCTATAAAGCAAGTTCAGATTTTTCTTTTTTATAGCATGACTTTTTTTCTTTTAATAAATGAATAAATTAAGTTCCCCTTTAATGAAATAATTGCCATATCAGATTGCTTGGACGTGTTTTTAAAATGATATTTTTGTTTTTTAAAAAAAGGTTCTTTACAAGTGTATAGGGTATTCAAAAGATAGGAATTCCTTACTCAAGATGGCTGATTTGTGTAAAGGTAGACCATAAGAAATATTTAGGGACAATTACTGACAGACCACAAGGTCTAATAGAGAATATTGGCAGAGCTTACTCAGAAAACCGTCTGTAGTGAATTAGTCTTGTCTAAGTGTAGTATTGAAATAATTCCCGGAGTTAAGCTCTGCGTCTGCTTAAATACGTGTAGCAAGATTTATTTTCTCATCTAAAAATGAGCTGAAAATTTGTGATTTGTTTATTTTATTCAGCTTATTTAGTATGTTACCTAATGTATCTCTTATCTTTCATGAAATAAATGCTTAAAAAAACACTATTTGTTCTTTATTTTTTTAAAATTGTATCTTCAATTCTGTTGTCTAATTTTGTTATTATGTTCACATAATCAAATTGTTATTAATTTCTAATAAACTAATATTTGAATACATCATAGGGTAACTTTTTTTCTTTAGAAATGACTATAAACTATGCCTTTTGAACTACCATTTAGTTTAAAATCTTTAACAGCCATATAATAGTTTCATACATCAAAGAAAAAAAGAAAGAGATTCTAAATTGGTAATAATCTTCATAATCAGATCATTTAAATTCAAACAGTGACACATTTTAAAGTTAGTCTGCATCAAAAGTCTATAATTGTCATTGAATAACAGATACTTTTTAGGTAGGTGAGGTTTTCAAAAAATAAGAAATCAGAAAAATNTTTAACAGCCATATATATTAGTTTCATACATCAAAGAAAAAAAAGAAAGAGATTCTAAATTGGAAAAATAATCTTCATAATCAGATCATTTAAACTCAAACAGTGACACATTTTAAAGTTAGTCTACAAAAAAACTGTATAATTGTCATTGAATAACAGATACTTTTTAGGTAGTATTTATTTTGCAGAAAAAAATCACTTATAAATTTTTCACATTTGATGTGTTTGACAGAGCAAGTCACTTCATTTATTAGTAGCATTTAAAATAATTTAAATACTTTTTCATATATTATTAGTGGCCTATTCATAACCACACTCCTTTATTTTTTATGCACATTAATTGCCACTTCAAAAATTATATCTTGGCAAGAAAACAGACAGGGATGTTAAAATATACATTTTGTTGCATTTATTTACTAAGTGTTTTTTGTCTTCAAGTATTTAAATGTGCATAAAAAATATTTGATCAAAATAGATTTTAAAACTAACAGTTTTAAATTTCGGAAATAGTATTTTCAATTGAAATCACAAAACCGAAGCAGATTAAATTAGTCCAATTATAAATTCCTAAAGTCTGGCCAAAAAACTACATTTTTGTTGTCAATTACTTCTACTAGTGATTTCTTTCCTATCTTTAGAAGACAAACTTTGTTGGAAAACTTAATTTTTGAAAATGGTTTTGAATAAGGAATTTAAAGAAATGAAATATTTATTTATGTTTACATGAGTGAATTTGTAATTCTAAACCATTTTTAGCGAATTATTTTTTTAACCTTCAGCTTTATGTCTATCTTCTTAACAATAAATATTTAAGAAAGAAAAACACTAAAAAATCACAAATTATTTTCAAAAATATCAGAGAATATTCGCAATTCTAGAGCTCGAATACGCCACCTTGCAGTGATTCAATAATTTAATGTAACAGGTAGAGCCAACGGTTAAATCTGGGGGGGGGGGACTTAGGCTGTTGTTCCCGTCTGCTGAATTAACATCAATGTTTCATAAGTCCCATTCACACTTGAAGGTCGAAGTGATAAATTAGCTATTATTCATATTGGTTAGTTTAAATATTAGAACAGTATAATCCTGATATCTCAAATTTGAAGGGACACTAAAAAAATTTTGAGATAAGCTCATAACTAAATATGTTCCAAAAAGTAGAAAAATATTTCCGAAAAAATTATTCTCAAAAGTCATGAAACAAAAGAATAACTGCTAATAAATATGTATGTAATGATTGTTACCTATTAGTCTAAACACAACAATAATTTCATATTTAAAAGTAAGACAAAACTAACTGTGCATTAAATGAAAATGATTTTTTATTTTTAAAAAAAATTGACATAATGAGGTTTTGAGAAGAAACCCTTCAACATAGGAATTCAAATTAGTATTAGGTGGATGCATATCAAGGAGAAAAATATTTTTTTGACATAAGGTTTTCGATGTATTGAGAGTATACTATAATACACAATTCTCATAGCATCTATTGATGGACCTGCAAACAATCGGCCAATTTGTACCAATCGGCAGATTTAGATGAAATGATAAGCTTTCTGCAAGCAATTTATTGACTTGCAACCAGTGGTGTAGTTTTAATGTATGTTTTTTTTGTTGGGGGGGGGGGAAGTTATCCCCTATCTTCTTTTGACACAAATACATATAGATAAATGTCTATTATATTCAAATTAATAATGAAAACTTCTTTATATCAACATCTAACAGACCATGCATTAGTTTGTTAATCATGTGATGTGTAATTTTGGAGGGTGTTCCGTCACTTAAAACTGAGCCACTGCTTGCAACTAGTTTCAACCCATTAATCACTTATTAATTTTGACGAAATTTCTCCAAAAAATCACTGATTCTTTCAAAAGTGTTTTGACTTTTTTAAAACTATGTTAGTTGTAATACATACCATCACTTTTTTCTTTAAATTTAAGGAAATTAATTATTTTGGTAACATATAAAACTAGTTATTGACTTACCAAATTTTCCATTAATGTGGCCAATTTCTCTAAAATTCTTTGCAGAATAGAATATAAAAATTTTGACCATTTATTTATATCTATATTGTATAGTTTTTACTATACATTGTATATATATGTAATACAAAAGTTATAAAAATACTTTTGTATTAATAAAAGCATTAAAACTTTTCGCGTTCATAAAATGCAGATATTCTATTTTGGGACTTCAAGGCTGAAAACATGCCAATGAATTATAATTAGATTTATGATTCAAAAGAGGAGTTATTTTAAGATCTTTCACTTCCATATAAGGAAAGATTAAATGATTTTCTATGAGTAATAAATAATTTTAATGAGGCGTAGGAATACAATTAATGCAATATGACTGCCCTGTTTATACATTGTAAGTATCGTATAAAACCCAAGATCAATGATTTTTGTGTGTCTTTTGGTGTTTCATGTTTACCATCTGAACTCCGTCGTTTTGACGGAAATCTGTGTCTTTCCCCCTCCGGCTGGAGAGTGGGTGAGATTTCTGCTTACATCATACTCCAGTAAATAAAGCCTGTTAAAATCTATCGACTTATTATTTCTACAAATGTAAATTAAAACAATAACCAAATATCGGGGTTTGTTACCCTGTTATGATAAGCCTCACAGGATTTTTACTTTGCGGAGGAAACCTGTAAAAGAAAACCAGTGTTTATAAATTTGAATCTTAGGCCTGGCAATGCTACGCAGTTCTTTAGAAGCCGGCTATGGCAATTTTTCATCCCATCACCCAACGGGGGTGAAAAAGAGAATCACCGAAGGTTCCCATCGAGAGACCGGGAAAAAATCGCATCCCTTTACTTTATAAGTGACCTACGG
>NC_092210.1:37634190-37669328 GCF_043381705.1 Parasteatoda tepidariorum | reverse complement strand
AAGATAATTGGGTAGCTTATTTACTTGGTGTCCTGCCAAACGATATTGCGCAACTCATCACAAGAGAAGCTGGTGATAAGGCTCAAGATTTTGACTATATCAAAGAAATGCTTCTGAAAAGATTTAAGCTAAGTGCAGAAGAGCTTCGTCAGTTGTATGCCACTCACAGAAAAACACCTGAGAAAACTTGGAAAAATTTTCATTTTGAACTCCAAACTTTTTTCGAAAATTGGTTAATGGAATTAGACATTAAAACTTTTGATGAATTGAAAAACTTGATGATCGTCGATCAAATGAAGAGAAGAATTCCCCCAGAAGCTAAAGAGCACTTCTTAGATGTCTGGTGTGAATGGAAAACGCCTGAAGATTTAATTGAGAAAATGGATGTGTATGAAAATCTTCGATTAAGCAAAAAAGATTTGCAGAAAACAAATACAGAAAAGAAGCTTAATTTGAAACAAACAGAATCACAAAGATTTTATAACCAAAACAAGTATTCGCGTAGTCCCAGGGTACAATATGACCAGAAATATAACATGCATTCCTTCAGACAAGAAAATAGGCGAGATACTGGAGTTCAAAATCATAACAAGCAGGACTTTTCTAATTATGAAAGAATTCCACGAAGATATGATTTTATGTTTGATGATCAACATCATAAAGTAAACAACGACAGATTTGAAGAGAACAGAACTGGTAGAAGGTGCTATGGATGCGGTGAACCTGGTATAATCAAATCTCGCTGTCCTAAATGCAATCCATTTAGCACAAACTCTTCTCCCAGTGTTGGAAACGTCCTTTTCCAGTCATGTGTAGACGAATAATCACAACTAGCTATATTGAATATAACAGTAAATGGACTCTTAGGTACTGCATGTGCTGACAGTGGAGAGGGCCATTGTATTTCTGGAGAACGGTTGTATCAAATTCTCAAGCAAGAAGGTGCAGACTTTCAAGAGACCCAACTCACTATGACACTTGCTGACGGAGAAAAACGACAAGTGGAAGCCTTCACTACTTCAGTAGATATAGGACTTGAAGGAAGAGTCTTTAAAACAAGCTTAATTGCATTACCCCATGCAAAAGAAAATCGTACTCTCCTTGGTACAGATTTCCTTCAAGACGCTGGTATCGTTCTTAATCTGAAAAGTCGCAGATGATTCTTTAACGATTTTCCCCGACAAAAATTTAATTTTGCTGAGGAAGCCAATTTGTGTGATATCAAGAATACGCTATGTGCTGAATCCAATACTTGTCAACTGAGAGAGGAAGAAGGTCAACAACTGTCAAGTGAAGAAAAAAACAAACTCAACACCCTGTTGAAATAGTATGAAAGAATCTTCGAACCAGGGGAAGATGCTACTCCATACGCAAAACACTATATCAATACTGGTGATCATCCTCCTGTATCTGTTCCCCCGTACAGATTACCTCCTTCTAAGAAAGAAGAGTTGAAGAGACAAATTGATGATTTGCTAGAGAAGGATATAATTGAAGAGTGCGACTCGCCTTACGCCGCACCCGTGATTTTAGTTCCAAAACCAAACGGTTATAGACTCTGCGTGGACTATCGAAAACTAAATGAGAAAACTTTACCCGATACATACCCATTACCCAGAATGGATGATTTATGGCATGATACAAAGACATGTAAATATATGTCAACCATTGACTTAAAAGCTAGCTATTATCAGGTAGAAGTCAACCCAGCTGACAGAGATAAAACAGCATTCATCTGTTCTTCTGGCACTTTCCGATTCAAAAGAATGCCTTTTGGTTTACGAAACGCTGTAGCAACGTTCCAACGCCTGATGGATCGTTTCCTCAATGGACTTCCTTCTGTAAAACTGCTGGTTTACCTAGATGATCTGTTTGTGTTGTCTCCTACCTTTGAACAACATATCCAAGATCTGAAAGATGTTTTTGACCGTCTTGACAAATTTCGACTTAGTGCAAACAGAAAGAAATGTAAATTTGCATGTTCTAACGTAAAGTATCTAGGACTTTGGATAACATCTGAGGGAATTGAAACAGATCCAGATAAAGTAAATGCCATCACCTCCATGCCTTCTCCAAGAAACGTGAAACAAGTTCAGTCGTTTATACAAACATGTTCATGGTATCGAAAATTTATTCCTAGTTTTTCCGAAATTGCCAGACCACTTACCAATTTGACAAAGAAAAATGCATCTTGGGAATGGGGTGTTGAACAGCAAAAAGCATTTGAAGAACTTAAACAAAGCTTGATTTCTCCTCCAATTCTAAAGCAAGCGGATGAAACTAAACCATTCCTCATACGGGCAGATGCTAGTAACTACGCTTTGGGTGCCGTCCTTTTTCAAAAACACGGAACTCAAGAACATCTTGTTGAATACGCAAGCAGATTGCTGAGTTCTGCGGAACGGAATTACTCGACAACAGAGCGTGAGGCCCTTGCTGTCATTTGGGCACTTCAAAAATTTCGAGGATACGTGGAAGGTACCGAAGTCATCATTTCGTCCGATCATCAACCTCTCAAGTGGCTCATGAGTTTAAGATCTCCATCTGGAAGACTGGCGAGATGGGCCCTGCAGCTGCAAGAGTTCAATCTTAGGATAGAATACCTCCCCGGGAAATCGAACTATGTGACAGACATGCTTTCAAGACCCATATGTCAAACTGATGAAGTATTCTGCAATGCTTCCACTATTTCCGTAGACTTCCCTAAGAAAGCACCTAAAGAAATAAGAGAGGAGCAAATGAAAGATGAAGAGCTTAAGAAAATAATTACATGTTTTGAAGATCCAGAAAAAGGAGTAGACTATTCCAATTGGACACAAAGAGGATATATAATGAATCAAGGCGTATTATTCCGATATTCTCCTGCTTCAGATGCTGAAGAAGCACAGTTGGTAGTACCCTTGCATGAAAGAGCGCAAATTTTAAAATTACACCATGACGCTCCAAGTGCTGGACATTACGGAGTAGAGGGAACATTAAATAGAATAAATCAACGATACTATTGGACTGGTATGAGATCCTTCATAGCTGACTATGTTAAGAGCTGTGTTGAATGCGCCAGATACAAAGCCAGTAATCAAAAACCTTGTGGACTTCTGCAGACACCAATATACAGCCAACGATTTGAAACCTTGGCAATAGATCTCTTTGGACCTTTACCCACAACTAAAGAGGGTAAATCCTGGGTTTTTATAGTGGAAGATTGTTCAACTAAGTGGGTAGAATTATTTTCTCTCACTACAGCCACTGCTAAAGAATGCGCCACTGTTCTTGTGGAAGAGATCTTTCTTCGCTATGGGATTCCTCGAAGAATAATAAGTGATAACGGAACTCAGTTCGTCTCTGCTGTCATGCAGCAATTGTGTTTCCTTTTGAAAATAGATCAGAACCTCACACCAGTATATCACCCACAGGCGAATCCTGTAGAGCGCAAAAATCGTGACCTGAAGCCACGTCTTGCAATCCTTGTGGGACAAGATCACACTTCCTGGGCTGAAAAACTTCCTATGATTAGATTCGCCATGAACAGTGCAAAGTGTGAAACAACTGGCGAAACAGCATCATTTCTCATGTTTGGACGAGAAATGAGAACCATAGATGACGTTACGAGTGATTTTCGTGCCATCGTCAACAACGATAATTTCGTGCCCGAGATCACTCCCTATCTAAAAAGATTAGCGAATATCTCTAATGACATCCGAGATAGAGTTGAATCCAAACAAGATCAGAGAAAGACCTACGCAGATCAAAGGCGTCAAAAATCACCACAGTACGCACCTGGTGATAAAGTATGGGTTACATTGCATCCTAAGAGCAATGCTGCAAAATCAAAGTCGGCCAAGTTCATGCCAAAGAGAGATGGACCGTACATCATCCTCACCCAAAGGTCCCCAACATCGTATGAAGTGGCCCACGTTGATAAGCCAAATGAACCGTTACGACAGTATCATGTATCTGCATTGAAAAAATGTTCTAATGAAAATGCAGTGCCGGTGGCACCTCTACGTAAACGAGGCAGACCAAAAACTCTTGATCCTGACCCAAAAACCTTGATGACCCTCAGAAGAAGCCAAACACGAAGAAGTGCTGGTCCCTCAACGTGACGTTTAATCGGAACCAGAGGGGGAGTGTAACAAGCTCTCCTCTTTCCCCCCACTACAGCGCCTCTGGCGGTGAACTAAGACAGTCTGCCAGGATCCGCCGTTAAGTACGGACGTTTAATCCGCGCCCAAAACCCCCTCTTCCAAATTCTTGTATTTTTTATCCTTGTTTTATTTTTATGTGTTTTGTCCTTTTCAATAAATATTTAGAGTTAGATTATTTCTGGCCTTTCATTATTTATGTGAATTGGTAGAAATACAAATAAACCAAGACTTCCCCTACATATTATTATTATTCCACTATATTATACAGCATTTTTCGAAATTCCAATATTTTTTTCAAATTTTATAATTATTATTTATCTTGCTTTTTAATAATTAATAATAATAAATATAGATTTTTTTTACAAAAAAATATTTTAAAGTTAATAAACTGTGCCTTAATTGATTTCTTCAACGGCAGCAATTAAAAAATGATTTATAAATATATTAGCTGTACCCTGCGTGCGTTGAAACGCTTTCAGTTTAAATTGTAATTTTGTATTTAAGTGTGTAAATGAGATTTGCGATTGAGATTTGAAATGAGAATTTTATTTAATGTTTAAAATACTAGTGATAGTCTCAGCAGTTAATTCTCTAGGATATCGTTAGTGCATTTTCAAACAGACATGTATGGTGATGCACACGGAGCATGAAACATAATTTGGATGATAATCTGAAATAAGTCTGGGTCAATGGCGACATCAGATATTTCTGCTGATATGAGCTGACCAATTTGGCATGGCGTGATTTTTTTAAAAACCAAATAATGTGGCAATCCTCTTTTTTGCCATTCAATAGAATACATCAAACACCGTGTCTCTCCAAAAACATGACGCTTCACAATGAAATCAAGTATAGAGCTTAATTTTTGTTTCAATTCACGAGCGGTAATATATTGAAGATCCGATGATGTTTGCCTAGGTCACAAAAGCTCTTTACTTTCAGCCCAAGCAGAATTGCATGTGAATGTAATAAATAAATCTGGCTGCCCATATGCGCACCGCTACTTGTAGCACCGAATGAAAAGAATTCATTAGAATAGATTCATTAGATAGAATACATCCCACACAGTGTCTCTCCAAATT
This sequence comes from Parasteatoda tepidariorum, assembly GCF_043381705.1. Lineage (NCBI taxonomy): Eukaryota > Metazoa > Arthropoda > Arachnida > Araneae > Theridiidae > Parasteatoda > Parasteatoda tepidariorum. Next base: position 37,664,101 of record NC_092210.1, on the reverse strand, counting down.
CATGAAGCTTCACAATGAGATCAAGTAAAGATTTTAATTTTTGTTTGAACACACGTGCGGTAATATCATGACGATTCGATGATGATTGTCCTGGTAACAAAAGCTCTTTAATTTCAACCCAAGCAGGATTGCATGTAAATGTAATAAATAAATCTGGGCGCCCATATGCGCGAACATATGTCATTGCATCCTGTGAGTATTCATACATGTGCCTTGAATAATCATTTTCCCCACATCATTAGGATTAACGTTACCATTATAAATTATTGCATCCCGTAAATGAATGTATTCTTTTGAACGTAATTTGGTTTGATTAAATTTAATATACAGTAGGCGTTTGGTTTCAATTTTCTCATACATATCGACAATGTATTGATGAAATAATTGTCGACATTTTAAAATATGATTTTAAGCGTTATGGAGAATCATTAATCTTTATGCATAATAATTCATTGCACTTGCTTTCTTATTGGTTTTCTCGGTTGTTTGTGGATTTCTCAATTTTATGTTAAAATGGTATCCATCCTCTCCTTGCCAAAATAAAATAGGATATTGCAATGCATCATAGGACCGATGCGTTTCAGAGACTCTGTGAAAGTTACCATTTCTGCGGTGAAGAATTATATCGTGGGAGGAAAATTCTTCGCCAACTATAACAATAACCACCTCATCCAATGTTGGTGCATTGTATTTTCCTTTGTGGGGGCCTGCAGGTGTTCAATAACAGTTCTAATAACAATTTTGTAATTATCGGATAGCATTTTGTCAAGGGCAGTTCTGAACAGCCTAATTAACTGATTATGTTGATAGAAAAATGTTTGTAATGCAGCAAGAATTACTCGTTTAGTGCCATTGTTTAACTGATAACGTTGATTGACTTGATCATTCGTGTTACCCATGAAATAAATCTGTAGAAATTTATGATCTGTGCCAGGCAATGGTAGAAGTTATCCTGCACGATGATAAATTTGTCCTTGCACTTTGAATGTTGGCATGTAATTCTCGTTCAGGATACGTGTAGCACAGAATGAAGTCATTTGGAAATACGAATTGTACCGGCGTATATTCTCCAAAAATTTTTTCGATTGGTTTGTTTGACCTGAAAAGAACGTTGATAATGGCTCGGCTGGCGACGTTAAATCTGGTATTTCCACTTTTCCTAAAGAAGAGCAAATTCCGGCTGTTTCATTCTTAAATTTGAGAGCACTACAGAACATACATAATTGATCCATTTTCCCGATGACGACACTTCGGTGAAGACTATAGTTGTTTGTCGGATCATAGTGAAATGCACTAAGATTCAAATCATAGTATTGGTAGCTTCTGAGTAGCGAAGTGCCTTCTCGATCGGTTTTCATTCTTGTTTTCCTTATCTCTGATGTTTCCGACAAACTGGCTTGAGTAGTGCGTAGTTGATTTGTTAGCAGTCTTCTTTCCCGTTGCTCCGATGCTTCTGAAACCAGGGTAGTTCTTTTTTTGCGCGCTTGAGATGATGATCGACTAAGAGGGATTCGTTTAAGCGGCATATTTTGGCAAATATTCTTTCTCACAAGCAAAAAGAAATGTAAAAGTTGGCAGTGGTCGCAAATTTGCTTAACCGAAGATTCATATATTTATTTTAAATAATAAAAGAAGCAATAAAAATGAAATAAATTAAATAAGAAGCATAAAAATGATAAAATTTAAAGAAAAAATCCATTTTTTAAATGAAATAAATAAAATGAATGAATTCGAAAACTTTGTAAGAATACTGACGAATACCTCTCAAATATTTGAAGAAAAAATATACATAAAAGTAGAAAATATATTTATTTTTTTCCAACTAAATTCCATAATAATACCAGTAAGAAATACTAAATACTGTGAAAAGTAAGGGAAATAGAAATCTAGAAATATAATCAAGTTTCTGAGGAGTCAATCGAGTTTTCTTCTCTGTAACTAAATTAAAAGACGATTTGGCTCTTGACCAGGTACCATTAGATTTTAAGAGAATCTGTAAGACAGAAAGATATTAAAGATTTTAAGTGTTGATTAAGAGAAGGTATATTCTTGAAGAACAAATCAAACATCTTAGAGAGATTAGCACATGTATAGAATAAAATCAGATAAAACTGAATTAATTATATTTAATTACTTTCACATCTCGCATTAAAAAGAGTTTAAAATCTTAGTGTTTTACATTCCTTATTTTATTATATGTAAAGATATATATTTCCGGTGCTTTTTCCATTCTTTTTTTGCCAGTGCTCTTTTCTGGTGTTCTTTTTACCGTCTACTACGATGGAAATCATGTTTAACTGCTTCTCGGGTTATTGCTAACAGCGAATATTCATGTTATCAAGCTTACTGAATGCTAAACAGAAGCTCAGTATTTGTTAACACTAAGCACAGTTATGCGAAATAAAATATTTAAACTCATATGTTTCAAGTTAATAAAGTATTTAAATAAATGTTAATTTCTCTTTTAATTTTTTTACATAATCAAATGTGATTTTTAAATATTTGTGATCTTTTCTATTACTATCTTAGTGTGATATTACTATTTTACTTACTACTTATTATAATTACTATTTCCTCACTGTTTACGTACGTATTATTATTACTATTTCAGTTCAAATATGGTGTCTATGTAACACAGTGCACCACGGTAAGTATCATGTCTCAACTCAGAGATGCAAGAGATGCATGAATTTCAATTTCAGTCTAGTAAGTTGAGTTGTAGAAGTTGCACAAAGCAAATAATTAAATTCATAACTAATAAAGATGCAAATTACATAAATTGGAAGTTGACTTTTGATTCACCAATTTAATTGAATTTTATTTTAGGTGTGCCGTAAAATTTGGTTTTCTTCAATTGTGTTGATTTTTTGTTTGAGCCCGAAGTAGCTAACAAGATAAAACGATTTAAAAATATAATTATGTTAAAATACACTATTTTTTTCTACTTATAATTCCTAAATGTTACTTAATGTTACTAAGTGTTAATTTAAGTGTAAAGTTACTACTACTATAACAGTAATAATAATGTTACTAAGTGTTATGTTACTATTATTGCGACTACCACTATTAATAATATTACTAATGTAACTTAGTGTAATGTCACTATTAATGTTTAATGCTACTAATGACTTCCTAGATGTTACTAAGATGTTTATATAACCTCAGCATCTTTCAAGGATGCTGAGGTTAGTTAAAGATTTTAGATAGCATGAACTTTTTCCATACCGGGTCATATTTTGTTTCTTTAATATTTTTATGCATGGTGAAATGGGATGATACATAACATATCAGTCTATATTGAAACAGGTCACCGAAATAGAATAACTTACAAATGAAGAGATATTTTTAATTACGATTTGATTAAGTGTAATAAAGTAAATAAAACTATACATACCATTCCTAAAATCAACTCTGAATCGTCGTCAGTAGAGAAAGTACTCGAATTTTTCGATTTTGTCATAAGAGCGATTGCAGTTGCATATTCTAGAAGACTGAAGAAAACGAAAGCGATGCAAGAAGATAACCAAACGTTCAATGCAACAATGTATGACACATTTGGCATGGACGCCTGATATTGCTTAGTAATGATTGTAAGGAGACTTGTGACTCCTAGTGTCACCCGTGCTGGGACAGCTTCTGGGGGAATCCAAAATGTCAGCATGGACATGATAACAATCAGTATTGTAGGGATGTAAACATTTATGACATAAAAGCCATTTCTTCTTCTTAATACAACACTTCCTTCTAAGCAGGATGCGTTATCTGTAAGAAAATTTTTCTCCTTTAAAGTAAGTTAAAATTTAGTTAATGTTTCATAAGGAAATGTTCTCAAAACAGGTTAGACCTTTGACGCAAAATTATTACTTTACATTTTTTCATACTTGTTCTTTTCCTTATTTGTACTAATTTAAGTCAAAATAAGGAAAAAATATTACGTTTAACAATTTAAAAGTTTATGGTTATAAAATGCAGCATGAAACACTGATGCCTTTGACTACGTTAAAGTTTCTGCGTTAAAGGTTTGTTTTTTTTACTTATAAATTATTTCTATAATATACAATTAATAAAGTTTTGGCTATGAATGAAAATTTTCTTTAATTCAATTTTTCTGAATTTCATTATTACTTTTTTTTGTAGAAATATAATTCCAATGATCAAAGAGATTCTTTTAGTAACTATTGGACTGTTTTCAAACATGGCTCACTTCTAAACAATAATTTTGCAAATATGCATTTATTTGCAGTGTTTTAGCTTTATGAAAAATCCTTCTCGGTGAAATGTTTTCCCAATTCCTCGAGGAAATGTTTTTTTACTTATAAATTATTTCTATAATATACAATTAATAAAGTTTTGGCTATGAATGAAAATTTTCTTTAATTCAATTTTTCTGAATTTCATTATTACTTTTTTTTTGTAGAAATATAATTCCAATGATCAAAGAGATTCTTTTAGTAACTATTGGACTGTTTTCTTATAATTGAAGACAAACCAAACTAATTTTGTCTGTAATTAGATCATTAGAAAAAAATGTATAAAAAAGACACCGGTGTCCCATATGTGTCAAAGAGTTAATCAGGGATTGAGTTCTTTTAAAATATTTTTTGAAAATAAACTATTAAACCATATGGAAGACTTCTTGTAAAACGATAATAATCATCAATTGCGGTTAATTGATTTTTTTTTAAATTCTTGATAAAGTAAATAGGTGACAAAATGTCTTCCAGAAAACTAAAATAAATGAACCCGATGACTAAGATACTAATGACTTAATTTGTAGTTTGCTGAGTCAAAGATAAGCTTCTCTCCTGAGTCACTGTACTGTACACACTACTTTTGAAGCAAGATGCATTAGTGCTGGACAATTTTTATCGACTATATTCAAATAAATCTTAGATAAATATTTATACATTTTTAATTTAAATCCCAAATTCTTGCAATTCATTGGTTGCATTATTATTGAAATTACCTCTGACACTCTAATACGCAATTGAAGGTTTTTCCAACTGAGGACAGAAATCGCATAGTAACCATAATGTTAAAAAGTTGATAAAGGGTAACCTATGTAAGTTGACCGCATGCTGTGAGTCACTTCAGTTGTCAGTTTAAACAAGTGATCAACTTATAGAGGAGTGGAGTCATTGTTCCTTTTTCTATTATTTTTCATATCATGTTATTTATATTAATTCATTTGTATCGTGTTATTCACATTTTTCGTAGATGTTATTAATCAAAATAAGATAATTGTAATTAAAAATTTCTTTACTATAACTATAACTTTTTTATACCTTATGTTCCTTAAGAAATGGGATTAATTACTAGAATAATCTACAATTTGTTACATAAACTTAACATTAAACTGAACATTAATCCCTTATCAATAGAATTAAAAATCAAAAATACTCTTTAATACTTTTATTAACTATCGTAAAAAAATTATAATAAATAATACACTATTTCCTGATTGTTGGATCAGATTATGCCCGTTTACTTTGCTTTATTTTGTCATAAATACAACCATATCTTTTCAGTGTAAAATAATGTAATAAAACTATATGTAGGTATGAATACTTCAACTATGTATATTATATAATAAATATGCATATTTAAAGCATATGAAAATAAAAAAGGAGAAAATCTACAAGAATATTAAATATATAAATAGTACACTCATATCTGAAAGAGAAGGGAAAGGCACATTTTCATTGAGAACTGAAAAAGCAGCGAACTAAACCGAGTGTAAATTATTTTTAGATACATCACAATATAATAAAAAAAATCTGCTAAATAAATGCAATTTCAAGACCATATCTTAATAGGCACCATAGCTAGATAGTCTAAAATGTGAAGTAGCAAAGTAGTACTTGAGGAATTTATGTGGAGTTTAACCCTCCTTGTTGGACAATGCGTCGTAATCCCTGATGGCAAGGCAGGCCTCGCAATAAACTATCATGCTGTTTACATGATTGTTTATAAGGTTTTGGGATTAAAAAAAACTCTTCTTCATTTTAGACATTTCTTCTTTAAATGTCTCTCGAAATGTAATTTCCAAATTATGGGAGCAGTTCTAAAAGAGCAGTAACAGGCTGCCCGAAAACCCCAAAGGGCAAGATGGCTCCTATTTGGTTACAGTTGCTGGGTAAAATATGGAGGTGAGAGTTTTCCCCCGATCAGTATCTACGCTCTGTTTATCGATGAAGTTATGGGTTAAGTCTTTTTCAGACTAACGTTATGCATTTATCTCGCTAAGGGACTCAGAAAAATCCCATTTGAGCTGATGCAAGCATCACCAATCTTGGCCAAAACTGTAGTGGATCTACATTTCTTCCAATGGGGAGTCTAGATTCAGTTTGAACCATGGTATATGACGCACTCATGCATGCTGAGAACAGGGAACACAATACCCCTTTCTATCTAACTTCATGGCAGTGATCCACTATGAAAGTTGGTTCGTCCAGTGTGATGTTGGGTGCAGGGCTGAGGTCTTTGTTTAATAAGGAACCATCTTCTCTAAAGTATAGTCTAGAGGTCTTAAAGCCATGTGTAAGACTGTAAAAGGGTGGTTTCAGTCTCCAGTTCAATTTTATTGACCATAAAGCAAAAGCGACAAACTAATGATGACAGAATAACAAACAAAAAAATGACAATGCGCTTTTATACAGGGTTGGTCTGGTTGAAATACCTTGAATATATTCGAAGGAGGAAGTTACTTGCTGGATTTCCAGACTTGAATAATATAGATGCTTTTGGTAAATAAATTTATCAAACAACGACATAAACAGTTCATTGTGAGATTTTCAGTGGAGTTAAGAAGTTCATACTCTTTAGTAAATCATCCACGAAATCCATTTTACTAAATTATTGTTGGATAACTTTAATGTAAGGCCTATTGATTTAAGATAAAGAGCCCGTGTCATTGTTTTTGGTTTCTATCATATCATAATTAATCTTAATAACAATTTTAATTTGTTTTAGAGCTAAAAATTATTTTTTCAAAAATTAATTAACATTAATTAAATTTATTTCTTTACAGAAGAAAGTGAATCATATACCATATGATATGCTTACTTGGTATGCTTATGATATCCTTATGATATGCTTATGTGCCTATAATATGCTTACTTATAAATGATATGCTTACTTGGTCCCACAGAGGCAATGCATTCTCCACGTAAAGCATCAGTTACCTCATATTGATGTAAGCTGTAGAAGTCTCTAGTTGTGTAATTTTTAGTCGTCCATTTTAGAACAATTTTTGTAATTGAGAAACTCGCTGATAATAAAGAACAGAATTGCATTAAAAATGTGATACCAAATTATTTTCAAAATTATTTACTTATATATTTATCATAAACTTTTTATATATACTTATTATTTACCTGAATTTTAAAATTATTTACTTATATATTTATTACAAAACGCATAGTGTATACAAATAAAAAAAAGAACAATAATTCTTCGAAAATTTTATGATTATACTAACTCTTTAAATTTATTTCATCAAATCATTTACGCAGAAATTTTTTTGACTTTCAAATAAAACCAGTCCTAATTTAAGACATTCTAAGTAAAGCAACGAGCTCTTAAGATAAAGTCCGTTTTTGGCATCGAATGTAACTTACATAATATTTCACTTGAAATTTAAAAACCAAATGAAAACGCAATATTCGGGTTTTATGTTAAATGAAACTTTTTTTAAATTATGTTAAAATGGTGAGATTAGCGGGATTTTTCTTTATATAATTTAGCATTCCGTTTTTAAAGTTCATGCTATTGGCATAATATGTGCTGTTGGATAATTTAATCCGCGCGTCAACCTAAATCAGAATTCTTCAAGTTTCCCCCGATATTTCGCAATGAGCCAGACTAATTAGAAAAATTTTCAGTGTTTTATAATCTCCCTGATATGTTTTAGGCTTATTACAATCAGCCTAAATGCCTTTAGGTTAAATAGGAAATGTGTAAAGAAATACTCATTTAAATTAAATTCGCTCCTGATTAATCGTTTAATAAAGTTATATTTACAATAAGCACTCACCACTCGAAATAAAGATGGCTAAAAGAGCCATTATTCAATCAGTTTACGAGGCTCATATTTCGAATTAAAAATTGTTGTCTTTAATTTTAAAATTAAAGGTGGGAATCACAAAAAATAATTTAATGAATAAATAGCATATTTTATTCCAATGTAATTATGCTCTTGTTACTTAAAAGGGACTTAAAGAAATCAACTAAATGTTTTTCAAAATGTTTTAAAATCAATTTTTATTTTATTTTATAGTAGCTATGATAATTATCAATCCCATACAAAATCTTTTACTTAAATTTCATTTTTAGTGCTACAAATTGTACAAAAGTGGATACCATCTATAACATTTTCGTACCCATCATAGGAAAACATACACCAGAAAAAAATTAAAATAATATGTAGTCCTTAGGAATTTATGTAAATCTTTAAATTGACCTTTTGAAATGTATGAACTATATCTGACCCAGTCAACATGGATAAAATGGAAATTTAGAAATGTAAGAAATAAATACAATCATATTTTTTAAAAAAAAGCATTATAATTTTTATGTTAACAAAAATGTGTATTTTGCAATACAAATACAATATATTGATTTTACTCCTGTTTATTTTTATGCATGAATATCATTTACTGTTTAGGATGTGTTGTTTATTTATTGTTGTTTAGTGTTACAGTTGTTGTGGATAGAGTAATACTGTCCTGAAATGTAAGCATAGGACAGGGTTTGTATTTTGCTTATTTTGCTGAGAAGATGGGAAGGGGTTAACTTGTAACTTGTCAAAACATGTACTATTTAACTGGTACAAAATGGCTTATGTACTATTTAAATGGCACCCTTAGCTTTAAATTTAAGAAGAAGAAGAAGTAAAATTCCTAAAATAAAATTTTATGATCGCTTTTTTTGATTTTTGTTGCATTGTTTTGGGCATAATACATTATTTTTTTTTACGTTATGTGCAAATGAAACTGAAACATGCATTTTAGTTTTCACTTTGACTTTATTTAGACAGCAATGCTGCTAAGAAGCAATTGTCAAATTGCTGCTTTGCATTTTTGTGCTTAATAAAAATTTCTTAAAGAAAAATGAGTTTGCTGCATTTTTAAAAATAACGCAACTTTATTAAAAAAAAATTTTTTTTTCGACTGAGGAATAAATAAAACAAGAGGTAAATGAAATTAAACCTGAGGCTATCCTTATACCACATGTTTGCTCATCATGTGGAAAATTATGCAGGTCCATCTCACAGATCAGTTTCACAACAATTCTGAAAAAATTATAAAACTATTATTATTTTAAATTTTCTAATTATTATCATATAACTACTTAATACATATATATATATATACATGATTAGATAATTAATATATAATTAATATAATTAATATAATTATTTATATATTTATATAACTATTATTATACTAATGGAAGTATAATTATTATTATAAATTATCATTATAAGTTCTTAAACATAAATTTTCTATGTAAAACTGGAAAATATAATCCACGATAAACACAAAAATCAAATAGTAACAGATATCAGGTGGAAAACCATAATTATTTTTCCTTATCCTTTAAACAGCAATTCACTTTTTTTGTTAATCTTCAATGCTTTATCTGTTTTAATTTTGCTGATAAAATGTTTTTATTGCTTAGTTTAATAAAAAAACATTTTCAATTTCAATAAATTTATATAAAAAAATATTGAAAAAAATAGTTAAAAAAGAGTTTTAAAATACCTTTTATTTGTCCAGAACAATATATTTCCTGCATATATATTAAAGGAACAATTTATAATAAAAATATAAGTTTTAAATGAACAATAGAACGGACATTTAGCGATAATAAATATTTTATAATATTCAAAATCTCATAAATATTTCAGTTAATGTGCCTCAGTTGCAAACGATTAGCATACAACAATCGAGTTCATTTCTTTTATTTTGCTGCAAATTTCATGAAAAGTAAGCCCCTTATTGAAACTGCTTAGAATATATAATAAAAAAATATATATTAAAGGAACAATAGAACAGACACTTATCGATTTTTTATGAATTTTTCGAAAAGGAGAATTCTCTTAAAACTGGTTTTCTGATAAAATATGCTCGTCATACTTTTTGAAAATATCAATATTTGTCTAGAAATATTTAAAGAATAGTTTTAAAATAGTTTTAATTTGTCAAAAAAATCGATATTTCAAGTGTTTGTATTAAGAAATAATAGAACGGAAAATTTGCGATTTTTTAAAAAATGTCTTGTAAAGCGCAATTCTTTTAAAACTGGTTCCATATACATATATATATAGTNTATATATATATATGCCTGTCCAATGCTTGTCCAAAAACACTTAAAAAATATTGTTAAAATATTTTTATTTTGTCCGAAGCGTGCGATTTCCAATGCACGCATAGAGTTATCAAAAAAATAGATTTTTGCGAAATGTTTCAGATTTTTTGAAAAGAGCAATACTTATAAAGCAGGTTTTATGTTGAAATATGTGCGTCATATCTTCTAAAAAAGCCCATATTAGTCCAAAAATAATTGAAGAATAGTTTTAAAATAGCTTTAATTTTTCAAAAATACAACGATCCTTCATACTAAATAAACAATAGAGCTAAAAATGTGCGAATTTTTAAAATGTTTAAAAAAATACCATTCCTTAAAAACTGGTTCTATAATAAAACATAGGCGTTGTATTCTCGGAATATACCCATGCTTTCGTATAAATACTTCATACTTTCAAATAGTTTTATTTTGTTCAAAACACAATATTTTCAGAGCAGATATTATCGATAAAACAGTACGAACACTTTACATAATTTTCTAAATTTTTTGAAAAGTGCGGTTTTTGAAAAACTGGTTTCATGTTAGAATAATAGCGTCCACAAAAAATGATCCTAAAAATTCTCACATTTGTTTAAAAATAATTAATGAATATTGTTCTAATTGTTTTATTTTTTTTCGAAACACACAACGTTCAGATATAGAAATATAAAAAAAAAAAACGGAAACCGTGATAAAATACAAGCATCATGTAATCAGAAACTGCCCATATTTGTTAATAAATCCTGAAAGAATTATTTTTAAATAGTTCTGTTTAGTTCAAAAAAGCGATATTTCCAGCATTTATACAATAGAACAAAGTTCATTTAATACGTTTATACAATAGAAGCAACAATAAAACAGACATTTTGCAAATTTTTAAATTTATTAAAAACATTGATTCGTTCAACTGGTTTCATGATAAAATGCAATCGTTATAATTTCTGAAAATGCCTATATTTGTCTCAAAAGCTTTTAAAAATAGTTTTATACTGTTAAAAATTCGATATTTCTTGCGTTTATATTGAAGAAACACTTTCCTAATTTTTTTGAACTTTTTGAGAAGCAAATTCTTCTAAAACTGGCATCAGGATAAAAAATTATATAATTTTTGAATTAAATAGTTTTTTACTTGACATTCATGTAAAAGAAAACTTTATAGCTTACATTCCAATTTTTTTTCGACTATCATTAAAATAAATAATAATAAGTAATTTATTGAATATTATTTTTTTGAGGGCATCAACTCTAAGAAAAGAATTGTTATAATTGTGTGCAAAATTTTTTCGAATCGTTTAAAAGCTTCTCGAGATACGGCAAAACACGAAAAAAAGTAAAATGAACGTTAAAGTTTTCAAATCTAGGAATGCTCGCTTGACCAAACAGATGGGACAAATTTCCCAGATTGCGGCTACCCCTTATGCTTTGAAAGTCAGATGTTCAAATGCATCGAAAAAAGGTAAGTTTATCCAGAAAAAGTAAATTTTCTTATCTGATTTCATAATTTAAAACATAGTCTATCTCTGCTGCGGTCACCCCATCGAATTATTAAGTATGTGTCCTAGTATATGAAGATTCGATTATTAGATCAAAAGTTATTCATGGTGATTCCTTTTTTTCCACATTATATTTTCGTAAGGGAAAGGCTTCGAAATTTTTTTTTGGTGTTAAGTGTTATTAGTAAGGCCCGGATTTTGATGACATTTGCATTTTTTTGCATTTTTGGACATTTTTTGTCTTTTAGAGCATTTTTTTAGATTTATAGGGCATTTTTCTTGAAATTTTGGGGCGTATTTTGCATTTTAATGCATTTTTTAAAGTTTTTCTGTTAATTTTTTACAATTTTTATTATTTTTTATCAATTTTCATTATTACACTGGCTTCCAAACAATAAAGAAAATCTATAGGATATTAACAGGTGAAGCAACATCTTTTCAAATTGAAGAAGAATTGTCAGTAAGAAAGACCGTCTTTTCCAAGTACGCACCTATAACATCAGTAGACGTTGAAAGAAGCTTTTGCAGGAATGAAAATTTACTTTCAGACAAGAGACGCTCGTTTACATTTCAAATTATCAAAAAACATTTAGTAATCCAATGTAATTCTGATATTTAGTAATAATATGAGATGGAAGTTGTTATATCCATTAAAGTTTCTATACAAAATAAAAATATTTTGGTGTCAATATATTTTCCTTTTTTTTGTTATTTTAGGATATAAAACATATTTTTCAAACTTTAATGAGCGTAGAACAAGTATTGCATTGCTTTATATCTTTTAAATGACTCATAATAATTTTAAAGAGCAAAACATTTTTTGAATTCAATATTTTTACTTTATTTAAGGCATTTTTTGCGCAATCTTTGCTTTTTTAAGGGCATTTTTTGCCCTTTTTAAGGGCATTTTTTGCACTTTTTAAGGGCATTAGTTGAGATTTTTTAGGTCATCAAAATCCGGGCTCTAGTTATTAGCATTAAGAGCTTTCTGAAAAAGAATTATAAAGCAAACCTGCAGGTGAAAAATATCTTCTTTGTTTCAGAAAGCCAAAAGAAACTGTTGGGAGTTATAATGTTGTTGATCTTCCCGTCGATTGAATTAACAAAATATAAATTTGGCGACCAAATTTTTTTCTTCCATTCAAAATCTAATATTTGGAATTTCTCTTTAGACCCCTTTGGATATGTTAGGCGCAAGTCCTGCCAATTCTGCCACAATTCCAGAGATACTGTAAAAGACTAACACAATTTTTTGTATTTATTTGTTTATAATAGGTTCTGGCAGTGCTGTTATGATATGCAGTTAAAGATAATGCAGTAAAAAAAATAACAGTGAGATAAAAGATAATGGTAGTACAGTAAAAGATAATAAACTGCTATTCTAATTATTTCACTTCCAGCTTCTATTCAATATAACTAATACATTCATGACTACCAAGGCTTCTTAATCATCATAATACATGTAAGATATCCATACCCATAAAATAAGTAAATAATGAAGGATGATTAGTAGTAATGAATGCTTTTAAACCATTGCTACTAAAGATTTCTCCCATAAATAACTGAAGTTATGACGTGATACTCACAGATATTTTATTCACCACAAAAACAAGCTAGAAATAAATGGATTCTACCATCCATTTTCGGGTCTTTCCCAAGTGTTGTTTAACCATCGAATCTCGTATAATGTTTACACGTAGTTTTCCTCCTGGTCAGAACTAAAAATTGTTGAACAAGCATAATATTGATGTATAAAAAATCAATGACAATTTCTAAAGTTTACTTAAAATTGTATATCTTCGAAACCTATCAACTTGAATGATCAGTAATGACAAACAATATGTTTTTCGTATGATGACAAAGAGCAGACGTTGGACTGAAACCATAAAAAAACTTTGAAGCCTGACACTGGGTATATGATCATGAAGGGTAAAATTACAGCTCTGGGTACTAGTGTCACACAAGACTTCCAAATCTTAAAATTTAATAAGGATTTTTCATTCTATAAAAGGTTAAAGAGTAAGACTTCACTCTCTTAATTTTTACTAGCACATATTGTATAACTATAACACTCATTTTATTTGAAATAAAAAAGCACATCCTACATACACCACAGTATAATGAAACATGCATTCTGAGAAACAGCTATATAATTAGTATTTAAATAAATAAAAAATATTTTACTTCACAAAAAAGTGTGGTTTTTCGAACGAGGGAGAGACAAACATTAGAGTAAAATCCTATCCCAGTTGGGATTAATATGGTGTTTTGTGACCGAATAAGGGTTATACTTATTTTTATATAGTTTTACTCAGCGTAACATGCAGTTTTCTGTTTTTAACTATTCAAGGAATAATACTACATTTTATAATCAGCTTTATTTTTATTTACTACCACATCACTTTATCACATTTGTGACTATCCATGTACTTCTCGGTATATATTTTTAATTTAACCCAACTCAGAAGACATGGGTACCCCTTAAACAAGTATTGTGTAAGTTTGACTTCATAAAAAATATTTTTTTTTGCCAAAAACAGCCCACATATATTGTATGGAGAGAAAAAACTATTAAAACCTCACGTGGTTAGTCTGACTATAGGGAGATTTTTGATCGCGACACGACTACCTCTGTGATCATAACGCTCTTTAAAAAAAATCAATCTGAAACATAGAAATTAATTTAAATTCAGTCATGAGTCACTTTTAAGTGGCTCAGATGCAAACCCTGATGATTGTTATTAAGAAAACACGTGGAAAAATGGGATAAGCGGTTTTACTAATAATTTTAAGTGGGATTTATTTCTCTATACTAAAATTTTGGATGCTTTTGGTTTTACATTTGGTTTTGCTGTGCAAAAACTATAAAAATTAGAAACTTGTCATTACGAAATTAAGAAAAAAATTGTACATCGAGTCCGAAGAAAATAAGGATTAAATATGAGTTCAAGAATTTTGAAGTGTTAAAGTTGTGAAAATGCAATGTTGGTAGCTTGGCAAGTCACGGGAACACAACTACAAAGTTCAAATTTGATATGCTGAAAGAGCCATTTGCATTAAAAACTTAACAGATTTTTTTTCTACAGTTTCTATTTTTTTATAGTTATTGTATTTTTAAAATGCTTTTTTCGCCAATTTCCCACTTTTTTTATTTATAAATAATGAATATAAGAAGTTGTAGGAAAAATTGTCGCTCTCGAGATCTTTATTTTTGTAAGCCCGCTCTTCGCTTTATGCCATGAGTAACAAAAAATGATTAAATAAAATGAAATAAAATAAGTGTAAGAAATTAGATGTTACAAGATATATACTTCAACAATTAATTTGAAATTTCTAATATTATAAAAGAAGAAAAGTAAAAAGAGTTTTATAAAAAATTAGGTTATCGTTATGTACTGTAAACAAGTAAAATTACTTTTTTAATTATTTTTTCTTACTTCATATTTCATCAGACACTCCAGGTTTCTAAATTTTTTTTATAAATAAAGTTTATAATTTTTAAAATTTAAGTAAACATTCAGTTTGTTACACTTATAATCTTGATGATATTTTTTTTGTTTAAAAAGTAGAATTTTAAGAAGAAAGACACAAATAAATGAGAGGCAACCACGGGGTTTGTGAAGGATTCGAGATTTAGAAAAAGCTTCCTCTAAAACTTTGAAATATTACGTTAACAAACGCTGAAACAAATGTATATGCCTATGTATATACTGAGAAATTCTTTATTACGACGGTAAGTTTAGTTTATATTTTCTTAATATGTCTTGCATCTGTACGGTTGAAGTCTAGATTTTAGAGGTTATTTCAAGAGGTAAAAAAGGAAAATAAAAAAATGTGTAAAATGTTACTTACCATATCATTTTCATCTACAGATCTTATGTTTATATTTCTTAATGATACGGAAACCTCAACAGGTTTTCCTATTCAAATTATTAAAAATAATTTATTATCATCAAAATTAATATTACTGCAAGGTAGACGAAAAATATATAGTAAAATAAGAAATATGTTTAGCAATCAATCACTAATTTTGAAAAGTGTTAAAATCTGCATTGTTTTAAAAGCAGAAATCATCTTTTTACTGTAATCTAACATGAACACAAATAATCTGAGACAATTATTTTTTCAATATTGTCTAGTTTTTTTGCAGCAGTTTTTTTAAAAAAAATTATGTTTGAATGTTCCCTATAAGTTTTAAGCGAATTATTGCTCATGAAAATTATACAGCAAAGATTCAAAGGCATTAAATTATTCAAAAATATTTTTAAAAATAGTTTCAGAAATAAAATCTATATTATAAAATAGTTCATATAATGTAGCGAGCATATTGATTAGTTAGCCAAAATGAAAGCCAGAGCTCATAGTTGGTCGGAGATTCTCTTAAGGTCGTATGAAGGTCACAGAAATCTTTAATATTCAAATGAAAAGTAGTGTTACATTTATTAAAAAAATATAGTTTTTGTTACCTATAAAATCACTTCATTTTTTTCTCCTTCGCGCAATGATTTTTAAGGAAGTTAAAACTAACAGAAGTTTTTATATTGCTTAAAAACAGTAAAGTTTCAGTCTAGCGTGCATTATGGAAATTAGATTTTAGTAATAAAATCGAACAAAAAATGTCGATAACATTTTTAGGTAATGAAAAGTGAATTACGTTATCGATTTTACATGCAGAATTTTTTAAAATTATGTCATCACTAATGTTTGTAAGGAATATTTTCTGAAAGTTCTGCTGAGTGAGACTCTTGAATTCCAATCTGAATTAAGAAACAATAGATTTAAAATTTTAATTATATATAATTTAAATATAATTTAATAACTTCATTAAAACTAACGCAAGTCAACTCGAAATAATTTCACTAGGGATATATATATATATATATATATACATATACATACACCGAAAGCCATTTCATTATGACCACCCTGCTAATAACATGTAGGACCACCCTTAGCCCTCAAAACTGCTTGCACCCGCCAGCATTGATTCCACAAGGTGCTCATTGGTAGTCTGAGGTATCTGGTACCAAGCGCTCACTAACTGGTTCTGCAATTCCCTCACATTGCGAGGGGGTATCGTGGCAGCACGAATTTGGTTTTCCAAGTAGGACCACAAGTGGTCTATTGGATTAAGGTCAGGGGAATTTGGAGGCCAAGACATGACTTGAAAGTGACTGGAATGTTCCTCGAACCAATCCATGACGATTCGACCCTCATGACATGGTGCATTATCCTGTTGGTAAACACCATCCCCCGCAGGGAAAAACAGTTGCCATGAATGGGTGAACTATGTTCAAGTAGCTTACAGACGTCAGGGATTGTTCTATGAGGATTATGGGTCCTTATGTGCTCCATGAAAACATTGTTCCTGGGCGAGAAATCATGAAAACAGGGGTGAGCTCATTGTTATAGATGGAGGGTGGTCATAATGTAATGGCTCTTCGGTGTATATCGGTGAGTAACAGATAGCTTTATCGATTCTAATTACATGCATAACAATAGTAGTAATGTGTTTAATTAATACTTTAGCTATTTATTTCCTTCTCAAAAAAGTTTTTTTAGTCCAATTGAAATTTGTAATCTATGGAAAATATCGAAATGTAAGGCTATTTTAAATAAAGTAACTATATTTAAAAAAAAAAGTCATAGTCAACAGTTTATACCAGTTATAGATTATAAATGAGTTGTATCCGGTAACNTATATATATATATATATTCGAAAATGTTTTAACCATTTATGCACTGTTGAAATTTTCCTTCTAAAATTACGGTAATTGGCAGCTGTCTGTCCATCCGATTAACCATAAAGTTTACGGAAAAGAAAATTTTTTTCCTTTATGGTACTATAACCATTTACAAAAGTATCGTTATAAAACCATGAATACAAAACTAAACGGTTTTTTAACCATTTACAACTAGCACTTTTTAAAAACGTAATAATTTTTTAACTAGACGTAGAAGCTCGGATTTTTGTAAATAAACGGTTCATTGGAGAGTGCCGGACACTAGGAATTCTTTATGTGTTGAACGGAATGGAGAAAATATTGTAGTGTCAACACTAGGACTCGAACTCCNAAAGTTAGGAAGATAACATTAGGCTCGACCCCCGGAAAAATCTATTGACGGCAAAGGAGGTGGAAGTGCAGTAGGGATGCACCTGTGAGGTGCGCGCGACTAACGGAAGGTTAACCGTATTAGATGAAAGCAGTTAATAAACCGTTTTTCTTAAACTTAATATCAGTTTGATTACCATTTCATTTAAGGTTATTTGACTGTGCTGATTAAATATGGTAAAATAGCCATGCAATCAATTGTTATTTAACCATTTCTTCCGAGAAATTTCTAACAGTGTGGTTATAATAATTGCATGGTTGGACGGTTAGAGTGCTGCCGGTTATTTCACCGTAATTTTTGAACGAAAATTCTCACAGGGTAAAGCTATTTAGGACTAGCAAACGTAATTGATTTTCTTCTTCGTTTCTCCCTCTTTCGGTGCTCCGTCTGCCCTATCAGGCATCACAGTGATCTTTGCCAAAATTTGGAAAGCTCTTTATCAATATCGTACTGTATTTTTGTTTAAATATTTAAATAATAACAGCATTATCTACATTTATACTATAGTCAAATTATCATAATTAAGATGATATTCAAACTGCTAACTGAGAAAAAACCGTTTATTAACTTCTTTCACCTAATACGGTTAAAATACCATGTAATCTCATGATCGACCGAACATAATCCTCAAAATCAATGAAGCGTAAAATTTTTGTGTTAGAATAAAAGCACTTATAACCAAAGCTGAGATTTCTCTATTTCTTTTTTCAATCTAATAAAAAATTCCATGATATGATCTAAATAATTTACAAAAAAAAATACTGCCTGAGTAAATTTTGTTGCATTTCGATAAGTATTGAAATATTTTGAAACATACTACTGTATAACATCAAAAAAAAAGCACTCTTAAAATCTTAAACAATGTAAAATTTTAAGCAAAGAAATGTCTTTGCAATTCAATTGCATTTAAAAACATTCTCGATGAGTAAATTATATAATTTTCATCACCTATCTTCTGAAAACTAAAAAGAAAATGCTTTTGACTCGGAAATGAGCACTTGTACTTCAAGAAGAAGATCACAGATACCCACAAATGTGACCTATGACGTCAGCAGCAGCTGATCGTTTATAAGCAAAAGGGCTGGTTAATGTTGTGCTAAGTTTCTCCTCATAAGTTAGAATGTTAATAAATGTGAAGTTAACTAAACAAAGGGTCGTATAGAACATCAAATTTGTTGAAATATAATTCTTTCACGTCTACGTCTTTCACTTAACTCAGATTTATTTTTTGTTTATGTATTTTATTCCAACTTTGTTATATTCTTTTGTGTACCTGGCAACTTCGATGCATAACCAGTTTGCTTATAAAGAATTGAAATCTTTGAGAAAGAATCTTCGTGAAATAATATATAATGTGTTCTTAAGAGAATTGATAGTTGTTGGGTTTGGCCTACTCGAAATACAATGGGAAGAACAGTTTCTAACATAAGCAAATGTCATGTTTCTACAACCAATCAGGATCGAGATACTCATACTTCGTCACTTGCAGGTGCTATACATTTTGATTCAAAGGCTTCAGATTACAATGAAAAAAGTAAAAATGAAAAACATGTTTATGAGTTGCAAGTCGCATTTTTGTTAAAAAAAAAAATCCATGCGAATTCATGATAAATTTTAGAACCATTATTTGTAATGGATGGAGTTCAATATTTCGAAGAATAAAGATTGGTTGACGAAAATATATTTTTTTTCAAGTAATCATTTAAATAAAACTGACTTATAGAGCTGGCCAACATGTTAAAGAAAGAAAAAAATATTATTAATAAAAAAAGTACATTTACCATTTATTCTTGGAAGAGTCAAATGATCATAATCTAAAGGGACGACATCATGGATTCGAATTGATTGGTTGTCACTTGTACTGAAAAAATTAATCAATGAGATGTTTGTTAATGTGCTGCTGATTTTTTTTTATACAAAATATGGATAACTTAAATTATATATTTCTAAACTTAACTTTAATTTCTTTCATATGATGAACTTTATTTTAAAAATTTATAATTATTTTAAAATTTATATCGAGTGATAAAATTAATGCAATAAATTTGTATCAGTGATAAATACTAATGTCAATGTAAAATGATAAATTTTTAGTTTATTAATACAAAAAAAATATACTTTGTTAAAAAACAAATATAAAAAAATAATGAAACTTAACTTTTTGTCATTTTATTTTTATGCTATGTTCAGAAAAATAACATTAAACTTAAAAAAAAAATATATCTATACTATTTTTGGAGTATAATATATTTTGCTTATTTTCTATATTCTAAGATTTACCTCTAAATTGATCGATATTTATATGCTTAAAATTTGACACTGTGAAAAATGCATGGCTAAAACAAACAGAAAATGATATTTATCATTTTCCTGGGTCTATAGAAAGACGAAAAAACTCGGTATAATTTATTGAAGCACTTTGGTAAAGATTTTGGTGGAATTAACAATAAAATATGGTCTTATCATCCCGCTCTTTGGGAAAAAACGTGGTAAAATTTAGTAATTTTATCAAGATACCTTAGTGCAGGGGTCCCCAACCCTATGCCCGCGGGCACCAAGGCGCCCGTCGATCGGTCTAGGTGCGCCCGCTGCTTGTGCCCAACAATAAAATATTTCAGTTTTCCATTTTCCCATTAAATGCTTTGCTAATTTTATGCTATGCAAATACATACTGAAGTACACTGGCTCAGTAAAGACAAAGTACTTAATAGATTTCTACATTTAATTGAAGAAATAAAAAATTATCTTGCAGTCAAAAAATCAAACATTTTATTTTTAGAACTAAAGGTCTGGTTTCTTAGGACAAGCGCCTTATCTGGGCGTCAGCGGGACGTCAACGTAAACAAATATTTATTTTGAATTTGTATTGATTTTGTTATTGTCGACCAGTGTTTTAGAGAACAAATAATGACTTTGTCCAAGAAAAAACACATTATAGCTGAGTTAAATGAAGAGTGCTATGTTTAATGAAGAACCTATGTTTAATGTCAAAATCAAAATCTTGGCTGATTTCAATGTGCTGTTGGATGTTGTCCGCCATTGTTTCTGTGGTTAACGTCACGTTGTAATCCAAGTGCAGTTGAGTTGGACGGCAATTGTAGTTCAAGATGAGCGTTCGATGACGTATACTATCAAACTCACAAATGGACCAATCAGAGGTTAACGCTGATTTCCAGCTGACGGCGTCCTGTCCTAAGAAACCAAGCCTTAGATCCTCTTTGGCTAGCAGACTTGTCTTCCATAACGGGCATAATGGAAAAACTAGATAATTTAAACTTGGAGCTGCAGGGAAAGGAGAAACATATAGCAAAAATGATAGAGGCTATAAACTCGTTCAGAGCAAAGCTAGTTTTGTGATATCACATTTGAAAAATGAAGCCTCTTGTGCATTTTCTAAACATGGAAAAAAATGATAGGTAATCGTGAAATTGACTTATCAACATTTGTCATCAACCTCCAATTGCTTAAAGATCAATTTGAAAAGCGCTTTCAACAATTTAATATCATCGAGCCTTTGATAACATTTTTTGTTGATCTTTTTAAAAACCAAATAAATGTAATCGTAATAGCAACGTACATTTCGGAATTTCTTCAAGTAAAGCGAGACGAAGTGGAGATAGAAATTGTGGATCTTCAGAATGACATTATCCTCAAAACTATTATATCAGATGAGAAATTCTGAAATAAAGTTGAAGGAATAAATTCCATTCTTAAAAAAAGAGCAGCACATAAAATAAAGTCGTTTCTTTTTTCCACATACTTGTGTGAATCATTGTTTTTGACAATGCATAGCATAAAATCAAAATATAAATCCCGACTTACAGATGAGCACCTTGACGATCGCTTGCGAGCAGGAATTTCATCATATTCTCCCAATTATGAAGCACTGGCCAGTGAAATGCCATACAAAAGACCACATTGACTGTATTTTATAAATAATTTTTATACTTCTCATGTTTTGAAAGCAATTTAGTAATCATTTATTTTACACAAGAATATTAATACTAAGTATATTCATATGTTAAATTAATTTTTTCAATTAAATTTTTGGTGCATTATATGTAGTGTGTATTATTACCTATGTCTATCAAAATTACCTTGAAAAAATAAATGGTGCCCGCCATTCGACCGATATTCTGGTATTTGCTCTTTGGAACAAAAAGGTTGGGGACCCCTGCCTTAGTGCATGGTATAAGAACCATTGGTTAAATTTGTATTTAAGTTTTGTATATTTACTAAATGTGTGGTAAAAGAACTATAATTTCGAATAATATGAACTATAATCAGAATTATCATTACCATACGAACGGAAAATTACCAAATGAATGATTTTGATACCGTATATTTTGGTTCTATTAAACATAATCTGTTTTTTTTTTCCAGAAATGTCATTACCTTAAAATACGGTAATTATACCAGAATTTTTACTTCCCCCCTTTTTTTGACTAAATACTGCACTATAAGCCATTATGCCGTAAAAAACTTTACTAAAAGTATTTTTTGTCTGTATAATTAAAAATATATTAGCAATCAGTTCATAATTTCATTAAATATTCAATAAAAAATATGAAGAAACTTATATTAGAAACAACTTCTTAAAATTATTACTCATTTCATTATCGTTCTTAAAAATGCTTATGATGTTGAAAAAAAATGTTATTTACTGGATGTGTTTTAATTATATTTCATATATTTTTGTTTCATATACTCAGACTTTTGGTGATTCACCTTTGTTTTAAACATATAAAAAATCTACTTTTATAACCACAGACAATAAGTTGTAATAAATTCAAATTCTATTTGTTAATACAAATAAATATCAAAGTGATAATGTTCCTCAACTTCAGAAGATCAAAAAATTATACTTTTATTTATTTATTAAAAACCAGTTATATTTTTTAAATTACAAAATTGTAAATATGATTTTTGAGAAATTTACTGTGAATTAAATTCAATTGGAATATTTGTTGAAATCATTGTCGCATTTTCCAAAGTAAAATCGAATTGAAATCGAGTAAAATCGAGTAATTTTTATCGAAGCATTTTGATAATGTTTCTGGTAAAAAAAAAAACAATAAAATTTGCTTTATAATAAATGATAAAATATTCCAGATGATATAAAATTTGGCAATATTTTCATGATATTCAGAGAACGGCATAAAACTATTTATTTGCTGAAATTGAATTTTTAGTTTCGTATATTTTACTAAATGACTGGTAATGAGAACGAAAATATTGAAAACCGGAATTTCTCCCGAACCGTTACCATGTGAACAGAAAACTTACCTGATGAATGGTTTAAATAACGCATATTTTGAATTTTTATACAAGAATTATGAATTTTCTTCCCCAAATATACCGACACCATACAGAAGGGTAATTTTACCAGATCTTTTTTCTTCATATATGATTCTTCACAGTTTTAAATATTTTTGACGTAATTTCATTTCTCCCATTTTTAAATATATATTTAAGCAACAGTTTAAAAAGTATTCATAAACATGAAAATATAACATTATAACAAAGTTATTACCATTGGCTGTACGTGTATTGTAAAAATATACAGAAGAGTAATTTTACCAGATCTTTTTTCCTCATATATGATCCTTCACAGTTTTAAATATATTTGACGCAATTTTATTTCTCCTACTTTTAAATATATATTTAAGCAACAGTTTAGAAAGTATTAATGAACATGAAAATATAATATTATAACAAATTTATTACCATTGGCTGTACGCGTATTGTAAAAATATACAGAAGGGTAATTTTAGTAAATCTTTTTTCTTCATATATGATTCTTCACAGCTTTAAATATATTTGACGTAATTTTATTTCTCGCATTTTTAAATATATATTTAAGCAAAAGTTTAATAGGTATTAATAAACATGAAAATATAACATGATAACAAATTTATTACCATTGGCTGTACATGCATTGTAAAAATATAATAAAATTTTGAATTGGCATTATTTAATTACTTACTATACTTCTTTTGTTAATAAGATTGTACTCCAAAAACAATACAGTAGAACTTTCTTTTTGATCATGTTACATTTTAGCATGAACTAGATAAAATAACAGTAAAATTATTAGTAATTTTTGATTTTATGTCGTTAAAAACACCCTAATGCTTCACCAAACGCAACTAGACAATGATGCAATAGAATTAAAATGTAACGTGACCAAATTATTGCTTCGATAAATCAATATATTTAAAGGATAGCATGCGACTTTCTTTTCTTCTTTAATTCAACAAAATAAAAATCAAAAAATAAATAAGTTATTGATCAAACAATACACCAATGAAACCTTAAATAGAAGCATATAAACTCAAATCAAATAAGTATAATATTATATAAACATGATATAAAATATTTTTCGATAAAATGTTTGGTAACCATTTCGGTAATAACATTGGCCAATATTTTGAAATAAATATTCTGAAAAAATTAAATTATAAATTGTTCTTCGCTTGGTTTTGTTAAAAATGTATATTTTTTGCACTGTATATTTTTATAATGTATATTTTTTGTATGCAGAGTAAACAAATCGTTCTTCTATTCATTTTATATTATAAAGGATCTACAATTTTGTTTGCAAAAAATGTGCGAAACATGACAATTGTTGAATAAAATAATGTTATATTAGCACACATGATAAAAATTCTAGTAAAATAACTGTACTTTATGGTAATGACATTTCTAGTAAAAAACAAAACCACCATTCTGGTTAATGTAACAAAAATGCACATTATTTAAATTTCATTTGGTAATATTTCCTTTTACATGGTAATGGTTTAACAGAAATTAATTTTTTTTTAAATTACGTATTACTACACTTCACTTAGACATTTAGTACATATTACCACACATTTAGAAAAAATACAAAACTGAAAAATAAATTTAGCAGAAAAAAAATTCTGATGCCATGAAAATTATAAATTATCGAATTTGCTTATTAATTTCATATTTTACATTGTGCTTTTTATTTTTTCTTATTTTTCTAAATTTTTTTGTAATAAATATCTATTTAACACAAAACTTAATGATACAAAAATGAAAATTAATGAAAAATGTTCTTTGATTTGAAATATTGATTAAAGATAAGAGTTTGCTTCAATTGTCGTTTAAAATAAAATGCTGATAAAAAGTTAAATTTGACATGATTCACATAATAATTGAGTACTATCTTTAAATCATCTTTGCTTATCAACTAACAGAAATTAAATTTGAAAATAAGCAAAATTTTAAAAACATTAGTGCATAACCCTTTCTGAGGGAAAAAAACCACGTATGTTATAAATCATGTCTCAAAAACTAAATTAGCACAATTTTCCAGGGCATTTGTTTATTTTTAGTTATAACATGCTCAGTAATTAACCCCATCAACGCTTTTTCATGTTTAGTACTCCTTTGTTAGTAGTACACTATTAGAAAAGCCATTCTAAAGTTACGGTAAAATAAACGACAGCAGTCTGTCCATTCAACTAACCATAAAGTCTTTAGTCGCGAACTCTCGTTCTGAGATGGACAAATTAGTCTTCTTAGGCTGTAATATGTCCTTAGTGACAAGGAGCTATATTGCTTCACTAGGTGGGCCTAGTTGGTGAGATAGACTTTTGGTTGTTTAATCGTATACGGTGAAAGCAGTTCATAAACATTTTTTTCCAATGTTAACAATTTGAATTACTTCTCATTTATGGTAATTTGACTGGTTCGTTTGAATATGGTATTAACCATTATTTCTGACAATTTTCTAACGCGTGAATTTAATTATATTTTTATCTAAGTTAACTTCTGATTCCTTTATACATGCTTATTTTTGCTAAAATAGTTTACCACAATCTTTGCAGATAAGAAAACAATTCATATAAAAGTTGAAATTCCAATGTATAAGTAAACAGAAGAGCGACATCGTTTCATAATAACTTGTTAAAAGGTATGATCTTGCCAAAAAAATATAAGTTCTGATAATAAATATTACTTTGTTAATAATTTTGATCTGTGTTTACCCCATCTATGTTTATTCATGTTTAGCATGGTTAAACGTTGTCTATAGGCTTATGCTAAATGCAGATAAATGTTAGCGTCTGCTTTTTTTAGAAAGATTAGTACATTTTTAGGTTTTCATTATATTTGAAAGACATGTTAGGGAACGTAAAAATTTCATCCGGATTCAGATTTGCAGATTAACATGACCTGCTGAGAATTCAAATTCTCGTTCAGAATGTACAAACTAGGAGTCATACATTATTATTTAGAGGGAAAAAAATCAAATATTATCAAATTTTAACGAATAATTAATGAATAGGGTTAGGTTAAAAATATCAAAATTTGCATGATGATGCAGGTATGAAACTGGGAAGTGACGTGATAGGTTAGTATTAGATGCATGTTCAAGTCTCAGCTAGTAATAAAACTGCTGATATTTTTTTATTTGAGATTACCAATAAATATGCATTTTTTACTTCTCTTTTATAAGGATTATGAAAACATGTATCAAGGGTGGCAGCTATAGGACACTATAGAGTCTAGCAAAATAAAAACCATAAAAGTGAAATATAATATAGAGCGCACATCACGATAATTTTTGTCCCTATAATAAAACTTTGTAATTCTGGGGCGAATAGAATGAGCGTATTTCCCATCATCTGTTTCTCCTTGTTATTTTAATGGTAAAAAGTTGATGCTGGAAATTTAAATTCAAAAATTTTAAAATACAGTAGTTTACTTTACCGCATTTAGTTCCAGAGAACTTTCCTCATACATTTTCTACGTAAGTTAGTTTATTACATTTTAGAATTACAATTGTTTTATTTATTATAAAAATGAACTTTTGTGAAGTTCTTCTTTTCCTAAAATATTGTATTAATCCCAATTATTCCACTTCATCCAAATGTTTAAAAAGCGACTTCAACTATCACACGACGCCCTCTTTCACCGCCAAAATCGCCGAATGAGAGGAAGCACGTGACTTCGGAGACTTTCATGATTGGGACGAAGAAAGATGGGGAAATATAACAGTTGACGTCCCCTCTTTGTAATAAAGCTCCATGGTAAAAGTTCATATTAACGCAATCCATATTTTAGGTTTATTAGTTTGGGAGTATTTGCAAAAAAATATAGCAAAAGATAAAAAGTGGTTAAATGTTATGCTAAATTACAAATGACAATAAGAGGTTCGTTAAAAATAACTGTAAATAATAGTTTAATACAATGTTTTAATAGTTTTAAAAAAATTATTTTATACAGTAGAATTTATTATAATTTTGAGACAGTTAAAAGAAGTTTTGTTTCTAGTTCTGCATTATATTTGCATAAAAGTATTAATAGGTATTAGTTTTGTAACGATACTTGAAATCACACTTTATCATGATAATAATCAAAATATGACTACAAAATCAATAAAGTAATTTCATGTGCTTTTTTACGTTTTTTTTTATGTTTCAATATTTTTAATTTTATTTTGAGTCACGAAGCCAGTTTAATTGAACTTGCTATTGTTGTTTTTCTATTTGAAACGCTAATCGTACCCTTCTCCCAAAATTTCTTCGAGTATTAATGCTTTGAAACATTGTTTTGGCATTAAACATCAAAAATGATTGTTTTTCAGTGTTTTTTCGAAGTACATTAACAACTTAAAACGCAACAAAATATTGATTTTGAGCAAAATTTCAGACCTTGAATGTATTTAATTTCTTTCTTTTTTTTAAGTAATGCCTTGCAAGGTTATAATTTATTTTTAAAAAATATTGATTTTAAAGATACTGGTTCATATAATTTTAGTCTTTGAATGTAATAATTCCTTTTTTCAAAGTTCTTTTTTCTCTTTTTGCTTTTGATTTCTTTCTTTCTTTTTAAATTTTTTGCTTAAACTTTGTTATAGATTTTTTCACTTAAAAATGAGTTACGAATGTTTAGATCAATAAAATAGAATGGTTTTAACATTTCATATGGAGAGGGGGGGGATCAGAAGCACTGTATTTCAACATTTTTAACTCCAATAAGAGTGTAAATAATGAAAAAAAATTCTTAAGTATTTAATGATTTTAAACGCTACTTTTTGATTGAATTTTCGCAACGTTCGAAAGCTACATATAGAGCTGCAATTGTTCCCTTTAGATAGCTAAAGAAATTTACAATATGAATTTATGCTAAAAAATATATCATTCAAAAAGATAAAATTTTCTAAACAAGAAAAAAAAACAGATGCATATCCAACTAGAACCATTTATAGAACCTCGTCACATGCATTTCTTTAAAATTCTTACAAAGAAAGGCTTTTCCTGTTCTTAAAGTAAAAGCTTCAAGAAAGATCATTTGTTGATAGTACTTCCGCTGAATCTTGAAAGAAATCCTTTTCGTTTAATCTATTTTCGAAGTGCGAATTGGAGTTTTCTTCGGTGCTAACGTAAATATTTGCAACATTTTTATGACTTCCTTTGGGAGTGTGGGCATGGAAGTTTTACAAAAGACTTTAAACTCTTTTCTGAACTAAAAAGCAAGCAAACTATTTTTCTTTTTTAAAAAATGGGAAAGCTATTTGAAAGAAAAACGTTTAAGAAAACGAGCTTGAAACGTGCCACAATTGATTGTTGTCCAAACCTCAATTTTTAAGTTAAATTTTTTTTTGAATAATATTAAATATCTTAAGTTAACAAGGAAATAAATCTAGCATAAATTCTAGTCGCTATAGGTGAATGCTTTATTGGGGAAGTCAAGGGATTCGCATGATTTGGACACGCAAAATTTACGTATTTTTTTTACGTATTTACGAATTTACGTATTTACGAAATTTACGTCCACACCACATTCAGGGACAAGGGGAATGAAGGTTAAGTCTGACTGAAGGTTAAGTCTGAAGGTTAAGTCTTAAGTCTTTTACGACCAGTGGCATGTGACCAGACAAGCTGGTTCCCTTGAGTGGACTTCAAGGGGTTTGTATCCTAGTTCTTGACATTGACAGCTCAGTGCCTTTAATATGATTTTTTCAAAAATTTTTCTCCAAGGAATACAAAAAAAACCCCACAGATTAAGTTCCCTACACTTCAATCAAAGTTATAGTTTTAAAATATATATGCCATTTTACCGTGACGAATTATTTGCACTTTTGAAAGGACAAATAACTTAAATCTTTAAAGTCATTGAACTTTTTTAAAAAGAAGTTTGACATTTGTTCACTTAGAAAAATATTATCAAAAGTAATATTCTATTCTCATTTTTTGGAACAAAATTTGGAAGTAATTGAGATTTAATAACTAGTTAGGTTTAAAGATTAGGTATACATTTTTAAATATTAAAAAATTTGAAGCACAAACGTTTTCATCTTCTTGAAACTGTGGCTTTTTTTCTTCACTAACGTTCTGCTCCATTTTCAGAATAAGAATGGAGAGCGTTGGCGTAGGATAGATGAAACTTGATGTAACAGTCGCGTGTAACTGTTTCAATTTCACAGCCGTTATGAAAATAGCATATTTTTCAGAAAAAAAAAACATTACTGAGCCTTTAAGAAACAGATTTATTGAGCCTTCGCTACTCAATTTTGGATACTGAATAAATGCAAAATAGAAAGACTGCGCTTGAGTTGCAAGTATATAAAACTCATAAAATTAGTTCAAATATTGAGAAAATGTGGAAAATAATAAAGATTAATGACAAGAGAAGAAGAAAAATAATTAAAATAAAATTATTTTAAAAATATTTAAAAAAAAATTATTTATATAAAAAAAGAAGAAGAAAAGACTTATCATGTGAGCTGATGAAGAAATTATATATTTTCTTTCTTTTGTTTTCCAGATTTTTAATAAGATTTCTTTCTTCTCTTTTTTAGAGAAATAAAAAAAGTTTTTAAATATTTTTAAAAATAATTTTACTTTAATTAATTTTCTTCCTCTCTTGTCATTAATTTTTATTATTTTTCACATATTCTCAATATTTTAGCTATAATATAT
>NC_092210.1:37534933-37633335 GCF_043381705.1 Parasteatoda tepidariorum | reverse complement strand
ACATACATACATACATACATACATACATACATACATACATACATACATACATACATACATACATACATACATGCGTGCATACAGGCATACATACATACATGCGTGCATACAGGCATACATGCATTGATATATATATACATATATATATATAGATATATATATAGATATAATGAAATCATTTTGATGCTTCCATAAAGATAGAAACTCGTCAAAATTTACCATGTTCTGGTAGTTCTGACCATACTTTTTTTTCTCAGTAAAATAATTCGTGTGTTTAGTTATGCATTAGACCAATATATCCTTATGAAAAATATTTACAGTTTAACTTTTTAATACAAAAAGCAATCCGGTCAGACTGTGTCAGAAAGGTTCTGGATTCGAATCAAGGGCAAGTCATGGATGTTCTTTCATTCTCTGTAGTATCTGTTTCTACTGTGGGAGCAACGTTGGCTCACCTAATATGGTGCCCCCAAAAGAGTAACCAACAAACCTGACCATCAATTGCCTGTATTGACAAAAGGTCATTCCCCAGGTGGACATTAGAGAAAAAAATACAATATACAATGTAAACAATATTTACGATTTAAATTTTCTCTCAAAAAATAATTTTAAGTACAATTATAAATTAATAAAAAATCAACACAGATTGTTTTGATTAAATTAAATCAATAAATAACCTTTAAATATTTTAAATGAATTCATTTTTTCTAAAGCTATTTAATTTGTACAATTTAATTGTAACATTTATAAAATTTCCTGTTTTTACAATTTTTCTATCTAAAATTCGATCCTATATTATTAATAATACTAGAATGACTAGGTTTTAAGAAAATAAAAGGGCTTTTTGCACGTATTTTTTCACATTAAATAGCAAAGCTTTGCTAAGACATCTAAATTCGTTATAAAATAAATGAAAAATATATGTAACGTTCTTTAATTTACTGGAGTGCCTAATCTGCAATTTTGCAATATTTCTGTTAATTTCTCAGCATTTCTAACGTTATTCTTAACTTTTTATTTCAAATTTTGTATGTGTCTATGTTTTTACGTCTACTAATATAGTTCATGTTTCATGTTTACTTTATGTTTTGCTTAGAAATATAGTTTTTTGGTTAGACGCTTTCATACTACTCAACAATATAATCTAACATCGAAGAATTAAGATAAAAATTGAGATGGTTAGACGGTATGCCTAATAAATAACAGAAGACGTAGTAATCCTTAGTTTGAAACCATTGAAAAAAATGATTTTAGAAAACAATGAAAATTATAAAATATGCTACTTACTTAAAAATCTTGTAAACTGAAATATGAGTAAATTTTACATTTGTATTGTTACAAGCATCACTATGTGTGTAGGATTTCAAAAACACTCTTGTGATAATAACATTTTTTAAGCGATATATTTTGTCACAACTCGTTTTCAACAATGTGCATACCCTTGGAATAGAAATCTGGCATTAAATCTGTGTAGCTATTCTAGAAGACTCTTGTGATTATGACATTTTTACAACGATATATTTTGTTACAACGCGTTTTCAACAATGAGCATACCCTTGGAATAGAAATCCGGCATTAAATCTGTGTAGCTATTCTAGAAGACTTTTGTGATTATGACATTTTTACAACTATATATTTTGTCACAACTCGTTTTCAACAATGTGCATACCCTTGGAATAGAAATCCGGCATTAAATCTGTGTAGCTATTCCAGAAGACTCTTGTGATTATGACATTTTTACAACGATATATTTTGTCACAACGCGTTTTCAACAATGTGCATACCCTGCTTGGAATAAAAATATTTCTTGACAATGGTAATTAATGTAATAAGTACAGAAATATTTTGAAATATGCCATCACATGGGATAGCCTGGTCGGTAGGGCGCTGGGCCCATATCCAAGAGGTCGTGGGTTCGATCCTCGCCGGCCGAAGACTCCCCGTGTAGTAAATGGTGACTGATGCACGTTAAATCTGTCGAGTCTCAAAGTCCTCCATGTTCCCACAACAAATCAATACCTCTGGGGGTACTGATCCAGAAGTTTCCTTGTCTTCTGGATTGGTTCAAAATTACAAGGCTACGGAGTTGAACGTAAGTAGTCGTAAACCCATGAAATTGGGTCGGCTGTTCAACGACGGTTATAAAATAAAATAAAATATCCCGTCAAATTAAAATCGAAGTTCAATGAAAGATTTTTTAAAGAAATCTATTATTATAATGATTTTTTTAACGATAAATTTTTTAATCTTGTTTTTGTCAATAATGTTATTCCTGTTAGAATGGAAATTATTACCATACTACCAGGGAGAAGGATTTTCAACAAATCCCATCAAATTAAAATGAATTTTCAATGAATGATGTAAAAAAAATATCTCAAATGATAATAATATTTCTGTAAAAATGTGTTTTTTAACAAAATATTTTAAACAATAATTTCATTACCTCTGGGAATAGAAATATTGCTTACTAATTACAATCATTGTAATAAAATTACGATTTTTGAAACAACGAAATACTTTTCTTTAATCCGACATGTAAATCTGTGCAGCTATTTTTAAATAGCTAATAAACAGACATGGGTCTAGACATCCGTTGGGGAAACATCCAGACATATTCCAAACATCTGAAGCGATAGTTAAATTCGAAACTTTGAAATAAATCTCCGACGTAAGCAAAATGCTGATATTAAAAACCATCCTTGATATAGTTGCAGGTACACTTTGTGCAAAGTCAGCGAGCATACGAAAAATTATCAATTTTCATATTAGAGAAAAGAAATAATTAGATTCTTTTATGCTATACTTAATTTAGCTTGACGTAAAACATAATATTTTTTCGTAGCCCAAATACACGTTTAACAAAATGAATATGGTTATGTGCTTAAAAAAAAAAAAACATACGTTTGTCATAAATAGAGTGTTTAAAAGATGATCTTACAAGAGAAGCGTGGAGTGCGCAAAAAAGAAGCATACCACACTGAATTACGTTTGATCTAATGATCGAATCTTCACTTTCTAGGAATAAATCTGAATGGTTCGAAGGAGTGAAAGGTATGTTCATTCAGAGAAAGTAATTTTTTGATTTTTATTTCACAACTTAAAATAGTGCATGCACTAATTAATTGGCATATTTGATACCATCCCCTCAAATTATTAAGACTCAGTCCTAGAACGATCATTAGATCAAAAAAATTCAGGATGTCAGCTTCTTTTTGCTGTAAAATTTGTAATGAAACGGAAGTAAGCTTATATTAAAGAGAATTGCTGAAATTTTTAGAAAGGATAAAAATTTGCCGCTGCTGCTGCCTCGGGGGTAAGAGATGCGCCCTTAAAGTCTTAGTTCCTTTTTTTCATAAAATAATGAAACTTTTTAGCTTACGTGGATGCGTGGCACAACCCTTAAGCTATCCGTCTTTAAGCTGAGAGATAGAGGGTTCAAGTCCCAGCAATGACAGTTAATTTAAATTTTTGGATATCTGATCTAACAAGATTGATGACTATTTAGTATGTTTTATTCAATATTTAAAGCATTATTTTTTAATTTAAATTAACGTTTTTAGAAAATTTAAACATTTAGTTGTGGACTAATTTTAAACAATACCTCATGCGCATAAATAGCAACGTGAGACGCGTAAATGGATTACAATTAAAAAACTGTACATTTTATACAAATGTACTCTTATAGTTCTATTGACATTGTTTTTAATTTCATTTTAATTATGGGACAAAAAAGTTTTAGAGAAAACACAGAGACTAAAAAATATACTTCAAAAAAATAAAAAAGTGAGAGTTACGCAAAAAAATAATTCGTTGAGGAGAAACGTAATAAAATGACTTTATTATTATTGATGTCAATGAAAATTGACAGTTCAGTAAAATATAATCTATGTACTAAAAACAAAATTAGCTGAGAAATTGTACTAATTCTCTAAAAAGAGCGTAAAAGTCGCCTTACTGTTATTGATGATATTGTTATTAATTTTGGTTATAGTTGCTAGTGACATCATGGAAATTAGTGCAGGCTTTAATAGGTACCAAATATATCTTTATGTTGGTACAGAATATTTTCTGAGTATATTTAATCCCATTACAGCTGCACCAAACACTGTACATTTTTATGATAGATTTTTTATGCCCCTTCGAAGATATAAGTACAAAAGAAAGTAGCTTGATTGTGGAAGATTTTAAATATCATGAGTTGCCTCGAGAGGCAGCATTAAGCCTGATGATACTGAGTACAGAAAGTCCATATTTTGATAGGATGAACGATTAAAAATGTGTTTTGCATAATCTAATAATGTAAAGTCACCGAAAAGGGCAACAAATAATCTATATAAGCAAATAAGGAATGTGTGTGTTTGTATACCGGACTGTGGGTATAACGTAAGCTTTAAAAATACGAGATTCAAAATGAATTCAAATGAGTGAAATTGTAAACAAAATACGAATCCCTCTTTTTAGATTCTTATAAATTATATTTTAAATTCAGAGACATTTTAGAAATGAATTTTTTCTTATTGGTTTAGCGGAAGCCATTGCATTGAAATAAGTAAATAGGTGATATAAATAAGCGATTCAGTTTATTCAAATATTTAAAAGACAGCATCAATAATGTTGCTGGCTTATATACTAACTAAGGCAAACAACGTTAAAGAGAACAAAAATATTTATATAAATATTTTAAACGTTGGTATATAAATATTTTAAAGCTCTTTAACGTTGTTTGCCTTAGTTTTTATTTTAGCACAAAGTTCATCCACTTGTGTATTTAGCTCATATACTATCAAAAAAGTTATTTGTTGAGCGTTCTGTTTTACTTAATTATATTTTATATGTTATGCTAGGTTATCTAAATTATGAATGTGATCGTGATAGTATAAGCAAACTAAGTCACCAAATTATTATTTCTAAGATCATCTGAAACCACATGTTTATTTGTTTATAGTTTACCTTTAGTATACCTTTTGAAACATGTTTTTATGAAACTAAATAATTTAAATTCAATGGTAATTGAACTAAAAAGAAAACAAGTTTTGCGCTAAATTTGAAAATCAATCGAGAAATGGAGCTAATTCATTGAGGATAAGCATAAAAAAATACCAATATTTTTTATTGACGCCGATAATAAATTCAGTAAATAACTAATTGAAGTAAAACAATAAGCTATGAACTAAAAGGCGAAATTTATAGAGAAGTGTTATTCAGTTTGTTTAAGAGTGCGTAAGAAATTGGCAAACTATTATTGAAGAAAAAGATGCTTAGTTAAAATTGGTAATGAAAATAAAAAATAGGCTATGAAATAAAAAAATCTAATGGTGAAAATGCACTAATTCGCTACGTGGTACTGCGAAAAATCCCCATACTTTTAATGACATCGTTGGTGCTTAATTTCGGTAATGGACACTACTGACATCAGGATAATTGGTGCAGTCTTATAGGAACCAAGTATACTCTAATATAGATACAACGAATTTTAGTTTAAATTGGGGCCAATTAGAACTGCACCAATACTGTACATTTTTATGATAGATTTCTAACTGCTCTCGGAAATATAAGTGTTGGAGAAGGTATCCTGACTGTGATAAACTTTAAATATCTAACAAGGCATAATACTGTTGCCTTAAACAACAGTACCCGGCATAATACCCGGATTCCCGGCATAATACTGTTAGACCTTATTTTGATGGGATGAACTACTAAAAGTATGTTGTACTTAATCTAATAACGTAAAGCCACCAAGATGGGTAGCAAATAATAATAAATTTTTAAAAAATCATTCAGCCAATATAACTCGATTACTTGTTTTAGGATTTGTCTGAAAATCTTGTGCACGGTTCTGTAGTGTTGTTCAGTACTGATTGTTGCCTCCCCCCCCCATACGAAGAACGGGTATTAAGCTAGTTCTAATATAAATATGCTCCTAAAATTTTGAAATTTGAGTTACTTTTTATTTTTAAAATTGAAGAACAGTAGTAAGTAATTTCAAATTTGAAATTTAAATTTATTTCAATATTGTGATTTATTTACAGTTCATATATTTTTCTTATATTTTCATTGGATACATCTATTATATAAAAAGTTTCAGAACTATTCATGCATTTTAGATTTCGAAAACTTAAAAATAATTCTTTCCCTAAGAATGATCCTTATAATATTGCATTGACAAAATTTCAATTAATACTATAAAAAAAAGAGCTTAGAATTAAAATTCTAAATTTATCATTTTATTAGTACCATTAATTCCATGGCCTTAATTTACCTTGATCTATTTCACTTCGAGACATAGTTTGTTTTGGATGTCGACAGAAATATTCTTCTTTTAAGCTATTAAATCATATCAAAATAGCAGGCGTCCCTGAATGGATAAATTAAGCCGGACGTAGACCAGCGAAAAACATTCGGCGAAAAGAGAAGCACTAAATTTAGCTTTTCTCTTGTTCAGTTAAAAAAGTTCAAAGATATTCACGGCGAGCTATTTTTAATGTGCACGTGTTTCTTGAAAGAGATGTTTTTCATCGAATGCAAACGAAGTATAATTCTAATTTTACAATTGTTTTCTCAATAGGAGTTTCTGTTTTAAAAGTAATTGCAGAACTGAAACAAAAGAGATATTCTGAATAAGTATCAAATGAGTTTTGACTGCCAAACTATCACGATTTCAAAACCTTTACAATTTATGTATAAATTGTTTCTAAACTCAAAATATTTATAAATAGGAAGAGGGCAAATAAATATTTTTTCCGCTTTCACAGTTTTCAAATCGTTAATATTCAAAACTTAATTTTGTATTAATTTCAGTAAAACGAGACATTAAATGCAAGACATTGATTTACATCAAAAAATAACATCGAAAGACCATAAATGTAATCGATAAATAACTTTTTTATTGTATCTCAATGACTCTATTAAAATATTTAGTTTTGTGTAAAGCGCTCTAATCAATTTTGTTAAGTAGCTTTTGCCATTTTCAAAAGACAATCCTGAAATACATTATGTATTTTTTAGAAACATTATATGCAAATTTGAAAAATGCATATAAAGCACTCAAATGGGCTCTGTTGCGATGAATTTACTACTTTCAAAAAACAACCCTGAAATATATCATACATTATGCAAAAACACAGCAAAAATCTCCATTGCGCACGCATAATGAGAAAAATATATAAATCTATGTTTTAATTATTTAAAAAAATCAAACTTCAAATATTTTATCTATATATATATATATATATATATATATATATATATTGGTAACTAACAAATCAAACGAGTGTCAGTACTGCAGTNNNCCAATATATATATATATATATATATATATATATATATAGATAAAATATTTGAAGTTTGATTTTTTTAAATAATTAAAACATAGATTTATATATTTTTCTCATTATGCGTGCGCAATGGAGATTTTTGCTGTGTTTTTACATAATGTATGATATATTTCAGGGTTGTAATAAATAATCCCTATAATATAAATAATCCCTAAAAACTGAAGCGATAAGATATTACTTGATAATAAACTTCATTAGCTTTTAAAACATACAAGCTGGAAACAAAACTCGACAAGTTTCAAGCTCTCAAAAATGAGCTCATATTTTTAAGCGCTTGAAACATGTCTGTTCTTGTTTCCAACTTGTAAATTTTTTAACAGAATAAAGTTTTTTTTTAATCAAGTAATAATAAAGCCTTTTTTTGAAAATCTTGATGGACTGCAGTAAAATTGCACAATGCAACAATAGAGCAAATAAGTGTTTTTGTAATAAAAGTGTTCCCAGTAAATCTCTTCATTTTAATCTACTGAATAAATAATAATGAACAAAAATAAATAATTCGATTTATTGTAAATGAAGTAAAGTTTTGTACAAAAGTAATACATCTAAATAAAGCTCTTTTGTGCGCGTAACTTTTTCAAGTTCTTACTCAAAGAGAACAAACATCTAATGCATCCATGCATATAAACAACTAATCAATAAAATATGCAAGCAAATATTGTTGCATTTAACAATATAATTCTTTGAAAATGCATCCCTCTCTATAACTGAGTTCTTCTTTTTGATACAATTGCCTCAATCACACAGTAAAATCGTAGAACTTATTAGTTCACCCTCCCAGTATGTGTTTCATCTCTCATACTATGGTAAAGACCCACAGATCTATCCTGGCAAAGAAATGAAAAGCCTTTCCTTTCGGGTAATAAATCCATTATATCCGTGACATTCGAAACCTGGAAATCCGGTTTCGGACAACCTTCTCGGTCCGGCAATCCCTCATCACTTATCCAAACTGTGGCAGCACAATTAGCACGAATTCCTCCTTTGATATCAGTGTTCAAATTATCACCCACCATAACGCATTCAAGAGATGAAGAGTCCAGTATTCTGAAACGTAAAAGAAAAAAGTTATCGGTAATTATAAAAGATAGAAAGATCTGCATGCTTGCATATAAACATCGTTTCCAACTCCGATTAAAGTTTTCTTTAAAAAAGAAAAAAAGAAGCAATTAAAGTTAACTTGAATCTCGATATCTTTGAGCTGCGGTGGCTCAGGGATTCGAGCATTCGTCTCCCGATAAGATGCATCAGGTTGGAAAGCCAGTGGTGGCTGGTAGATACGAATCCTGTTCCCGGCTCGCATGGACCACTGTGCTAACGTAAAATATTCTCAGTGGTAGATGGATCATGGATTAGAATCCTCATACCGTCAGGCTAATCATGAAAGGTTTTCGTGATTTTCCTCTCATGTAACAAAAATGCCGGTTAGTTCCATCAGAAAGTAATTTCTCCTAATATTTGATCTAAGAAGATCCCTTGTTTTCTTGGTTGGGTTAAAAAATTCCAAGATTACGGAGTTGAATATTGATAGTCGTAAGCTCAGAATTCGGTCGGTTGCTCAAAGTCAACCGGCAAAACCCCACTGTTGCTGCAATACGTACCAATGTTGCTGCAATAAAATAAAATCAAAATATCGCGAATCTTTGGTACCAAAAAGAAATTGTCCCCATTTAGAAATTGCTTCCCTCTTACTTGGCGAAACGTTTAATGATAAAAACCATTAAACAAATCTGTTGGTTAGTGAAATTTACAGAATGTGTAAATGACAAATTGAATCTATATATATGTTAAAGGGGTTATATTGATGTTGTTAAACGGGGAATATGTTAAACCATAATTCTGGGATTAGACCTGAATGGTATTAGACAGTCTGCATTTTATATGAACTTTTCTTAAGATATACATTAGTTAACATTCAAACCATAATGCCAAAGGCCTGTTTATCTTCAACGTGATAATATAGTAGAAACAAACTTCAATGATACTTCTGATAGAGATTCACTACATGCAAAATGCAGTAATTTCTTTATTTGAAATATTTTAAAGTTTTGCATAGCTTAAAATTGTTATCTTAACTGCTTTAAAAATTTACGTTATTTGAAAATTTTATCTTTACTAATTTTAAAGTTTTTTTGTTAATTAAAATCCTTATATATTTGAGAGTTTTTAGTTTTTTAGAATTGATATCTTAACTTACACATTTTCGTTATTTAAATAGTTATTTTAACCTGGTTTAAAATTTTTCGTTATTTTAAATCGTTACTTTAAACAATTAAAAAAAATTTGTACTTAAACATTTTATGCATCTTTTATTGTTATGAAATTTTTTCACTAAAATATACTTATTCCTCATAAAAAAATAATGGCTTTTGACAAACGCATATTGATTATTGCCTTTAACATTAAGTTCTGAGGAATGAATAAATTGACTGTAGGCAAAATGTAATTCTATGTGTCAATAATATTGATATAGGACAAGCACTGATAATAACGCTTTCAGTAAGAAATAATGGTATTTATCAAATATGTCAGACATGCACTTAAATTACTATGAGAAAACTGTCATTGTTGATATTCATTAAATTTGATATGTATCTACAGTAACATTTACATGATTATAATTTCAGAAAATCCTATAAAATTCTTCCTCTTACAAAAATAAATTTTGTAAAAAAAATACCATTTTGGTGAATCTTACTGGCATTGCAAGTTTTTTGAAAAATAATTTTGTTGTATTTACACATTATTTTAAAAAAAGTTCACCCGGTTAAGTCAATAGTTTTTACACATAATATTATATAATATGCTACAGTTCTCTTATAAAAATGGCCTTTATATGAAAATTATATAAGCAGACGTAAACTGATGCAATTCAAATTATGCGCTTTAAAAAGTTTTAAGGTAGCCACAGTAGCATGAAAATTTGCTTCAACCTTAATACGGGGCCAAGTTTAACCCTATTATCGTGCAAAATGAATCCCTTTGAACTTGAACACATGGTGCAATACAGTTCAACTTAAACGAAGACATTGTTCAATGCTACATTATATTAAGATTTTAGCAACTTTACACCATTTTATGTTTAAAGTCACACTAATGGTTCAGCGCTTATCTAACCAAATACAAACATAGGATTCTATGTTGAAGCAATTTTCTGAGGATAAGATGGAAAAAAAATGACGTTAGTAGAACATATTTGTTTTGAAGGATTTTTTTCTTTGAATAACGTATATCCTATATATTTTAGTCGCAAAAAGGCGGATTCTGCAGTGGACTGATAGTAAAGACACGGTTTGCAGTGGACCTCCGAAGTCGATCATCACTGGCTGTGGTTAGTAAGCTGGTGGGTGAACCCTTTGATCTGCGCACACAGAGACCGAGAGAGCACGGTATCGATCCTAGTTAAACTGTTGTACCGTAAAATGTTCGACTTCGTGCGCAGATCGTCTATCTACCTAAGCGGAGAAGCCATCCCCTCTGCAGAGGATCAAAATTCTGATGACATGTCTTCGGATTATCCTCGGGAATGTTTCCCAGACCGTCGCCAATTGCCTATTGGGCAGCTCTAGTGTGACGTAAATAAAACATATACCTACCACAAAAAGGGGATAGATTCTTCTGTTATTGTGGGTGTATTTTGCAAGACCATGACACAAACAATGCATGTTTCAAAAAACCAAAATTGATAAATGAGATTGTACTAATTATACACAAAATAAAAATGCAAAATTTTTTATATTTATTTCGTTATTTATGTAAGTGCCTGGCTATGAATATTACCTGAAAGCGTCTTCGAAAATGGCAACACCTGGTTTGGAATGTTTCACATCTCCACTCACCACAATAGCATCAAAAAATATAGAACCATTAACTTTTCTAATCTTTTCCCATTGACTTGAAGATGGACCGTTTGTAATTAATCCTAATTTGTAATGTTTTCTCAGTTCAACAAGCATGTTCTGCAAAGCCAGGTCAAATTTCAAGTGGATTGTCCTGGATTCTTTCCACATAGAGTAAGCAATCGATGCCTTGGTCGAAAGTCCTGGTCCCAAAGCTTGCTTCCATAATAGTACCCTCCAAGCATCAACATCACCATCTTCATTATTGGGATCGTGAGGTTGTTCACGAATTAGGTTATAAAACTTATCAACGACTTCACGAGCTGTTGAACGGCGTATTCCACAATTCTGAAGGTATTGTGAAACCTACAACCATAGAAAAATATTTTATTAATTAATATATATATTTTTTATTTTTTTCAGTAAAAAAATATTTAAATATTATTTATTACTCATAGTTATTCTAAAGTTTTTTTTCTCTATATAAATTAAAAACTCGTAGGCACCGGTGTCTTGGATGTTACGCTATACGTTACATTTTCTTTTGCTGTGCAAAAACTATTAGACTTAGAAACTTACAATTGTGAAGGTATGTAGGAAAATGTGCAAGAAATCGGATGGAACACAAACAAACATTCGATTTACGCTGTTATACAAACAAACATTCGATTTATATTTTGAAAATTATTAACTGCTTAAAACTTATTGTAAAAATTACCATGCATGCCGATCTTTAAACAGCAGAAAATAAGTTACAGAGTAGAAATTCGATGGAGCCACTCTTATTTGCTGACATACCGCGAGTC
Source organism: Parasteatoda tepidariorum (assembly GCF_043381705.1). Classification (NCBI taxonomy): domain Eukaryota; kingdom Metazoa; phylum Arthropoda; class Arachnida; order Araneae; family Theridiidae; genus Parasteatoda; species Parasteatoda tepidariorum. Next base: position 37,621,356 of record NC_092210.1, on the reverse strand, counting down.
TTTCGAAATTCCAATTTTTTCGAAAGTTCTTGGAATTTTGCATGCTTGTTTTTCAAAAAAATTTCTCATTTTTTCCTTTTTTTTTGTCTCGAATATTGACGATTCACCTATTGTTATACCAAATTTTATTTTTATCACTCGAGATCTTAATTTATATTAAAATAGTTCTTGATGATGTAAAAAATAACAGAAGGTGATAGATTAGCTATTGCTATATATAAACCGGAACATTTATAGTGAAATTTAAAAACTTAGACAAAGAAAATGAAATATGCAAGAAAGATTAAACTTATGCTGTACTATTTGAACTCTTAGAAGTCTCGCTATCGAGTAAAAATGCTTCCCACTCTTTTCTTTGTATTTAGGTATCCGACTAGTTTCGACAACTAAATTTTTAATAGTTAATATGAGATTTTAAAATAGCTAGTTTATCCGCTTTATTATGTGTAAAAACTTATAAAACTAGCAAACAAAAATTATCATTATCATTATTCTCTTTTTTTCTGGCCACTTTTAGGTAAAAGTAAGGCTTTTTTTTTGCATGTACGCTAAGCATTGCAAGAAAATTTCTATAATGTAAAGCAATAAAACCTTTGAAGACTTTATTTAGATAGCTATCAACTATGTTTTGAACTATTATCTTAAAAGCAAGTACTTATACTACTGAGTTAGGAATCAATGTAAAGCAAATTGTTATAAATTTCCGCATATGTGTTTGCGAAAAAACATGCAGGAAAATGAAATTCTACTTTTTTCTTTTAGGTTGTAGTTCAAAACATGTATGCTAAAATCATAAACACTCATGATAAATTGTAGACAATTACTTTAAAAACATCCTATATCGTATTTAAGGTGGTGGAAAATCTGATTTTATGATAAACGCATTTTAAGATTTAAATCATCAGTCTATCACTGTTATCACCTTTCACAAAAACTGCTATAAGCTTGTAAATAATTAGAGTACAAACAAAAGTAAAGTATTTTTAGAAAGTTAAGAATACAGGAATTCTAAATTTATTGTAAACTGAATTTCAGAAATTTTGCCCAAAATAATGTTTTTGCACTAGTCAGAAACCTCAAGTCACACAATCTGTATTCCTTTGGGCTTTTTTTTATAGCACAGATTATCGTTTTTTGTTGCTGCTGTTGCTCTCGTCAGCCATTAAGACAGAGGGGGTGCTATTGCTCGTGTTTTCCATTTATAGTCAAGAACTGACTATACATGGCGCAGCTATCTATATTGCCTATTTCTATATTGCATCTATTGTCATCTATATTGCCACACCCATTTATTGGGCGGACCCATTCATCCACAGATCGTAATTTTGACAGAACCAGAGGACTATCAATCTCGAATTCAGTACCCCCAGAGGTTTAGAATTTTTTTTAATGGAAACATGGAGGACTTTGTGACTCGACAGATTTAGCGTGAACCAGTTACCATTTACCACACGGCGATGGATTCAAGCTCCCATTTTCACAAACGTGGGTCTTATGCCCTGTCAACCGTGCTGTCCCAACCCTGATTATTTTTTAAACGTAATCGTTAATTTTGCTACGACGAAATGTTCTCATATAAAACAAAAACAATTGAAATTTTTTTTCTTACAAATTGTTCTTTGTTTTAGTAAACACTTGCTCAAGCTGTTTCGGGATCATAAGAGAGTCAAACAGACAAGCGCATTCACACAAACTCCCCCTTTTATCATTTTGGATCTCCATTGTTTCTTAAACAAAAATTGCAACTTTGTCCTCCATTTCTAACAATGAGTATTTTCAGAAAAAGTGTTATTTTTCGACAAAAAAGTATTGAGATGAAATATTAAGATAAAAGTTATGAAACTTAGTTCTTAAAGAAGTGTAAATAAAATTTTTTATAAAAGCTGAAACTAAGAATTAGGCACGATTTCGCTTCATGGAAATTATGAACACCATTTCGTTTCTATTGGTCTGTTACTGTATTATAATCCCAATATAGTTTCTATTATTCAATTAAAATACATGAATACATGAATAAAATACTTGAACTGAAAAAGTATGTAATTTGTTTTCACAATAATAAAAAAAATATCTAAATGAAACTTCAGTATTTTTATTTCAGATAGTAGATTCTTTAATAGTAGATACTGTTTGGAGTGACACATATAAGTTAAATGTTGATGGTTCCGGTATTTAGGACTCAAATGGGCACACATTACAAGAATATCCTCATTATATTTCAAGCAAATATTTCACGTAAGGATAGATTAGGGAGCTTTTAGAAATCAAACAGTACTTTGTATCTCATTCATTTCAAAGAGCATCCTTTTCTGGTTAATTTGAATAATTTCAAGAAATCTTAGAAAAATCTTTTATACATATTAGAAGATATTGTTGAAAAATTTACACTATAAAAGGATATTTTATAAAATTGAGCAAAAACGTAAGAAAATGACTCCGATTAAAAATGTTAGTGCGAATGCTATATATGTCATGATGTATCACCGCTACTCCTGCTGTATAAGCTCTCCTTGGACTGGGGCGTACAACTATGGTGGTTAAAATATCCTAATACGAATCTGGAGATCTTTTATTCTCCAGATATACATGAATGGCAATGCATACAAAATTACTGAAAATGCCCATTTAACTACAGAGATGGACCACTTAATGTCAATATCCATAATCTAATCTTTTTCATCTGGAAAATGCTTTCAACATTTCAGTTAATAGAATGTCGTGACAAAATCCACCCTTTAAATGCAACCAAAAAACTTGAAACGTTTTTCAGAAAGAAAAAAAAAACTAGTTTTGTTAATCATTTGTCAATTTTATTTATTTGATCATAGTTTAACCCTTTGACACAGAAATCTCTAAAAGATATTTTATACTTTTTTTTTTATTATTTTGTCTCATTTTAAGCCAAAATAGGAGAAAAATATTACATTTAAAATTTTAATAATTTATAATTATGAAAAACCGCATGAAACACAGCATAAAACACCGGTTTCTTTTCTGCGTTAACAGTAAAATATTTCAAACACGGCCCTTTCCAAACAATAATTTTTCAAATTTGCACTTATTTACAGTTATTTATATTTTAAAGAAACAGTTATTCATGATTGAAATTTCTTTAATTTACGAAATAAATTATTGATAAATTTTAGAATATAAATTACTAAATATTTTTTCCAAACTATTTTTTTTTTTTTTTTGCATTTTCCTTTTAGAATATACATAATTCCGCTAATCCGACAGGTATTTTGTAACTATTCAACAGTTTTTTTATAACTAAAAATATCAAAATATATTTTTACTTGTAATTATAGAAACAAAAATATATAAGGGACACTGGTGTCCTATCTGCGAGTAAGGGTTAAATTGTTTACCTTTTATATAAAAAACTAAAGTAGATGAAATGACGTACGGAGAGGTTTCCTTATTTCTGCAGGAGGTTTTGAATTTTTTATACCCTTATCATGATTATTTTCATAATAAAATTTACTTAATTAAGAAACAATTATTATTAGATCTAGTATTATTTGATGTATAATTTTAAGTAATAAAGGCAAAACATGATGAATTGATTTACAAATTTATTTACAAAATAAAATTTGTGCGAGGTTATAAATTTTTTCGAGCTCTATAGTCGGTAATCCATCTTCATAAATAATTTCAAACTTAAAAAATAGGTATAGTCTCAATTAGAGTGAATAATTCATTTTTTCAATTTTTTTTTTCAATTCATTTTAAATTCAAAACTACGGCAAGCAAATTTTTATCTTATTCCCTTGACCTACACCTGAACTGTTATGTTGAATTATTATTACAAGAGTGGGATTATTATTTTTATTTTAATATTATTTCTTAAAATTTAAATTTGCTTATTATTGAAATAGAATAGATGGCAAGACAAATGCATTTTTAGTAATTTCGCAATAAAGATTTAAAATGTACCAAAATCTGCATAATTATGCATCATAAACTAAGATTTCAAATAAACATGTATATCAGGAAATGGCATTTACCGCAGTAAAGATGGCAGTTTAACCTTTAGGAACTTGTTTAACTTTCAACCTATTTCCGCCCTTTATTCCTGTGATTTTCAATGACACCCATCTTGTTTCTTCAAATCAGTCGAAGCTAAACATATGTAATTTTTCTTTGTTTTGCCTAACAACAAATACATCGTGTGTGTTTTTTTCTTCATTTTCTTGTACATAATGAGCTTTTAAAATAATAATATAAATCTAAATAGTACTTATTTATTGCCAATTAGTGAAAAAGTAATTTCAACTGAGAAAAATTATTTTATAAATTACCGGAATATTGAATTTTCTATGTTTCTGGATCTACCGGAACAACAAAAGCTGGGTAATTTCTACCAAAGCGCTTTTGTAATGATTTCAGTAAAATTAACAATAAAATGGTGAATATAGATAATTTGTATGATTATGTTATGAATAAAACAGAGTGCATGAAATCAAAACCTATTTTTAAAAATCTTGAAAAATAAAAATCCATTTTATAAAGCTGCTTGCCATGCCCTTTATTTAACTTTTTTTAGTTCGTAAAACATACATGTTTATTGTCTCCATATGCTCATTGGAAGTGAAAATCAATATTAAGTGCACATTGAGAATTAAAAGTATGATCAAAACTATCAGAATATGGTAAGACTTATCGTGTTTCTGGCTCAATGGGAACACCAAAAAATCTCTGTAATATTTATTGAAGCTCTTTGGAAAAGACTTTTTGTAAAATTAACAATAAAATATGGTTTTGTAAAATGTGACATTATTTGATAAATGTGGTAAAATTTGGTAATTTCATCATGGTACCTTAGAGCATTGCATAAAAGCCATTTATTCAGTTAAATTTTCTTTTCAATTCTGTAATTTTCACTAAATGTGCGTTACAAAGAAATATAATTTGGCATGTCATGTAAACCGTTACCATACCGTATGACACTATATCATATGATAGCATATGGACGGAAATATTACCAAATTAATGGTTTAAATACCGTATATTTTAATTATTTTAGCAGAATTATGTTCTTCTTTTTTTCTTTCTGAAATAATTAGTCAATTTTACAGGGATATTTTATTTTTATCATCGTGCTGTTTAATTATATTTTTATCTAACATCACGCTACACCGTCACTTCGTGTACATCGAAATTTAATTAAAGTAACAAAATCAATTTCTCCATTTTTATACGGAATACTCAATTTTTTTTTCGTTAATAACTCCAGAACTAAGGAAGAGTAAAAAAAATATATTCACATATCCTTATGCTACAAATTGCGTGTTTATTGCAAAAATTATTGAGATTGGCGAATGATACTTCGGGTAATTTCTACTTTATTTATTATATATTTTTCGGGTAATTTAATTTTCGGGTCGAACTACGTAAGGCATTTTCTAAGAATATTTCTCCTATAAGAGTAAACTTTATTAGTAATGAGTGGCTAGATTAGATGCTAATATTATTCTGTGGTTTTTCGCATGTTAAACATCAAATGATGGAAGTTAAAATTTGGTTCATCTGTCAAATAATATCAACAGCTTGGACTAAAGAATAAGAGCTAGGACTAGGACTACTTAATAAAAAAATAATAAAATTGATGGTTCGAAAAAAAGGAGCAATCTTTATTCTACGGTACATACACCGAAGAGCCGTTACATTACGACCATCCTCCATCTATAACAATGGGCTCGCCCAGGAACAATGCTTTCATGGGGCACATTAGGACCCATAATCCTCATAGAACAATCCCTGACGTCTGTAAGCTACTTGAACATAGTTGCAGACCAGGTTCACCCATTCATGGCAACAGTTTTTCCTGCTGGGGATGGTGTTTACCAACAGGATAATGCACCATGTCATAAGTATCGAATCGTCATGGATTGGTTCGAGGAACATTCCAGTGACTTTCAAGTCATGTCTTAGCCCCCAAATTCACCTGACTTTAATCCAATGGAGCATTTGTGGTCCTATTTGGAAAACCAAATTCGTACTGCCACGCTACCCCCTCGCAATGTGAGGGAATTGTAGGACCAGTCGGTGAGATCTTGGTACCATATACCTCAGACTACCTATCAGCACCTTGTGGAATCAATGCCACAGCGGGTGCCAGCAGTTCTGAGGGCTAAAGGTGGTCCTACATGTTATTAGCAGGGTGGTCATAAAGTAATGGCTCTTCGGTGTAGAAACATTTTCAGATAGAGGTGGTGTAATATTATGCGTAATAAATCCGCTGGAGTTATCATTGCAAGTTGAGGTAAAACACGATTCTACAGTAAAGAAACGATTGCGCGTGCAAGACTGTGGATTTGCTTTCAAGGTTAAATTTTAATCTTGCGCAACTTATCATCAGGAGTGTTTACTGAGAATTGGATCATCAGGATGGGGGATGGTGTTTTCCCACAAACTGCTTATGAAATCTAAAAAGAATATATATATTTCTGTCATGATGAAATTCGATTACTATTGTGTTCAAAATAGTTTGATTAACATAATTGCTTTAAAAAGTACTTTTTTCATGCAAAGAATTGTATCTTTATGTTTTCTTTGTTGGGGTGCAATTTCTGAATTCGAGTCTTAATATAGGGTTCGATTTATTGATAGATTCTCTGCATATTTTGTAATTATTGAAATTTAATTTTATTCGTTTAGGAAATTTATGGCAGCAGTTCGCTTATTGAATAAATTGAAGAGAGCATAATAATATGTATATATTTTTAACAACATAATTAAATCAATAAAAAATTATTTTCAAATAAAAATGATAAAGTCAAAAAAACATTTCTTTTTAAATATAAGAATCTGTATACAATTTGTTTAATTTTTATTTAATTTGCAATTAATAATGTGCTAAATTATTTTGCTGTTAACAATTTACAAAACTCGACATAAATTAATAGATGAAAAAAAATTTTCACAAATAAAATACCAAGTCGAAAAAATATGCTTTCTTCTAGAAATTAAAAATCCTCATGTAATTTAATTTATTTTAATTCGATTTGTAATTAATAATGTGTTAAAAGGAGTCATTATGAAAAATTTACAAATATCGACTTAGTAAATCGTTAAAGAATGATTTTCAAATATATATACATATGTATAAAGATAAAGACAAAATAAAATATTTTTTGATAATCTTTGTATTTGATAAGCAATAAGAAACAAAATTTCTTTTTATTTCACAACTGAAATAATCAAGGATTAGAAAATAAAAATTAAACACCTAATGACGTATAATAAAACTTATGACGATGAGTTACTATCTAATCTACGTACTAAGGCGAAAGTTCTGGAAATGAGAAATCGCTGATAAGAAAAGATAATAGATTCTTACAGCTTAAATGAAAGGCGTGTTTTTCGAATTAAAAAACGTCACTTAGTTTTGTTTTCGTATATATTAAGTTCGATTGCGTCAACCTATAGATCTTGAACGATTGCAAAAACTAAACGAAAATTTTCAAACTTGTCAGTTTGCATTAATTAAGAAAAGCATCATTCAAGAAAGTCAATATTTCATAAATAAGGAAGTTATTCGAAAGAAAATGACTTTTTTCAGGAAAAAGCAACTTGCAGATTGATGGGAAAACTTATTCACTCTTCAAGTTAAGTATTTTTTTCTCATGAAAAAAAGAACTTTAACATGTTAATGGGGTAAAAAGCTGTAAAAATATCAAAAATTTAACTTCTTATAAATGCTTTTATAAATATGACTAATTTTAAACAAATAAAAAAAACTCATTTTATGTCAGTCACAGTTACCAAAAAGTAGCGCATATTGGGTTGTTTCTGAAACAGTTGTGTTGAGCAGGAATAGGTCTGTTTGATGTAGTAAAAAAAAGAAATATTAATTTAAAGAAGAGTGCAACATGCTGCTTATATCATTGTATTCCACAATTTGTGTTTAAAATAGTGCCTGCAAGCGAAATATCTTTTATTTACTATCTGAAAACTAAACTTTCATTCACCCACAGCAAATAAGCCTTCTTATAATTTCTTATGATTTTATATATGATTTTGAAAGGTATCATACGTATGGCGAAATATGTTTTTGTTTGCTTCAATTGCTATATGTAGTAGGAAACCATATGTTTTTTAAATTTATATATCTCAGATAGCAAACCAAACAAATACTTAGGAATGAAAACATATATATATATATATATATATATATATGAGAAAATACTTTCTCAAATTGTATTAAATCAATACTTTGTAATTTCTACAAATTAATAAAAATTAAGTTTAATATATTTTTTATTAAAAATATTAATGTATATTATTAATAATAATTATAATTATCCAACTGAGAGCTATTAAATTTCAATTGAAATTTTTCTAACATATCATTTGTTATACTGCTATATGAATTATTTCTTTTTACATTCGCACACAAGAGAAAAAAAGAACGCCAAGGAAAAATTCCAAGAATTATTTATGCGAATGACTTCAGCTGCAATTGTCAAATAAAAGAAATTTATAATGTCAAATACTTGAGCGCAAAAAAATAAGTTATTAATGTATGCTTCAGAGATGATGTAGCTTTTTATTTCCTCTTTAGTGTATGTTTGTACGATGTGTATTAGTACATACCATTGTGAAAGTCAGAATTGCGAAATGATTAAGTATCGTGAGGAGAAATATATAATATAATAAAATTTTAAATATCTTTAGAGCATTTTAATTATGACCTTGCATTTATTAATATTATTTCATCAAGGTACAGTCTCTATAGTTCTCTAGCTCTTCCTTGTCTTTTTTAAAATTTATTTCTAATAAAAACTTGTTTTTCAAAAAATTCAAATTATTTTTTTAAAATATTTTTAGGAATAATATGTAGGCTATTTTTTTATTTATATGAAGCTATTATATATTATTAAGCATGCATTTGCAAATAAAAAAATTTCGATAAACTTATTAGAAAATATGAAATAAATAATAAAAAAAAACAGAGGGAAGGTTAAGCTTAAAAACAATTCTAAGTTTTTTGAAAATTATCTGAAAGCAAGGTTTTTTACAATAATATTTGAATATTGAGGAAAAAAGGTATGATCAAAACTACCAGAATATTGTAAAATTTACCGTGTTTCTGACTTTAAGGGAAGACCAATAATAGCTCGGTGATTGTTACCGAAGCGCTTTGGTAAGGCTTTCGGTAAAATTAACCATAAAATATAACTTTATAATGTGAGATAAATTTTGTTAAATGTAAAAAAAATTAATAATTTTATCATGATACCTTGGAGTATGGCATAAAAAATCATTTATTCGGTAAAATTCACTTTCTGTTACGTATTTTTTACTAAATGTGAGGTTCCCAGAAATTCCGGTTAACCGTTACAGTATGAATTGAAAAATACAAAAGGAATGGCTCAAATGCCTTACATTTTGGTTTAATTAACCAAAATTTGAGTTTCCTTTCACCAGTTTCATTAACACACTGTACGGTAATTTTAAAAGAAATTATTTTCTCCGTGAAAGAGTAATATTTGGATGTAGCATTTATTTAGAGATATTGATAAATAATTTAATTTATGTGAATAGTTTTTTAGTTGTCCAGTATACTGATGAGACGCATTTAGAAGTAGGGGTCAGCCGTACCCTGTTTGCTATCACTTGCTAACTCCCGGAACATATGTCACAGTTTTTTTCGAGTTGCTTTGCGATCCGTGCAAGTGCTCTAAATACTGAAATATGGCAGTCTATTATTCTAGTTTAATAAGAATTTTTCTAGAACATAGTCCAAACTGTCTGGAAGTTCGACAGCTAATTGTTGAAGCAAAAGATTGTAAACTAGTACATAAGTAACAGAAATAAGTTATTCACACAATAGTTATCACGATTGAAACAATCGATGAAAACAAAGATCAACTTTTATATTTGCAGAAATAAGAAACTAACAATATTTAAAATATTTAAAACAAAAGAATAATAGTAATAAATAACTCCCGCAATCGTTATACTAATCAATCAATATTTATATTTTATGCGTAAAATATTTAACTTGTCAAGTAAAATATTACAATTCTATTTGTCTTCGTTTTTTAAAATGAATTTTAATCAAGAAAACTTATTTAAAAATATTTTTTTTTTAAAAAATGTAATATTTTTACATAAATTAATATTTATTCTTTCCGGATAAGTACTTTACAGGAATATGGAATTTCTTCTAGATAACAGTATAATACAAGTAAACAATCTTATTGCGTACTTAGGAATTGTCGTGTTTTAAACAAATACGTTCTTAAATGTCTCTCTGTCGAAAAAATTCGAAGCTTTGACTTTATTAGTACCTCAAAACCCTTCAAATGAAATTTTAAATTTTTAAAATCATTCATTTTGCTTGAATGCCACATATTAGAAATTATGGCACATTTGCTTAACTTGTATCACAGGAGAACTTTCACTGTACCTTATATGCTATTCATTCCAAAATAAATAAATAATAAAAGAATATCTCTGATAAATAATTAATAAATAATTACATTATAATTACATTAGAGATCATACACAGAGGGATCATATAATAAAAAAACATTAGAAATCATGCACTGAGAAAAAAAGTATGGTCAAAACTACCAGATATGGTTAAATGGCAATCTTGTCTCTGACTCTGTGGGAACAACATAAAACTCGGAAATTTTAAGCAAAGCGCTATGGTAAATTTCCCAATAAAATATACTTTATTAATATGTGTTAAAATTTGGTAAATGTGGTGAAACTCGGTATTTTTATCATGATAGCTTAGAGCCGTGTTTTCCAATCGACTGCGGAACCCTAAATGAGCGCCATTCTTTTGATGGAACCCCCTGATTTAATGAACACATTTCATTAGTAATTGTGGACATATTGATTAATTAATGACTGTTAGATACTTTAAAAATATGTAATGATTTAAATTTCATTAATTAATTCAATTATTAATTAAGGTTGTTGTTGTCATAGGTCATTAAGGTAAGGGGTGCGATTGTTCTTGTTTTCTAGTTTATTAATAAATTAATTAATCATTAATTAAATTATTTGAAATTAAATTACTATTATTAATTAATTATTAGTTAAATTATTTAAAATTAAATTATTATTTTTTATTAATTATTATTTAAATTATTTAAAATTAAATTATTAATTAATTATTAATTAAATTTAAATTATTATTATTGATTAAGAATTTATTAAAATATTTAGTGAAAAAATGAAGTATGAAATTTTTTTATCATATCGTTCTTTCAATATTAATAATAAAATGGGATTTTATGATAAGCAGTTGAATTGATAGGTCAGGAGTGATATTTAATCAAGTTAATAATGGTTTCTATTAAAGTAAAAACGAAAAGGGAGGAAAACAAACTTTGAGAAGCGTTTTGTACTTCTTCACTGTCGAATTTGGTTATTTTTATTCGATGCGAAATGCTACTAAATTTTCTCGTAAATGCATATTTTTCATTAATTGTTCATTCATTGTTATTACAAAAAATATTGTTTTGAAATTCATTTCTTCACAAGCATTTCATTAAAATAATTCAATAAAACTAAAGGAATTATTAAATAAACAATGAATTATTAATTGAACAAGAATTTATTAATAGGTTCCGAAAACCCTATCTGGTAAGAAAAAACTTCTAACTTTCGGAAACCCTTTTACCATTTTACGGCACCCTAGGGTTTTACGTAACACAATTTGGGAACTGCTGCCTTAGAGCATTGCATGAAAAATATTTTTTTGGTTAAATTTACTCTTCAGTTTTGTAATTTTTACTAAATGTGTGGTAATAAGAACAATAACGGGGAAAACCAGAATTTGCTATAAATCACTGCCATATGAACGGAAAAATTAACAAATTAATGGTTTAAATACCTCATATTTTGGTTTCATTAACCAGAATTACATATTTTTTTTAATCTTATGAATGCCATTATTATACATTTCGGTAATTTTACCAGAATTTCTCTCTCATTGGGGAGATAATATTATAATGAATGATAAGATTTACCAGATTGCTTTGCCTTTCTAGAAGATTTCTTTTATTTATTTACCATATAAACTTGTTTTAAAGTAGAATTTATTTACTGTGTTTTATATAAATGCTACATGAGTTCTTGTGTTTAGGATATTTTTTTATTAATGTTAACAAAAAATATATTTTGAAAGAAAATTAACATAAAATTAACAATCATTTAAATAATTAAAAATTATGAATCGAGTAAAAACAATTTTAATGGAAAAGAATAATTTTTTTTCTCAAAAATGTTAATATTATATAGTTTGGTAATTTTACCAGATTTTTTTTTTCTCTTCGTAAAGATTAGATTGCCATGAAAGATAACAATTACCAGATTACATTGCCTTTTTAAGAGATTTCTTTTATTTATTTATCATATAAACTTGTTTTAAAGTTGCAGATTTTAAATGTTATTAGCATACAGTTCGGTAATCTTGGCAGAATTTTTTTTTCTCTTTGTAGATATAATATTATCATGAAAGATAATATTTACCAGATTGCGTTACCTTTTTTTCGAGATTTCTCGTACTTATTTATCATATAAACTTATTTTAAAGTTGCATTTCTTTACTGCATTTTATATACATGTTAAATGTGCTTCTTGCGTTTAGGACATTTCTTTTGATTATTCTTAGAAAAAATGATACTTTGAAAGAAAACTAAGATAAAATTGAAAATTATTTAATTAATTAAAAATTACAAACCAAGTAAAAACAATTTAAACGGAAATATCATACATTTTAAGCGTTCATAAATATAACTAAATATTAAAAAATAAGAAAGGTAATTTTTTAAGCTCAAAAGATCCAAGGGTCCTCTTAAACTGAAATAAGTTTTAAAAATGAGTGAATTTATGAATATTAAATAAAAGTAAATGAATACATAGGCAGTCATACCTGTTGGCAAGCTAAGCGATCTGCACCTTTCGTATTTATTAAAGTGTTATCTAAATCAAAAAGAATGGTAGTAACATTTTGAAACTTGTTTAGACCCATTTTTTTTGACCCGTAACCACGCTAATTGAAAACGGTTTTAAGTCTGACGGTTGAATTATCACGCAGTCGCAGATCTCAACTAAATTTCAGAGTGATTTCGTCACAGACGGCAAGTTTATCTTAGGAAAGAGGTTTTTATGACGTCATGTTAAACATCACTGCACCTGAAACGTCAAGGAGGAAAAGGTTTAAGTCCTCCTAAATTCGGATATCTTCACCCCCCCCTTCTCTCCCTTCTTCTAATCTTAATCAAAATTATAAGTTTCTTTTAATCCGCTTTAATAAAATACTGCACTTTAAGACCAAGTCACCAATTAGAATATTAATGGATATTTAATCAATGGTTAAAATCAGTCAATCATAAAATTTTTTGATTACGTTACAAAATTTAAGTATTTCACAATGTACTGCAATACCGTGAAAATGAAAGCAAAATAAGATAGCGATAATGTTATTATAAGATGATGCAAAAAGTTGTATGGTTAAATCATATTTCTGTTTAGTGCCGGATGTTATCAGAATTTCAATATCGCAATGCAATCTCTGTAAATATCAATATTTTACAATACAAATTATCTCGATATTGCAATTTAATTAGTTTGGTAATATTTTTACATCGTTAAATGAATGATCATTGCCTAGACAAAATTTATCAACTCTCGCGAAAATATACCAAAGTTTAAAATAATGCTCGCGTTTGGGCATTTAGTATTTTTGTATGTCTATTACCACCTTATATTGGATAGTTATCATAAGATATGCTATATTCATGATGTGTCATAAGAGTAATTTTTTAATTATCGTTATAGCGATTAAAATTTTTTTTTCACGATTCTAATAGTTCCGATATAAACTTGGTATTTTGGCTACATCACGAAACTAATTGTTAAAATACCGTTATCGCAATGCTTAAAAACAATCAATATTTCACGATATTTCTATATTCCAGTTTTATTTGTGATAAATACGATGGCGGCAAAGCTCGGTTTCATGGAGAAAGTAACCATTCTTCAATACGCAATAAATATTAATGAATAAACTAAAACTTTTCCTATAACTAAAACATCCATAAAAAATAATAAAATAAGTACATTACCACAGAAGTTTGCCTCTTGTGCAATCTGGTCCTTTCATTCGAACAATTGCTATAAATTAATGGATTTGGTGCAAGAGTAAGGTAAATCCAGATTCGAAAATTGTTTGTTGGAGCAAAGAAAAATTAAAGAAGAGAATTAGCTGCAGTTTTTCCTTACTATTGACCACGTGAGATTGAACTGTTGTTTTTTACATTTTTCTTCGGCTCATACACTAATTGTAACAGCTATATTGTTTAAGAAATAGTAACAAAAATTGTTTGAAAAAATGTATGTTGTTTAAAAAAATATTTTAAAATATTGTTTAAAAATTACGTTAATTTGACTTTGCTCTTTCACCAAGCTCCTCTATGTATTTTTTATTGCACATTTAAATAGTTCTAGTGTTTTTAGTAATAGTTTCAGGTGTGTAGATAAAATGTATACATATTTCTTGTTCTTAATTAAAATGTGTAAGCAGTTTATAATTTTAGACTCTTTAAATTGCATCCCTGCAATTTATAAAAAATATTACTAATAAACACTTTTAATAAGCACCTATTTTCTTTAAATGAAATGTTCCTTAATACTGTTCCATTATCTTTTCTATAAATGTAATAACTCTCTGAAAAATTTGTTTAACGTTCAGCCAGGAAATTCATATCTCGAACAATAATATGGGGAAAATGTAAAGTATCTTTATTAAAGTGATAAACTGAACTGCAGTCAAACCCCGTTATAATGAACCTTCGAAGGACCGAAATTTCGGTTCGCTATAACCGGGAGTTCACTATATCCGTACTGCAAACAATTTTAACTAATTTTGCCGAACTGCTCCCTTTTATTACACATTATTTAAATAAATTACCAATAAAAAAATAATGAAAATGAATAAACAATATGTAGTAAAAAAATGTGTTAACTTTTATTTCTTATTACTCTTCGTCTTGCGTACGAAAAATTTAGGAATGACACCTTTATTTAGGGATAGGAACCTGAGATAGAAAAAGCAAACAAGAAAAAATGCTTATGGCTACATTCCACTTAATATATGGAAGACAAAATAAAGTTCATAATAACCAATTTGCTCTCCTCTTTTGGTTCACTATAGCCACAAGAAATAATATATATGTGTACAGCAAGGCACGGGAGCGAACATTTCGTTCACTATATCTGGGATTTCACTATAAATCAGGTTCACTATAGCGAGATTTGACGGTATATATCAGTCCACAAGGAACCTTACTATCACATAACCAATCTTAAGTATGATAAAATCGCTCAACATAGCAGAATGTTAATATAGCAGAAAATTTTATATAATACGATATCATGGTACAATACGTTCCAAACTTTTTAACAAGGAATAACTTATAAGCCTTTAATGAAAAATTCAATCTTTTTTTTTTAGATTAGCTGACTTCTGTCATGAGTTGTCCAATTCATGCCACGATTCATTAAATTGTGTCCTAGATCGAGTAGTTCGATTTGGCACCAACCACAAGCGAAGTGCCTTTGTCAATTAGTGTATTTCTAGAAAACCCTTTTTAGTTCGAAGTTGTTAGACATTTTAGATGAGAATCATTTTGATTGGTGACGTACCTCACTCGTTGATATAACTATCATCACTATGATATTTCATATGAAAATAGTAAAATTATTCGTAATTTTTGGAAATATTCACGTACAGTTTGTGAAGAAAAATAGCTTTTCTTTTTTTTCAACTTCCGAAATTTAAGTATATTCTCAAGAAAACAAAGATGCAGTTTGTAAAGGATAGTGAAAAATATTTTAATGCATAGTTAAAAAAAAAAAGAATGTTATTTCAGAAAACTGGAGGAATAAAGTTGAAAAAAAGCAAAATTTATAAACATGCTCTAATATATTATAATTCCAGTATAATATAATCCTGATGTAGGCAAGAAGGTCATAGATATTTAGGCGCCACTGTTTCGAGACCAGCCACATGGTAATGACCACGTGATCGGTATTGTGCAAATTCCAACTTTACTTCTGAACCAGATGGTGTAACCATCTGATGGATGGTCTGTTAAATAATATGAACAAGCAACAAGATTAAAACAAGACCTTTAAAGATTAAATCTCGAGTAGATTTCTCACAACTTTTGGAAAAATAGTCGGACTTCTATTTAACAAACTTCCATTTTGCGATTTTTTTCGAGGGACCAAGAACAGTTTGAAACTTTCTTCGCACAATAACTTCCTAATAGCGAAGTGAATTTTCTATTAAACGAACTTTATTTTGAGGTCCACCTTCCCTCAGAGATTTTCAAAACTTTTTAACGCATTTTATGGTGGAAATGACGTTGAGTTGATTTTAGAAGCCATTTAACTTTTAAAGAAAGCAGTAAAATCCCTTTCCCTTTTTGTCTGCATTTCAAACGAAAAACTCAGACACAATTAACGGATTTTATCAGTAACCATAAAACTTAAGAACGTATGTGGTAATGTATATTTAAAATTACTTTTATAATAAATGCAGCATTAATTTTTTACATAAATTTAGCTTCTTTTATTTGAAAATGTATGTAGCATGATAGTGTAACACTGGATAATGTTTTGCTCCTTGCTTTCCATACGCATCTCTTTCATGGTTAAGATTTATAAAATAAATAGTAGATACTAGTTTACAAGAAAAATGTGTATATATTGCTATTTTAATTACGTCAAGCGTTTATGAAATTTATAACCTGTTTCGTGTTGTTTAAGTGCTTCAAAAGGTGATTTTCCATATAATGAACTTATTATCAAGATTTAGCGACTTTGTTAAATAAAGGTCTGAGACTGTATTCTTGACATTTTCATGAAAATGCTTTCGTCCTTTACACTCGACAATCGTAGTCCACTTTTACGAAACAAGAAAAAAAGGTTGTATTGGGCAGAAAAAAACATATATTTATGCATTGTATCAGGATGTTATTAAGATGTTTAGATGAATAAATTTGCAAAAAGAACAATTTATCAACATGCCTTGATATAGTAAAGTACTATTACTAAAACAAACAGTTATCAACCGAAAATTGGATGTTAATACTTCTTTAGTTTTGAGAAAAGCAACATGATGGGGGCAATGTTTGGACCACTTTAACTTCCAGATAAGCTGGCACCCTTCTATCTGGAAATGGGTCCTTATCCTCCTGATTCCTAAACTCTTACTAATGATAAGATTAGTAATAGTAAGATTTATTATCTAAGATTAATAATCTAAGATATAAGATTAATAATCTTACTCACTTTATAAATCTTACTTAGAAATCTTCTAAATCTACTCTTAATCTTGTCAATCTTTACTAAAAAATATATTTCTCTTAAAAAAGTTCATAAATGCATTAATTTCTTTTTAAAAAGTAATAATTAAATGTTTTTTACGTTTTTTTTTTTACATATTTTAAGATATATAGATTGATTAGATAGTATAATAAAATTATATTATCTGTACTGTGAGGTAGCATAATTGAAACAAAATCCACCGGACTCAATAATAAAATATTTATACGAAATAACACTGTAAGATTATTTGTCTCAAATTTCCTACCTTCCCTATTATTTTTCCTTGTAATTAAAACTTTTGACTAACAAGGTTAAAACCAAGTATTTATTATTCAAAAGTTGTCTAATATATTGAACTCTGGATCTCTGGAGAATATTGGAGTCGAAACAAGTTTTTGCGAATCAATATCCTAAGTTGATAAATTTTCGCTTGCATAAATTCTTGAGGAGAGAAATTTAGCCCTCGAGAAATCGTATTTGGACAAAATCTCAACAAATTCAAACATTGAACACTAAATTACTAATTACTTGTATTTTATACTAGTGATTTCGAATTGTCGGTAAGTGATTCTCAAGTAAGTGAAAAAAGAAAACAAAATAATAAGACAGTACTGTGATTCTCAAATGAGTGAAAATAAATATAAAAATATAAAAGAGTGAGAAAAACTATAAAAGAATTAGTCGCTATTGTAGTATATTTTACAGTATATTTTAATCTAATTAATAACTACCTTTACAATGGAAAATATATTTTACAGTATATTTTTGTAGTATATTTTTATCCCATATTTTACAGGAATTCATTTAGATGTAAAAATAATAAATATTATAATTAAAATAAACAAATGTAATATGCGTTGAAAAATTATCACAAAAATCAATTTATTTCTTTTTTGTATAATTTTTCTGATTTCTCGCCCCCTAAAATCCTAATTAGTTCAATCAAAAAATATTTCTTTAAACAACAAAAAATGTCACTAAAAAAACTTTTTTCAATAAGTTATGATAACCGTTAAAGAAAGGATGCTTGATTTATTTAATTAGTTCTGTGATTGAAATCAACTACATTTGGGCTAACAGGTCCTTAGTTTCAGTTATTTTATTTGATTTACAGATGGCAGCACCATGAATAAGTTTAAAATTATTATTCAAAAGTGCGAAGCTCTATAGTTCTAAGTATTTGAGTCTTACTTAATTTTTACGCTTTATAGTGTCAATTCAATCAAACGAAGGTAAATTTTAGGTAAATTTTAATAACTTTATATCTAAACATTTTATCTTTTTTAATTTGTTGTTTCCGAAACCTACAAGATTATCTTTAAAATGTTGATATAACCCCTTGATTAAATAATCCCTTTGATCTACCAAATTTAAGGGGGTAGATGGTAGGCATTTATTGCAGTGGGGGGAGAAGAAAATACAGGGGAATAGCATTTTTATAAGGATATTTTACTACATTTTTAAAAGGACAAATTTTTATATACATCTTTTTATAAAATGTTTGATACAAGTGAAGTTCGAAATGGAAAAAATTAATATACTTTTATTTTTTCAGTTACAAACTGCCAACGGTTTTTCTACTATTTTAGTACTTTAAACTACTTGTAAAATTCCCATAACAGGACAATACGTATTGTCCGCCTATGTGAATTTTATAAGCAGTTTAAAGTACTAAAATGAAACTATTTTTATCAGATATTTTTAGCTGGTTAAGCTACTTTAGAGTTTTAACAAAATCATTTTTGTCCCATGGAAAGTGTCTAAATAGGGGAAAATTATATACCGAAACATTTATGAACAGAATAAATGCAGGGAATTCAATTCTTTTCCTTTTGAACTCCTGACTCCCCTATTCAAAATATAAATAAATAAAATACTCATCACCGATTTGCTTAGAACTGTATATTTAAAATGAAATTTTTCGTAGATGTATTAATGACTATTTTTTTTATTGCTTTCTGTTATTTATTATATAATTAAATATATATATAATATTAAATTTTCTCTTTTTTGCAAAATCTCGAAACAACAGGTCGTGAGCACGCCCTGCTTTACCTCTTACTACATTGACTACATTTTAGCATTTAAATGTGGGGAATTCGCTATTTGTTATAGTTTATTTTTTTATGGGGATGGGAGATGGAGGGGGTGCCTGGTATTGACCTTATTTTTACTGAACTAGCTGCTCTGTAAATTTTTAGAGTCTTGATGATAGATCCAAATCGAGGAAAACGAAAAGTTAGCCTTATTATGTCCTCATTTTATCAGGTTTATTATCATTATCGTTATTAATATTGTTATTATTTTTACAATAATTTTTTTTATCAGTTCTTGAAGATTATCATGAGATGAAGATGTAAAACATACGAACAATAGAAGTCCATAGAGATGAATGGAAGGAAATTATATACATTTTTTATTCATATTTTTTTTAAATGTGAAAAATTGCTGCAAAATGCTAATATGAAATAATAATTCTACATTTTTGTTTCAAAATTATGAAATATTAAGTGAAAGGCCCAACAGTTATAAGTGAACCAGATATTTATAGTTTGCTTTAAAAGCAGAATTTATTGAAATAATAGAGGAAAAAAAGTAAATGAAAATAAGAAGACATTAATTACACAAATTATGATTTATGATATTATTTGAGTATGAACTATAAAAAAATCGTTTGATTTATTACAAGTTTTGGATACCTATTGTCTTGAACATTTTCTATGTGAATCGATTTCAACTATTCATAATGTTCTCATTCTGTCTCTGTTCGGCTGAGAGGCAGATAATGTAATACCGTGCAATTAAACATATCAACTTGCTTTTTTTTCTTTTTAATAATTTGTTTTTTTTTTCATATTTAATTAATGGGCTTAGATTTTTATTCCATTTGCATATGAAACCCCAATAATGCTTCTCTATCATTTTTATTTATTGTAGTATTCAATACCCAATTTTTTTATAGTATCAACATAGATTTTACAATACAGATTTAGCTCCCAACTTTGTTCAGAAAGCATTTCGCATGTACTTAAACAGAACTGAAATGTACAGAAAACGTATACCAAACTCTGAAGACTTCTCAACCCTAAGCAATCAACGCATACCTAATACAACAATATTACACGTAAGCCAAAATGAAACCGATGCATTAATTAAAAAAATCATCAAAAATCATGTCAAGATCCAACGGTAATCCAAGACATAAAATCTATGAATGTTATTCAAGTGTCTCAAGATCAAAGTTCGAGGCATACAAATACTTATAGGCATACAATACAGACTGTTTTTGTCAGAGTCCCTTCATCAGTCAGCCGAGAGCCAATAACTGACATTCAAACGCAAATGTAAACTGGAAATACAATATTAAAAGAAAAAAATTGGAAAACATAGATATTTTTATGTTTCCCCACAAAAATTATTTTGAAAAAATAGATGTGCCAATAATGAGCTTGGTTTTAATCTCTAAGCCAGTGTAAAATTTTCTTCTCAAACAATTAGCTGCTTATCAATTGAGTCGCTCAGAAGCCAATGCGGTTAAGTCCAAAACACAACAATGGAGAAAATTAATGTTTTTTGATACATTAGTTTTTAAAATTCCTGGTTTATTAATTTAATTAGAAAAGTGTATAAACTCTTTTTTCGAGGTGTAAACTCTGCAAAAAAACAAGATGTGTACAGGATGTGTAAATAAAAACGTAAGTATTTATTGAAATAATGACAGCATCTTAAAAATTTTAGGACTTATACCTTTTGGCAGCTGAAAAAGATAAGAAATTTATGTCTTCTAGTATAAACGAACTTCGATTTTTCTCAATCATCACTAGATACAGTGACTAATAGAAAATAAACTGTTGGATTATTTCAAAAATTGTTTTTTACTTCAAAACTAAAGTGGCACTTTTCTTTGTTTTAGGAAAGGAAAAAAAAATAAAAAATAAATAAAAAATGCCACATTTTAAAAAAATACTACGAAAAATACCATACCCATTTTTTTGGTGAAAAAATACTACCGTAGTATTAAAAATACTACGTCTGGCAACCCTGGTTACTATGAATTTCTTGTTTTTCAGTGTTACCAACAAATATCGAAAGAAGAAGAATAATTTAATTTTTATTTCAAAAGTTATGTAAAAAAATATTGATAAAAGGTGGACTTATTCACAATGGCTTCTGAAATTATTATATAATATATTCAGAAGCTATTAAAAAAAGGGCTGTCTAACCTAGAAAAAAGTAACCAACGAGTAAATCCTTTAATAACTAAGAAGATTATTATTTATTTCATCAAAATTTCCAAAAATCAGAAAATATCAAAAAATGGACTTAACCGCATTGGCTTCTGATCGGCTCAATTGTTAAAAAAAATAAAATGTTTTAGTGCAGTATTTATGACTTTTCAGTTGAATATTCACAAAAGGTAACGCACGAAACGCACCAATTTCAACAAATTAAAAAGGTTTTACTGTAAGAAAATATTTTAAAAATTAACTGAACGCACTTCTGATTTTTTATCGCTCTATAAAAGAAAATATCTTAATTTTCATTTACACTTCGTATAATCTTAATGATTTATACTTCACATAATTAAATAATTATATTCAAAGTCTTAAGTCTGTAACATTATAAAACGTAACCCACGTAACGAAATTTCAGATTTTTTTTCAACATAAAATTAATTTTTGCTGTTCAATCTTGTTTTTGAAAATTTAAAATGCTTACCAAATTTACGAATAATTAAGAGAACCCTAAAAAATATCCACAACAAGTTTATTATAAAAAGTATGAATGCAAAAAATAGTAAAGAAAAGTAAAAAATGTTGTGTAAAAGGACCGCACGTAACAAAAGAATCATCCTATTATTTTTAAATAAAGGAATGCTTTTATTAGATTGTGAATAATAATCAAAATTCAAAGTGCAATAACAGCAAAGAATAATACTGAGAAACGATAACTAAATATAATTGATGAATACTATTAAAAAGGAATAATTAAATAATTTTAGAACTAATATCTTTATAACATTTATTAATTTTATGTGATGAAATTATTCTGACAAAAAATACTTTCCATGTTTATTTGTTTACTTTTCACTATATAATAAGCAATAAAGGACCAAATTCAACTTAAAATATTTTTAATTATTTACAAAATAGAATAGAAAAGAAATTGCACAACATTAAAATTTATCAAACAAGCTGTTACTAGAAAAATATTCATTGGCGTAACACTATCGGTGGGATGACAAATAATTAATCTATGCATGTTTCTTAAAAAGATATTATACACTGATGAGAATATTCAATAGTTTATAAATTGGTATTCCAGTTATAAAATATTAATCTATGAATGCTAAATTATGACACATGAGTTTACATATGTTCCACTAAAGTTAAGAGACTGGAACCTCCATGCATGCTAGCTACGTAATGTCTTGCAGCAGCTCTTTGTACTTCTTTTTTTCTTCTATCTTCTCTGGCTTGATAAAGTCCAATCGAGCCAATCCCCATAAAAAATAATAGTCCACCGAGCAATAAAAGCACTATACCGGATATCCACAATGCTTCTGGTTCATAGGGCGATGAACCAAGAACAACAAGGATAATTCCAACAGTAAACACTAAGCCACCAAGAGTGCATGAAAATACACCTAAATTAAAGTATCTTTTAGGAGTTTTGGGACGATCATAGTATATACCATAATTAGTCATTTTTAAAAATTTTATTGGCGAAAACAAGTAATTGAAGATCTTAGAGTATAAGTTCAGATGATTCTGTTATTCTGAGTTGTCGTGGAAACATGTCAACAATGAGAGATAGTCGATGTACACGCTAAGATAATCTTTTTGGCTGGATGGCTAAGCAATATTCTTATCAAATGGAGATGGAATCTAAAAAATAGATATTAAAAAGGAAATTAGTACTAAATTAATGAAATATATGTGGAAAAATAAATCTACTAAAATTACCATACTGTATGGTAACAATAATGGCATTTCTGGTGAAAAAAAACCCATAATTCTGGTTAACAAAACCAAAATATACGGTATTTTAACTACTCATTAGATAATTTTTCGTTTATATGGTAAAGTTTTACCGGAAATTCTGGTCTTTAAAATTATAGTTCTTATTACCACACATTTAGTAAGAAAAATACTTAACTGAAAAGTAAATTTAACCGAATAAATGGTTTTTATGCCATGCTTTGAGTATAAATTACCAAATTTTATCACATTTTACAATTTTTATCATGTGTTATAAAACCTTATTTTATTGTTAATTTTACCAAAATTATTACCAGAGAACCGAGCCTTTTGGTGTTCCCTTAGAGCCAGAAACACAGAAAATTTTATCATATTCGGATAGCTTTGACCAAATTTTTTTCACATAGTAAAATAATTGTAAAATAATTACAATTTAAAGAAATTAAAATTATCTCAGATGTAGAAGCTTAGTTATAAAAAAATAAGCTTGAATCGTGACTATAGCTGTTACCTATATAGCTTCCCAGGACCATCAAAAATATTCTTCGAATCATTGCCCGTCGCTATTGGGTTAACCATGGAAGGTTCAATTTCCAATGATATGCAAATGCGGGTTAATTTTGCTCAAAAAATTCCTAACTAAAGGGATTTGGATGTTATCAAATAATTTATTGGAATGATCTCTTTTATATATCGGAAAAAATCTCGAGAAGTAAAAATTTACGAAAAAATGAAAAAAGAATGCATAGATATTTTCCCCGAGTAATTATAATAAACGACGGTTAATTAGATTCAGAATTAGGCTGTGACAAAGTATTTCTTTTTTTTTTAGTTATAAACATAATAAAGCGATGAATAAAACTTTCTAAGTCTTGTGTAAGAACAAGTGTAATTGATAGACTAAGATTACAATTAGAATGCGGAAGGCTATCAAAACTATCCTAATTCACAAGCGATAGCGAGTTAAGAAAATTTTTAAGTGTGTGTTCTCTAGCCGTAAGGAGAAATATAACATTATTTTAATAAATTCTTGAAGAATAAGAATCTTATTAAACACTTGACTGAATTTTTCGATTTTTTTTTTTAAAAATCATTCAATGGAACGTCTTATTTTACCGATTCTTAGCATTCTAGATATTACTATAATTATTTTTATCTTATCTCTTATCTTTCTGTTATACGTTTTACATCTTCTTCCGCAGATATTGTAATTGAAAACTGTAATTATCATTCATTTTTCATTTCGAAAGAAAGAGGTAATTACAGATTGTTAACAGATTTTCTACATAGGAGTAATTTATTTAAAAAAAAACATTTTTTACGTCAGATTATTTTTGGATAGCAGAAGTTTATTATTACGCTCTCCGGTTATAATATTCTTAAGAAATGTCAAAGTGCACAAAAAGTTAAATTAGCATTAGCAGGTCAACATTTCCGAAAGCTCCCTTGATCTCACTATTAGGCGTATATTTTACAGTGCTATACGCTGTATTTTGAGTATCAAATATTCTTATTCATGGAAAAAAAAGGTTTATTTAATCATTTAAAGTACGTTTTTGTACCATATTTTGCAACTTAAAATATCATCAGCACAAATTAATTAGCTTCTTTAGGGTCAAGCCCTCGAATCATTCAGACTGTGTCCTTGTATGTGAAAATCAGATAATTAGATCAAAAGTTATTCACGTTGCGCATTTATCTATTTTGCGCACTGTACGTCACTCAAAAATGCATAGTATTTCTCTCATTTACTTTAATAATAATTAATTTAATAATAATTAATTTAATAATAATTAATTTAATAATAATTAATTTACTAATAATTTAAAGATATTCAAATATTAAAAATTACAAAGAAAATTTATACTGAAAGAATTGAAAAATTAGATTCTAAATTTTAAATTAAGTGTAATACTGAACATAATTCAATTTAAAACTAGAAAGATTGAGCAATACTGTATACCTAGAAGGTCTGAAGGAACCTGATCGGCTCCTTCAGACTTTGTGTGTAGATCAATTAGACATCCAAAATCCTAAAATATAATAATTTATATAATAATTAATTTAATAATAAACATATTAGAGGATCGGTCATCAAATTTCTACGGTATTTTATTCAACTTGAATTACGAAAATATTTAATTGTACCGAGCACTGACTTTTCAATTATGCTTATACATTAGATTTTTAGATAGTAATTGCGTTTCCTTTTCTCTATAAATAATAATATTTGAAGATATGTTTAAATACTCCTATTTTTTTTAATGAAACTGGGATACTTTATACCTGCTAAAGAGTACTTTATACCCAAACATACCTAAGGTTATGAGTTACCTATTAAAATACCTTTCGTTATTCAAGTTACAAGGTAATTTTTTTTTCCTCCAAGCCCTGAGCATGTACCTAGGTTATGAAAACCCTTAACCATATAGCCCAGGACTTGACCGCTGGTCCAAGGTACTATATATACGTTCCCATTAGTCTAACACAGGGGTGTCAAACACGCAGCCCGCGGGGCGCATGCGGCCCAAGATGAACATTTTTGTGGCCCAGTCAACATATCCGAAGCAAAGTAAAAATAAAATAGAAATGTGAATTAGAAACGAAACCAGCATATAAAATTATAATATACTTTATTTATAAACTATACGGATCATTTTAAATCGTACGCGTGAAAATGTAAAATTCTAACTGGCTGAAATGGAGTCCGTTTCACACTAAGCTATCAATTAGATAGTGCATAATCAGGTTTATCCTACTATAGCGAGGTACGTTGATTATCTTGCTCCAAGGTTCTCGAACAATTCTGTGATTTGAAAGAAGAAATATGTAAGTTTTTACAAACTAAAAATCAAGATACAAGCTTGTTCTCCGATCAAATATGGTTGCAAGATTTATCTTTTAAGGATGATATAACCAAACACTTATCCGATTTAAATTTATTGCCATAAGGCAAGCATCAGATCACTAGGAGCATGTTTGACATAATTAAAGCATTCAAATGTAAACTATTTCTTTGGGAAAGGCAACTGAAAAATGAAGACTTAACGCACTTCCCAACGTGCAACAAGAACATATCTAGTTTAGATGATACTGCATCGTATCAAAAATACGCAGAATTTTTTTTTAAATCTTAGAACAGAATTTGAAACAAGGTTTAAAGATTTTAATTCTTTGGGAGACAAATTTTGTTTGTTTTCTTCGATTTTCTCAATAAATATAGACTCAGTACCCAGTTACATGCAAATGGAAATGATTGAGATTCATTGCGACTCAAATTTGAAAACAAAAGTCATTGAAATGGGTGTGCCTGAATTTTACGAATATTTGCTGGCGAGGTTTGAAAATACTTGAAAATTCGCATATAAAATTATTTCCATATTTGGAAGTACTTATCAGTGAGAGCAATTATTTTCTGATATGAATGGAACTAAATCTCCTGTCCGAAACCGTATTAATTACGCTCACGTTGGGTCAATTTTGAAAGTAGTCTCGACCAATAAAATTTCTCCCGAAGTAAAAAAAGATAGTAGCAGAGAAGAGATGTCAAGTATCAGGACGTAAACAATAGTTTAACTTTATATATGTTTATTAGAATTCAAAATAAAAATATTTGTTTTCTATGAACATTGATTTTTTTTATTTGCGGCCCACCTAAAGTTAAGCATTGTTTATTTAGCCCAAGTTAGCTTTTGAGTTTGACACCCCTGGTTTAACACATGAATGATTAAATGTGTATTTAAATTGGATCTCTAAATAACAAGTCAGATATACTCAATATTTTCATTATATTTTTCGAATAACAAAGCAATAAAAAAAGAAGGAAGCCAAAATGGCCCTGGCTGTTTTTTTAGTGTTATATGCAACGGAGACATTTTATTGACATGCATTTCATTAATAAAATGTTAGGACTGCAATATTATGTGTCATAACTTTTTTTGAAATAATAAAAATAAATTTTTTCATTCCATGTCAAATATATTTGCAAATATTTAGTTGGTGTGAAATTCAGCTCGACCTTCGAGTTATAATTTTTACAAACTTAAGTCTTACACAATCAATAAACATTTGTGGGATGTATGTGAGAGGCATCAAAACCTGGCAAGATCATCCTACATACAAAAAGTTCCAAAACTGCGCATTAATTTATATGACGCCTTAAAGTCATGTGATCAATGTAGCAGCTATTGCAGTGTAGAACGTTAAGTAAAAAAAAAAGCATTTTAACTACCCGAATCATTAATTATTAACACGCATTTGATGTTTGAATAAAAGATTAACTTCTTAAGGAAAGTACAAAAAATGCAACAAATGATTTATAAAAAATGAATATTTAATTCGATAATAATTATAAACTTCCTTACTACTAGAAAACAAATGACTGTAAAGAGCAAGAATTAATTATTTAAGACGCTATATTTCAATTAACTGAATAAAAAATGTGGTCACAGCTACCAAAATATGGTAAAATTTAGTTTTTCTGGTTCTACGGGAACACTAAAAAGTTTGATAATTTTTATATGGTAATGATTTTGGTAAATTAAACAATAAAATATAATTTTATACTATGTCGTTTAAAATGAAAACACTTTATCATGATATCTTAATAAATGACATAAAAGTCATTTATTCTGTTAAATTAACTTTTCAATTTTGTATTTTCTTACTAAATGTGTGGTAATAAGAATTATAATTTTGAATGCCAGAATTTTCGGAAAAATCGTCTACAATTAGAACGAAAAAATTACCAAATGAATGGTTTGAATGTTGTATTATTTAGTTTTATTAACTAAAATTACGTTTCTTTTGTTGTTTTTTTCCCTTCTTTTTGACCAGAAATGTCATTACAATGCAGTTCGTTAATTTTGAAAGAATTTTTTTTCTTCGCGCACCTTTTACATAAATTTTAAAAACAAATATAAGAAATACTGAAATATATACTGCCTAGAAAAAAAAGAAAACTATTTATCTTGTAAAAACTAAAATTCATAGCAAAATTTGCTGTGAAAAACTAAGAGAAAGAAATATTCATTTCTTAATTTGAATTTTAATTCCTAATAACTACAAAAAAAACTTTTATTTTTCAGATATGGAATTTTTTTGATATAAGAAGTTAAAGAATTAATAAAACAAAGAGATTTTATTTTGTAATTTTTGTATTCTTATTTACAAAAAATTGAATAAAGTTCTGCATTATGGTTACAAACCATCTGAGTGATTTTTACTCTAATTAATGCATTCTACGCTTTCTCAGAATTCCTCAAAAAATATCATTTTTTCATGAAATATATTTGGTGGCAAAAATGCAAAGTATTTTGGATAATTATAACATATAAAAAATATGATTCAATGATAAATTGCAATTTTAATCAAACATGAAAAATGCCATTGTATCTTCCTCATTTTTCGAATTAAACCTGAATAGAGTTAATTAATTTTTCCGGTATATATTTTTTTATTAAAATTATATTACATTTTCTGACTTAATCCTCAAAAACTACTTTAAATAATTTTTTATTTCGCTTTAAATAAAAGTTTTAATGATATATACAAAAACGTTTAAAATGAAATATGTTAGAAATATGTTGAAAAAGTAGATGCTTTAATTTACGTAAATAAGGCGGAAAAATCATAAAAATTATCATGAAAATCATTTTTAACATTATTTACTTTTAGTTCATTTTTTTAATAGAAATTGTTTTTTGCTTCTAAATATCAAATGCTATTTAAAGAATACAATAAAATTCTTCGCTACTTGCCCTCAAAATTATATTTATAGACAAAATGTTTATCGTATATCCTCCTTGATCTTTGAGGTTAAAGACGCTTTCGTACTTTGTGAAAGCATTTCCCTATTTTAAGACATGTTTGACCACTTATTTAGATAATGTTCTTCAGTCATAAAAAGAAACATTAAGATATTTCTCTACATCCGGTTTTCTTAAGGTAATTGCTGAAAAGTGTTCTCTTTTCCTGTTTTCAATTTATCATTCTTCAAATTTGTATTTTAATGTCTAAACACGGGAAATATTGCCTCAATCAATCAAACTAACTCTGTCAAATAATCTCATACAAATTTATTAACTCATTAATATTAATTAAAACCGTTGTAACATATAACTCGGACAGAATTAAAAATATATAAACATTAAGAAGCAGTTTTAGAAAATTATACAAAGTTCATAACTGGTCCAGAAATAATTTGAATGAATATACATTGTATTTAACTAAGCTTTAAATCGTCTTATTCTATCACTATTCCTGAATAATCAGACCACTGATGCAAACATATTAGTTTAATCAGTATTCATCTAACTATGTCTGATATTCATATTCTGACAAAATATTCAATAATCAGACTACTGATACAAACAAATAAGTTTAATCAGTATGCATCTGACAGTGTCTGATATTCAGATTCTGGCAAAATATTCAATAATCAGACCATTGATACAAACAAATTAGTTTAATCAGTATTCATCTAACTATGTCTGATATTCAGATTCTGGCAAAATATTCAATAATCAGACTACTGATACAAACAAATAAGTTTAATCAGTATGCATCTAGCAGTGTCTGATATTCAGATCCTGACAAAATATTCAATAATCAGATTTTCACGCAATGAGTTTTTCGAAAAATAATTTTAATGATAAAAAAACACGGGAAAAAATACAATTTCTGGGCAAAAAGAATATTGAAAAATGTGTAAAATATTGAGAGACGGAGAAAATGACGAAAATTTAGTACTAATAAAAAAAAGATTTTCAATTTATACGTTGCATTTCTTCTGGTTTTAATTCGGAAATAAGTTTTTCCAAACAATTGACATCAGTTATATTTTTTCGAAGAAAATTGTTTCTTCATTAATCAGAAAAATGATACAAATGTAAATGTGTGATCAGTATTCGTCAAAGCATGTTAAGTTTTCAAACATTTTGTTCTTCACAAAACAATTTGTTGAAAAATAAATTTATTTCTTAGAAGGAATCCGAATCATCGACACGATTTACTTGAACGAAAATATATGCAAATTCTAAATGAAAGGGAAAAAAAATAAATTGAAAAAAAATTGAAAATATGTTATACATCGAAAGACGTCAATGGGAAGTTCATGTTTGAAAAATAAATACATTTTTAAGATCTTACGTTTCATTTAAATCAGGCTCCAACTTCATCAAGCTCCTGAGAATATTCCAAATTTCTTTACATTTAATACTTCATATTCATAATCTTAATTACCTGATAATATTCATCAAGACAATCACTGCTCTTGATTAATCAGACCAATGATACAAATGTAAAGGTGTAATCATTAAGTGGTCACGAAATACATTTTCTCTAGGCTGATCGCATGGATAAGTTAAAAGGAAAGTTGGAACTCAAACCAAATTGTGTGTGAAATGTTTGTTAGGCATTTAGTAGAATTTAGTAGCTCAACCAGCAAGTCAAAAATATAGAGAAAACATGGAAAATAATAAAGATTAATGAAAATAAAAAATAAAAGAGCATTAAAACCAATATTTTTAAAAAAATATTTCAAAAATAAGAATATCATATTATAAAGCCCGAAAAGAAAAAAAAACATATAATCTTTTCATCAGCTCACACTATTATATCCGCAAAAAGGTGCGCGCTCTAATATTGTGTCATTGTAGCCGAAACAAAATATATATAATAATGTGAGGAGCACTCCAAAAAAATGAAACAAAATAGAACACATTCAGAAAGAAATATATGACGGAAAAAACAGAAAATAAAATATAAAGAAAAAACAGAATAAAACATAAAACGAAATTTATGAAGTGAGTAGCGAATTCAAATGAATTTACATGTGCAGTAATCAGTCGAGAATGGTTAAAAATACTTTCGTAATATGATTGCTAGACTGTAAAATATGAAAACAGAAGTGAAAATGGAGTTAAAAGCGTATGCATAGGATTTTTGTATTATGGCGCGTTCTTACTGCAGTGCTGAAGTGCGCTTAATTTTTTTTGTTACTAGTCATTGGTCCATATACGGCTGCGCACAAGGTAATAATAATACTGGATAATTTAAAGAAGTTTATAATTAATAAGTTTGATATTTATTTATACAATTTTAATGATTTTAGGAAATTAACATTTATTTAAATAAAAAGAGAGTGAGCGAAACATTCTTTGCCCATTTTTCAGATATTTTTAGTTATGGATTTACGCAAATTGGATTTGCATATGGTAGGAATCTAAATTAATAAAGTTTTTACTAATTTTATTTATAATTACGTGCAATTAACTCAATTATTTTATATAGAATTTAATTACTTTAGTTGTGTATCCATTGTTTTTTTGTTTCTGTTTCTTCAAATTTTAAAAGAGTTTGCCTATTGGTTTTTTGGATATGTAAACATTACTACATATTCTTTCAATTCTATTCATTTGATTTAAAATGGTATTTAAATACATGTTTTTAGGAACATTTGAATTCCAAGTAATTAGTTTATTTATATTAAATTAAAAATCATTTCTTTTATTGTATAATTCGACAAAGCAGATATTTTCTTCTTTTTTAGAACCCAAGTCCAAAAAATTTTAAATTAATAACATCGTCATGATTTCGAAGAAAGACTAATTACTCAGAGTAAATATTATTCAATAAAATTGTATAATCTTTAAAATTAAAGATAATTAAATCATCAATAAATTTAGAAACAAGTTTAATACTAAGAGTATAATATTTTTCTTCACAATAATGTAAAAATAAGTTAGTTAAGAGAGATGAAAAATTAGATCCCTGCAGCATTCCACCAATTTGAACAAAAATATGTTTTCCATTGTAAAGATAGTTATTAATTAGATTAAAATTAATTTGAATTTCCTAATAATCAAAAAAGCAATTAAGGATATTTTTAAATTTATAGTAATAACTCAAAAGAACATTTTTAGTTAAGAAAAGGGAATTCTAGTAAAAAGATGCTGGAAATCAAAAGTCGCAATAGACTTAATTTTATCCTGATTATTAAGTAAGTTGAAAAAATGTGAAGTTAAAATCAGTTAGTCAGAAAAAAGTTGGGAAAAACGATTACTGAACGTGGGAATAGCTAAACCGTATGTTAATTGTTAATCATTAAACCGTAACAACTGAAGAATATTAACTTCGGAAGCTAAAAATCGTGAATTAAAAACACACTTTTAAGCTTCGTAATTTAATAATCAAAAAAATTTCAAAATCTAAAATATTAAATAATAAAGGCAACATGAAATTGCAACTTCCTCATTAAAGCCTTAAATATAACTAAGCGCAACCTTTAAGGGTTTAAGAAACAAATTTATCAAAAGAAAAAAAAAATTAATTAAGATATGAATCAAAAAAAGGAAATAACTGACGTAGTGACCAGGTCATTCACAGCTTAACTTGAGCAAGAAGACTTATAAAAGCTGAGCACGCATGGTTAGGCTTTTAAACAATAAACAACAGACCCTCAAATAGAAGAGTTCATTCAATAACGGTTGTACATAAATCAGGGTGTGGGCCAACAACTGGCCATTCAAGGAGGTCACAAAATTTCAATCATAATATGTTGTTCTTGGTCAAGTAATATAGTGCCGAGGTCACATTTGAATATTAAGATTGTGATTCAAGAAATAATAACTGAGTGTAGAGCTTTTGAATTAGCATTAATTTATTTTGAATTTACAGCCATATTGCGTAATGGGATTTATCAACCTATTTCGAACCTATTTTTAATCTTCATTATAACACTTTAATTGTTGAATATTTCTAAAATATTTATTATTTCGTTTTTAGCTCTGTACTGCTTAAGGTCCGAAAGAAACAATGAAGCTTATTACATATTTAACTTAAAATGAGAAAAATTTAATTTAATCTTACTTAATACGAAGCATAATTATGTTCTGCTCCATGCTAGGGTAGGGAACCGAAGTTGAATTAAATGTCTTTCTCTGCAGCTAAAGTATTCTAAAACGCCCTAATAAATTTATTTACTTATTAACAAATTAGTTTAAATAAATAAATTTATCTTGTTATACTAATTTATTTATTGATACTACTATTGTTTAAAATTTCAAAAGTATTTATCATTTCGTTTTTAGTCTCGTACTTACTTACCGATAAAAAAAGCAAAGGAAATACTTATATACTTAACTTAAAATGAGAAAAATATAATTTAATTTTAATACAAAGCTTAATCATGTTCTCTTCCATTCTATGGCTGGGAAAAAGAATTTTAATTAAAAGCCTGGTGCAACAATAGTCTTTTAAAACATTTTAATAAATATATTCATTTATGTATTAAAAAACTAATTTAAATAAATTAATTTATCTTGTTTTATTATAATTGTTCAGAATTTATAATATATTTATCATTGTGTGTTTAGTTTCGCTCGGCTTAAGAGCCAAATAAAAAAATGGTATTCCTTATATATTTTACCTAAAATTGGAAATTGTAATTTAATTTTACTTATTATTAAGCTTAATTATGTTATAGCCTTCTTCTTACATTTAATTTTAAATACAATAATATAGTTTTAAAGAAAAACAGTTAAAATAAAATTCATATAGAATGTTATCTTTTTAAAACAATTTTTCCTGAAATATGTAAATTATAAAAAAAATTATAATTAATTATTTCAATATTAATTACTTATAATTTATTATCTTCCTTAGCATATTTCCAAAAATATTTTCTGAATATTCGAGAAACAAGATTTATTTCAAATTATTTCAATTATTTCACTTATTATTTCAAATCCTCATTTCGAATACAAAGCACGACAATTGTATTTTATTACTCCATTATTTCAAAAATTATGGTTCATCATGACATTACTTATATCTTAATATGTGAGTGGACTGAGCACAAAGGAATTTCTTTTGCAAATTTTAAAGTGCATTAACAAGTTATTTGTCTTTTGATCAAAATATTGCTAAGAAATCATGGGACAATGACAATCAGTTAATTAAAACATAAATTTTTTTCTAAGAAGTCGAATAAATTAATTTAAACATGTATTTTACATATAATATTTAAAAAAAAAATCGTTGAAATTATTAAGACTGTTTCACTCGTAACTTCTGAAAATAACTTAAACTTTTTTATTAAATGAATAACTTTAAGTAAATTTTAATGTACACTTTTGTTTTTAGGCACACATAATGTTCATTAATTATTTTTTTCAGAGATATGATATCGATAGTTCGTGTGCATACGTTTCCAGAAATAAACTAATTTTGACATGTACTTTACGCACAGAGCTTAAAAGTATAATTATTAAAGTTTCAAAAACTATTTTACTTGTATTTTTAAATTATTTTAAAATTATTTAGTAAATGAATAATTTTAATTATGCAACATTATGACGCTAAAATACTTGATGGGAGAAAATCGATTTAGCTAGCTTATAGCGTGATCATCTATCATGAAATTTTAAATTTCGGTACGTAAAAATTTATAAATATCAAACTATTTGCAAAAAAAAAAAAAAAAGAAAAAAAAAATTAAGCTAAGTAAGTTTTGCAAATAATCTAAGATGTAAAAAAGTTTTTAAGAAATACTAAATTCAGTAGAAATCACGACAAACTTTAAATCTAGCGAGCATAAGTATTCCAGAAATTCTGAAAGTTGTACAAAAATTATTCATCTTATTTTGTTCGTAAGAAACTTTAGTAACAAATTATTAAAATATCAAACATTTTTATAAAGTGTTAAACAAAACGTTTAGACAGAAATCTTTAAATTCATTAGCAATCACACTTTAAGTCTACTTTTCTTAAAAACTACTCCATAAGACCGAAAATAAATAAATAAAAGATGTTCTAAAATCATTTTATCTAACTGTAAGAGCTTTGTAAAAAGCAATTTTAATAAAATATTTCTAAAGTCTAGACTAGCATGATGCTAGTCTTTTCAAGTGAAATTGATGTAGGCCTTATCGCCTTTCGATTAGTTGATTTTTTTCAATTATTCAACGAAATTTTATTTCTTCAACTGATATCAAGTTTTAATATATTTGTAACATGAAACTTCAGTATATTTGTGTTTTTTGCTATTGTCGCAATGTCATACTTTGCTCAGATAAGACTTTTATAATGTTTTACAAAAAGTAAATAATGAGCAATCCAAACATCAAGCGTTAAATCTGACGTCATACCCAAAATAAAAATGACACACTACTCCAAAATTCGTAAACAAAAGAAAGTAATCTACCGGTAATAAGTATGTCATACTTAGCGTTGTAATTCAATAGGTAACTTATATATGTTCAATAGCATTAGTTAATTCTAAAAATCATTAAAACAGAGTTTATAATGATTGCAAATCTACTTACTTTACTGATTGTTTATCCACATGGTTACCATGAAATGATAATTAAAGAACTAAACACATTAGATTGTTGACAAAGCCAAATGAAGAACCAACTGCGTGGAAATCCCTTTGCAATTCTTTCAGATGAAAAGTCTCATTTCAAAAGGAAGTGACGAAAAATCAAAAGTAGCGAAACCAGTTTTTGTTTCTTATTGTTTTTCATGGTACAATTCGTGGTGTTCGTGTCCTCGACGCGATTTTTCTTTAGAAATAGACATAGTTTAATTAAATTAAAGATGTAATTGAAGGTTTACTTCTGGAATGCTTATTTGGGAAGTCCTCAAGGAAAAGCTTTGGTCTTTACCTTCTTCCATTACAAAATCGCATGCCGTCTGATTCTAAAAGGGCAACTTTGAAAACTGTTATTATATTTTAATTGCGATCGATAACATTTTGAAGCGGTTCAAAATTGTTTTAAGATGCTTCAGCACTTCTTCCTAAATAATTTTAATACAATTTTAAAAAATTTAAACAAATTTTCCATGTACGAAAGAGTAAGAAATAAAATTTCGAATGCAACGTACACAATTCGAGTTGACATAGTCTCAATTAACTTTCTCGTTAATATGTTCATCTTATATAAAATTAGTCTAAATGTGTTGTAAGTTTTTCGTATAAAGTTTCTACTGAAAACAAATGAAAAGTCAGGTATTTATTTCATGTTATTATTACTAATTAAGAATATCCGACTTTTCATCTGATTTCTTTAAAAGTTTCATTGAAAAGTCTCGCAACAGATAAAATTTATATTCAAATTTGTAAGATAAAAGTTATATAAAATAAAACATAACGAACTAAAAAAAAAAAAAGACTATCAACCAGATTCTTATAAGTTGTACATGAAATTTTATTTCTCTATTTTTCGCGCAACAGCACAGAAAAGTTTATTTTTTAATTTTTATAAAATTTCTCTTAAGTATCGTAAATTCTTCAAACAAATTTGAGCTTTTTTCCAATATTTTTTTCATGTAAATTTGGTACTGATAGTAAATCTCGAGTTAAGGTCAAATATATTTGTACAGCGTTTAACTGGAGGGGAAAAAATTACAAATTCTCCACTCTTTCACATACAGACTTTACAGCTTTGGTCAACATTATAAAATTACAGACAAAGCAGAAGGGAATAGATAAACAAAATTAATAAAGCTAAAATATTATAATTTTTTATTCATTCCCCTTTCCGATGGCTTAAAGTTATTCTATTAAGTAAAACACATTTTTAGAAGTTCATTGCATGAAAATAAAGAGCAAGTTTAATCAAAATCATCTAGCATGATGCAGTTACACTAGAACAGCTCATGGTATAACCTGCTTGCTCCACCTTGCGAAGTTGGTATTTGCTTTGTAGTTTTTATTTCTCTTTGCTAGAAAAAAAAATGAATAGAACTATTATAAATTCCCGGCTTAAATTTCAGATACATTCTAAGAAAAAAATAAGGTTAACTTCAAAACCACATCAGTTTTTCGCACGAGCATCAAACATTTTTCAAAATGTTTCATTCTTAAATTCCTTACATAGAAAAAATAAGATCATTTGAATATGATCTTTTTACGATCTCATATTGAAAGTAAAATTTGAAAAACTTTTGTCAAATTTCCTAATTAAGAATGGTGACAAAATACTGCAATTTGTATGTTTTCGGAAGATTGTGCACCAACACTAATCCCACATTCTTAATTAAAATAAAAGTTTTAGTTTTAAAGCCTAAACTTTGCAGTTATATTCAAGTTTAAGTTCTATTTAAATTTCTTTCATTCACCATTAAATTTTTGTCAGCAATATGTACTAAAACAAGGCAAAAGAAAAGGGAACCAAAAACTTCCAATATTTTTAGATACTTAAAAAGTGCGGTTATTTTTTTAACGCAAGATTCCCAGAAATATCAACAAAATGCTCGAAACTTTTTAATACTATTTTTAGAAGATTGATAAAATTAGAACTTATCCAATGCAACTCTCAAGCCTGAAAAACTTCCACTTCTAAATGCTTATTTTTATAATTCTCAAAAACACGAATTTCAAAAGTAGTATGCTTTCTTATATGCACTCAATAGATCTTAGCTTCAAATTTAGAATTCAGATTTCCATAAATTGCATACCCCTATATCCTTACGTAATGCATACAGATAGTCAATTTCAATGGAACACTTTCCTTTATATAAAGAAAGCGTACTAAATATTTGCAAAGTCGTCGCTTTCAAACAGCGTTCATTCATTTCTATACATAAACTTAGCCCTTTCTCCAAAAACTGATATTTGAGAGCAAAATACTTCACTGCTTCACGTAATTCAAAATACGCATTTTAAGTAAAATTGAACTGGAGCATCAACCATAAGCGGAAATCTAGAGATGATTCAATACAATCAGAATATCATTGCACTTTTCTATTGAGTACCCCAAATTTATAGATTCGGATTTCTTACTAGAATTGAACAAGACATTTAAATGCAGGCACTTATTTCGAAACAATGCAAAGACTCAATTTCTGCAGAGCTGGAACTTCAAGAATAAAAACTTATCTTGGGCACATGATTAATATCAAAATTGTGTGAACAACTTGAAATCACTTTTAATAGGGCAATGAAATTATTTTGTAAATCAGACCAGCTAAAAGGAATTAGAAACTTAATTTTACATTTTTATTGAAAATTTTTAATCAAAGCTAAAATATTTAAATTTAAAAGGCTAATATGAATTTAAGCAAAATGCTATACTGAAACAAATTGCAAAGTTTTAATTTATATTTATTAGAAATTAACTGTTAAACCCCAGTTAGAAAATTTAAAAAAGTTATTTAGTTTAGTCTTAAACAAAACACCAATTTCTAGACCATACAATTTAGAAAAATGTTGGTATTTTCTGTTTTTAGTGAGTGGGTTCTAGTGCATTTGAGGTAAAAGTTTCCAATTATTATCTTACACTTTTGTCAAACAGGTCAGAAAACTGGACCTTCAAAAACCTAAAGTGAAGAAAGTAACCTAGACATCTTAAATATCACTGTAAAATTTGGCACTTAAGATGTTAGCCATAACTACGTCAAGAACAAATTTGAAAGTAAAACAGACATTCTATTTAAATAGTTTTAAATATTTATCAGACAATGAGAGATTTCTTAGAAAAGTTAAAAACATTTATTCAAATAGAAACAGTGCTAAGCATTGTTCAACAATGCATTGAAATTTCTTATAGAAGCAGGAGAAAAACTGGTACTGCGGTAAGGATAAGACTAAAAGGATGAATCACAGTTGCACCAGAATTACATTGCGCTTTATATTCTGCACAGTTCACTTCAGACATAGCAGCTGCAAATATTCTAGCTGTACCCAGTAACTTTTTAAGCTCCTTCTGATCAATCTGGCAGTTTGATCTCTTATAGCCATTTAGAGCACATTTCTCGTAGTCTTCCAAAGCACTACAAGAGATTAACATTCATTAAGAAAACTAGTCAAGTTTAACGATTTTATAATTAAACTCAAGCATTAAAACAAAACAAAGTTAAGGAATTATGAAAGTACAAGTTTATCTACAGATTAATGGATAGTTTTGCACAATTTTTTACTTAAAGTGGAAAAATTTGTTTACAACTTTGTGTACAAGCTACATTATTAAAATTAGTTACATTGCAGATTGATCTCCAAAATCTAAACAGCTTAAGACATACAATTATTCAAAAGAAAGCTAACATTACACACACTTTTATTACACCATGAATATATTAAAGCAGAAATTTCTCTATTGGAAAATATTGTCACCAAGTGTTAAATTCTGGCGGCTTTTCTTTACACTTTATGATTTATTACGTTTCGAACTAGTAGCCGATTGAATAAATTTACTTTAAAGTAATAAATTAGTATGACCCTTAAACATTTCGTTATAGTTAAGAATTTTAATAGCATTCTAGAATATCAAATGTCTAGAACCAGACAAACTGCGAAAAACATAATGAACAGTAAGAAGTTCTCATTTTAATTCCATACTGAAAATGGCCAACTTCTGTTACAAAAATAGCGCAAAAGCCAGGAGGGACAAGACCGAGTTAAAAGTAAGACTATACGAACTTTTGATTTAAAATAAACTCAAGACCGATCAAATGTAAAGCTACAATAGAGAAACTAAGAAGCTTAAGACCATGTTTATCTCTGAAACTATACAAATTTTAACTTTTCCAAAACAATCCATAGCTGAGCTTGTAATTAAATTACTATATCCAAAACACTAAACTGCGCTACTCCAATTTTAAGAATAACTTGATATTTAAGGTAGCAACAAAATTAAATTACGTACTTGAAGGGTACCGTAAAATTTTTTCTCTCAAAAGTTTTCAAATTAAATAAGTCATATAGGAATCTTTAAGCCTAAAAGTGAAAATTCGAAGTATTTTCTTCGAAGTTCTAGAGGACACTTTAAGGGACCTTAAGAGCAAGTTTATTATCTGAGATTTATTAAACAGTTACTGAAGCTTATTGTAAATAAGCACAAGTTCAGATTAATACTTTAATCTTGGAATTTAAAAATATTCAATTACCAGCAAACTCCACCATTATTTTCCTCATCGTGAAGGCTTATGACAGTCTGCTCAAACCTATCATGACAACCATCTTCGATCTTGTTTTTCAGATTTACAAGGCAGCCAGTACTATCAGTAACAACTACAAAGATTATTGAATTAGTGTAATCAAAATGAAAGTCATAAAAATAAAACTGAACTATTTCTAAATCAGCTTTAGCACGTACACTTAGAAGCTAGATGTCTCGCTTATTTTGAGTTATATTTTTAAAAATAAACTTTTTAAATACTTATTTCTTCCAAATTAGTGTCAAGTCATTTTTCTGAATTGAGTGAGTACTCAAAAATATGGCCTCATGATATTTAAAATTTTGTTATGAGCATAGTTAGCAGTTACTGTAAACTTTTACAATAGAGTGGTTTTAAAATTTCTATTAACTACTTATAGTAAAATATGTACACACAGTATATAATAAGCTGAAGTGAAACTTTATTTCTATTAATACTTTTATGTTTTATTCAAAAGCTTTCACTAAATTCAGATTTTGAAGCAAAATTTGCTGAAGGTGAAATATGTAGTAACTCAAAATGACTCATTCGTATTTATACCATTTAAAGTATTTCGAAAAGAATTTTGCAGGGGCACTGTTCAAAATATTAATAAATCATTTTCTAATGTCATTGTACGGAGCACAAACGTTAACTCTGAATAAACTTATTTAAATCTTTCAGTTCTGAAAAAAAAATCTGAGTCCTTTATAACTCAAAGAGTGAACTTTGAACATTGTTAAAGTATGCGATAAAAATGAAACTTCAGACTTTTCACGAATAGAAATACATTTTTAATTTTGATTTATTTTTAACCACAATACTAAAGAGAGTGGAGCATTAGTTCATAATTTAATTTGCGAATCTAAGCTTACGCCCATTTATAAAATTAGTATGTTAAAAACTTTTCACGTTGCAATTTAATCTAACAATATGTCATTCGTAAGACAAGAGTTTTGAATCTTCAAAATACGCATTATTAATGATAAAATTTAAAATCTTCAAACGCTGAAAAGTTAGCTTATTTGTTATTAAACTTAATATTTAACAAGATGTTTCTTAGATTAAGATCAAAATGTTATTAGGAGTAAAAATAGTTTACAGTCGTTGCAACGCATAGATTTGATTCGGGTAATTAATTTCAGAAAGAGAGATACAAAATCTGAATTAAGACATTAACCTTAAAGTTAAAGAGTTGAAAGCTGGTACTTTATATAAATTCTTTTCATGGATAAACACTTAGGAAAAAACAGTTTTTCAAATTATTAATTTTCAGAATCAGATAAAAGCCCTCATGAAATTTAATACTAATTTCTAAAACCGATTAAACTCACTATCTGAACTTGCTGACTAACTGTCTGAACGATTTAAATTGTTTCAACTAGTAATAGACATATCACAAAACATGTCAACTAGAAGTAAGAAAATCTCTTGCATAGTAACGCATTTATA
The DNA here is from genome assembly GCF_043381705.1 of Parasteatoda tepidariorum. Lineage (NCBI taxonomy): Eukaryota > Metazoa > Arthropoda > Arachnida > Araneae > Theridiidae > Parasteatoda > Parasteatoda tepidariorum. The sequence goes on along the minus strand of NC_092210.1, from coordinate 37,579,639 downwards.
AAAAACTAGGACTAAATACACTTCCAGAGCCAAGCTAGAGGTTTGAATAATGTAGAAATTTATTAAAGGAAAACTGCAGTTTATTGAGAAATGAAGACAAAACCAAGTACTTACGTTGATCTAAAGTGGTTTCTTCTATTTCAGTTTCAGTGGTATGTTCTGTAGTCTGAGTTGTGGGGTTAACTTTTAATTCCTGCATGCTTCGTGTGGTGGTTTCAGACTCGCTTGAATTTCCAGGAGTTGTCTCATTCAAGGATAGCACCGTTGTAACAGTTTCATTCACAGTAACTGAAGTTGTAGGTGAAGTGCTCAGATTAAAAGCCTCTTTTGGAATACGAAAAAGTCCAGTGTTGTCATCATGGACATCACTGGATAAAGTCCCAGCTAAAACAAAGTTTACAGTACATTAAAGTGCTCCAAGGAAAAATACAAGCTAAAACTAGAACTTTAAATTCAGACTAGAGTTCCAATTAAAACTTAATAATTGTCCTGATCAGGGTAGCGAGAATACCTTAAATGCAACATTTCACCAAAATTTAGTTTATTGCTGGAAAACACATTCTACTAGAAATTAATTTCATTACAGTACAGTGCGTAGCAACCATAGTTTTCAAAAATTAAGTACCTAAGGCAATTAAAACCTCGTTATGTACAACAGTAAAGTTGAATTTACGAAGCAGTCATTTACAAAAGAAATAGGAAATATGTAAAAATGCGGATTTAAATAAGCGACAATATTTAAGTGGTTTCGAATAGTACTAACAGATTTTCAATCCAAAGATTTAAAACTTTAAATACTGGGATCAAATTAAGCATAAAGTCAATGCTCGAAGTTTTAAATATCATTTTAAAGCAAAATCAAGAGCTTAAAATAGAGTTAAACTTCGAAAATCATTAGTAATTCAGTTTACTAGGCTGCAAGATTTCGTAAAAACAAATTACATATAATGCATGTTTTATAACATAAAACTTTTAAGTTTATTCAAAAAGACCTCAAAATTAAGTTAGAGATAAACCCATATTTTTATTTTGCAAAATTTCTATTTTCATTGAACAGTATTTTATACAAATTCATGCTATGCACTTTAATTTTTAATCTAAATTATTTCAAATAGTTATATTTGTTTGACCTATAGTTTTAGAATAGTTTCGCAATATCAAGCAAGAAGTCTTTAAAAACAACGAAATTGCCACAGATTTAAAAAGATATCACAATAGTCACTTTTTTTTTATAAATACCCGACTAGTTTTTCACAAGCACTTCATAAACGAAAAAGAAAAGTTTCAAAACAAAATAACCTTCCTCAACAATTAAACGCTAAATAGCAAATATAAGCATTTTTAATATTTACAGATCAGAATAACGAAAGTTGGATTGTTAAATTATTTATACTAATATTTATATTTATACTTATTTTTATACTTATAATTTAAACTAACGATAACACTTTACGAATATAAACGAATACAGATTATGAAAATTTATTCTAAAAATATAACAAATGTACAAATAAGAGGGACTTACCAAATAAAAGAGCTACCAGCACATATAAAATATACCCTTCCATTCTAATACTTAAAAAAATGAAGTGAATTTCATACAGTTGAAGTTCTCTCTAGTGAGTGTTTTTCAACAATAACCTGGAACTTTCCTTTAGCCAGTATAAAACAATGTCTGAGTACGCAACAAGCAGAATTATTTTTCCCAAGAACTCGTGGTTTATATAAAAGGAGCAGGGAGAACTTATTTGCATAAAACTGAGTTGAGTTAAAGTAGTAGTAAGCTGATGATCAGTTCTTGGTAATAAGATGTGAGGGTGGTAGGTTAGATTCCTGCCATAATTATAAACAAGATATATCTATTCCTGTCCCGCAGTGGACTGATCGTTAAGACACGGTTCCCAGCAGATCACCGAAGTCAAGCATCACTGACTGCGGTTAGTGTGCGGGTGGGTGACCACTTGGATCAGTCTGCGTAGGGACCGAGGGTGTGCGGTATTGGTCCTCGTTAAACTGTTCTACCGTAAAGTGCTCGACTTCGCGTGCAGGTCGTCGGGCTACCGAAGCGGGGGTGCCATCCCCACTGCATAGGATCAAAATTGTGATGGCATGTCTTCGGATCATCCTCAGGGATGTTTCCCAGACCGTCACCAAGAGCCAATTGTGCAGCTCTAGTGCGACGTAAATGAACAAATCAATCAATATCTATTCCTTTCGCTTTGAAACGTCCTTCTGTACATAGTAGTAGTAGTAGTTCATTTTCGTCGCACTAGAGCTGCACAATCGGCTATTGGCGACGGTGTGGGAAACATCCCTGAGGATGATCCTCCGAAGACATACCATCACAATTTTGATTCTCTGCAGAGGGGATGGCACCCCCACTCGGTAGCCCGACGACCTGCACGCGAAGTCAAGCACTTTACGGTAGAACAGTTTAACGAGGACCAATACCGCACACCCTCGATCCCTACGCAGACTGATCCAAGTGGCCAACCACCCGTACACTGACAGCAGCCAGTGATGCTTGACTTCGGTGATCTGCTGGGAGCCGTGTCTTAACGATCCACTACATTACGGAAATCCTTCTGTACATACATGCGTGTAAGAATGAATTAAGAATAAATCTATTCCGTGAGCATTTAGCACATACAACCGAGCGCAGATGTGGCCAAATGGTCTCACCATCCCACTAAACATTCTGTAGTGCTGAGGTAGCGGGTTCAAATACTTCCGTAAACCTAGATGTATCTGCGTGCAGTAAGGTCTAATAAGCCGTTCTTTGCACTGATAACACAAGTCTGTGTATGTATGTATAACAGTAATAAAATAAATAAATAACCAAAGAGAAAGCAGATACTTCTAAAGTTAATTCAAACATGCTTAGTTTTTAATATTTGTGTTTTTTTATTATGTTTGTGATAAGCATTAATTCCCCTTTTGCAAGGGATAAAAGCGAATAGTATATGTCTTTTTACTACCACTCATATTTTATTCTTTACTCGAAATGTTTTTTATTTTAACATTATCTTTATATTATGATTAATGCTCTCCATTACAATATAGCAACTCTAAACTTAAGGAAGTTTCTGCTAGGTTATGAAGCTTTTCTGTGACTTTATATTTTGTGACAGTTAAGAACCAAGTATATAGTCAACACTGTACTATCTATCATAGTAAGCATAATTATAAACAATACATAATGTTTAAAGTTATTGTATATGATCCATTTTATGATAATAATTCAATTTAGAAAATTTGAACTTGAACTTATGTTCCACATGACAATTTAAAAGTGACATTTATTAATTACATGGTCTGACTATTATTTATTACCTACCTAAATTTTCAGTACTTGTGTTTTAAGTTCAAAGAACGTCTCATAAGTGCATGAAAAATTGAAAGACATTAGAGAGGTGCTGCGAGCCTAGTGTTTGAGACTCGCGATTTTTTAAACTGTTTACTGTTACGCATATATTTGAAGGCTTGTGTGCTCAATAAAAAGAAAGGCATTAAATCCATTACCAAATTGTAGAGCATTGGTAACAGTTAAAGAAGGATGGCACAAGAAACATGCAAAATTTATTACGGAATTCGAAAGCACCACGCTTCATAGCATTTGACGCAATGAGATTCAAGAAGATTGATGAGCTAGTTTGTACCACGAAGAAGGATCGCGAAGAATCATACGAGCACATCATTCAATTAAGACCAACTTTGACAGTATCAGTAATAAAGCATATGAATTGCTTGATTTAAAGAAGAAATAGATGGATTTAATTAAACATTTAGAATCAATTTTTTATTTGCTATTTTTCTTCTTCAATAACCAGCATACGTCATTGTCATCTTTTATTTCTGCTTGCTAAATAAATTTTTAGAACATACAGAATTTAGTTTACTATTCTTCTCAGTGTGCGCACGGTTTTTTGGTTTAACTCCATGGTAACTCCAGAAAAACTGATATATTTGACTCTTTTAGATATAAAAAATAGGTCAAAATGAAATATAAAAAGGTATTTTGTGTTACATTTTATATAATTTGAAAATCAAAGGCTGTCATTTAAAGCTAAAAAGGCACGAACAAAAAACATCTCAACTCAAAATCAGACTGAATACAAAAGCATTTATCCTAATTGAAAGTGTCGTATAAAGTACAAGAATAGCTAATTTAAAGTTAAACTCTGATCAAACTTTAAATAATAATAATATAAAATTAGAAGGCGAAACAATTAATTTTTCTCTGCAGAAAAATTCCACAAGGCATGGAAAATCAAAAAATCAAAACTCAACAGCTATGATATTTAAAAACTGCCCTTTTTTTAAAAAATAAACAAAAAAACTGTCCAAGATTTGCGAGAATTTCTCGAACGAGCTTTTGGAAAATACTTTTATATCCACTTATGTGACATCATCGTTGGTAAATCGAAGCATTTGTCGATTTAGAAGCAGCAATCAAGTTCGAAACATACGCGTAACGTCTCTTACATGTATCCAATTAAATTTTACTTAAATCACATGATTTGGCACAATAATTTAACTTCTTCTCGAGTTGCAAGTACCCAATTACAATGCTGGTGAAGGTAAACAAAATTCTACAACGCACAAACTTATATACCTATTTTATTCATGTAGAACTCTGTCACCTCGCTCGTCACCAACTAACCATATCTAGTGGGTCACACTTTCGGCCATCAAGTTGGTAAAATAGATAATTCACTAAAATCTGGGATCCCGCCAAACTAGCACAATGAATAATTGGCATAGATCATGTTGGTCTTAATTACAGCTTTACATACAATGTGAGTCTTGTTTGTGACAGGAGTGTAATAATATTTTTTTTAATCTATGTATTTTTATTCTCGTTTTTCTGTATTTTTTTTTATGGAAATGCATAACTGTAAGCCATGAAGGCTATAATTTAAACAGAAAGAATAAATATCAACAAAGGAGCATCAATAAGTGATGTTCATAATGAAAGGGGAAAAATGAAATTATAACTATCGGCAATATGAAATGAAAGTTTTTCTCCTTTATTACTTCTCTTTTCTAAGCCTGTTGAGTCCTTTGAGCAGAAGATGGATAAGTTTGAAAATATCAATCTCATAGAACTCAATCCGTAAACGTTTTGGTGCTTAGCTTTTTTGCATCCTACAGTTTCCAGGCAAACTTCCTTGCACCCTAAGTTCTCATGAACAATATCCGAAGCAAATACATAAGTAAAATTTTAGCATTATTTAACACTAATCAACGCTGTTGTCTAGCATGATATCGACAATTTCCTCTCCAATGAAAAAGTTGAAGATGACCCTGGCATCCCAGATCTGCTCTCACATTTTTACACATTTTATACCATCTACATAAGTTAGTGCTGATTTTACCGTAGTGAACTTCCCCTATCTCATGACTGTCCTCTTCAACTTTTTCTTCTTCAATTAAAAAAAATGATATCACAGTTTATTATTTCTTCATCAATGGTGGTTTAATCAGCTATGCCACTTTATCGGTAACTGAGGAACGTCACCAATAAAAAGAATCACATTATAATTTATTTGGTCACGTTAATAGCATGCTTTGATCCGCGTTTATAGTCAGACATTTAAAACAGCAGACAAAATTTGCTAGGCACAAAGATCTTTAACTGTTTATATTTCAGAGCAAACATTTTACTTAAACTTATTTTTATTTCCCCATCAGAAGATGGCAAATGTGACGTATCGTGATTTGTCGGTAGAGCTTATTCAAATAATTTGAAAAAAAAATTAAATTGAAGGAAGAATCCTCTCCAAGAGAAAAACGCATAGAGGAAAGTGGATTATAACCGGATAACTAAGATTCGAAGGTATTTTTGAACTAAATTGTACGACCTAGAAATTTTCAATTTACACTAAAATTTTCTTTATTTAAATGTGTACTATGCATAATCTTTGAAAAAATCATTGATGAACTATTTTTTATAAAAAACTTTTTTTCTAAAAAAAAGTCAAATTATGTGTACACCTGGTCTTACGCCAGTTGGGGTAAGACCAGATGTTCATATAAATTCTATAGAATTCTATACATTTAAAAATATACAATAATTTTATTAAAAAATGTAGCAGAATTTTTTTTCCATTTGACAATTTAATAATATTTTGCATGCAATTCACATGAGATGTAGTTATCTTCTTCTTCCACTGAGCTGCAGTTCCGTGGGTCCATTAAAGACCTATACCAATTGGGAGTTAGATCAGGTAGTAAACAATCGTGTTCCCACTAAGTGTGCCTTTTCTTTCCTCGAGAGCAGACATTATCGAAACAAAACAGTACAGTGCTACAAATTTACTGAATTCTTATTGTTTGTTAGGGTATGAATCTGTAATATATGTAAATTAAGCTGAACTAAAAAGAATTGTTATAACTGTAATGATTTTTATAACTGTAATAAGGACAGTTAAAAAACAAAATAACGTTACACAGTTTATATTGTAAAACAAACTTTCCTACACAGACAATCAACAATATGTCATTATAACAGTACTCCTTCTTGAATAGTTGAGTGTAATTCAAAGTCTGTACGCTAGAAAAGCAGAACAAATTTTACCGCAATCTGGGTAGCCGGTCTTTTCCTACTCATGCGCTTCTCTCTCTCTACTCCACCCTTATTAAAAATAAACTCTTCTTACAAGTTTTCTCCTCCAACTCATGGTGGTCAAATTATACCACGTAACGAGAATCACTTCTTTGTGTTGGGAAATCTCAAAATTGTGGTAGTTGTAGGATAAGCATGAGTCACTAGTAAACAATTGGCTTTGTGATGCCACAATTGGCATTACATATTTATTTTCTATTTTTTAAAATATCTTTCATTACTTAAGCTTATTTTTATTGATAGAATTACATTTAAAAATAAATCAAAGACTTAATCTTTTTGGACGAACATATAATATTTATCCTTCTCTTTTAGATCAATGTAACGGATACTTTTTATTTCATTACTAATGCAGACATATTAATTCACTGTCGCCTCTAATCGAAAACAAAAATCTATTAATAACTTTTTATTTTAAATTTCTAACCACAAAAATGTTTCAGTTGCATGGTTATAATAATTCTCATAAATTTGTTGGCGACTCATGATCGCCAAGGTATTATTTTAACTCTATATTGATAATGCTGGTTGGCTTCGTTTTGGCTATGTTATATTTAAATAATTCGCCAATTTTGGATCTCCTACCCGTGCTTCTGTGTCCGTTGGGAACAAATTACACGTACTTTTTAATTTGGCTATTGATTAGGCAGGTCGTGGGGATTTGTCTCCCATGGCCTGTCCTTATTAATATTATTATGCAAAATTGATTCAACTGAAATTCTTATGGATAATATGTATATTTGGTACCTCGAGCTCTGCAAGTATATAAAATAAAAGCTTTTTATTAATTCTGATCCGGTTCGAGTATTCTATTCATCATCTTCTGTTTATCATCACAATCTTCAATTTGTCAGTATTCTTCAACTTGGCCCACTATACCATACAAACTTCCAACACCCCTGATATACCATCGCAATAAAATTGGCACCCTGAATGTTCCTTCTCCATAGGCTTAGTGCGACATCAACAGCCCAAAATTAAAAGAAAATAAAAAGAAAAAATTCCATGTGAAGTATAACATGTTTGTTTTGATTTTAAAGCAATTCGATTCAGTTAAACTCAACAGGTAAACTTTCTAAGTCACAAAGTGTAAAAATCCCGCGCTGTCTTGCCTACAGGTTTAAACGTTACTTATTGATACATTATAGTACTATTTGGATAATTTACTTTTTAAAAGCAACAGCAGCCTAAACAACAGCTTTTTTAAAAGAAAGAAAAACAGGTAGTTCCATGATGCGTTCAAAATGCAATAAAATAGTTAACTTTATAGGGCCAATCTAGTGATTCGAATAAAAATACCAACTAGCTTACCATCTACATTCATGTAATTATCATAGTTTTTTCCATTATATTATTATTATTATTACTATAAAAAACTTGTTCACGTGTTTCTTTTGCATCTTTCTGTGACATCCCGTAACTATCCAAATATTACTTTACATTTATTCGTAAGAAAATCAAGTGTGGGAATTGGCGCTTTATAAATATAGTTAAAATCCATGAAAAACATATTTCTTTATAATATACATGGTTAAGCATATAAAAAATTGCTGAAAAAAAATTGTTTCTGATTTCAAATCTTAAAATATCATGAAAATAATTTTAACTCATCGCTTCAATTTATGTTCTATTTCAGTACTCTTACAATAGTGTATTAATTAATACATTATAATTACCTGTTAACACCAGCAAAAAGAAAGATAAACTTGAGCTTAGCATGTTCACAAGTAAAACGGGAATGTGGTTGCTTTCTGATAAGAAATAAATCTACAGGAAATAAACACGTAAGAGTACCCTCGATAAGGCAAACAATAAAAAATTAAAATGTTAATTTTTTTGTCGATTAATTTACATTGTAAATAATGAATACATTGTAAATAATAAATTTCATTGTAAATAATAACATTTGTAAATAATGAATGTTTTGTATTTTAATAACAGCTTTCCTACTCTTGTATTGTCACAAAGATATGGGGACTTTTCCTCAAACATTTAACATTTTTATAGCATTTTTTAGTTAATAATACTTCTCATGATGTAAAAAATTTGACAAAAAATTATGGAGTATTTTATAATTGTTCAGAGAAAAGGAGAAAAGTTTGGCAAGATATAAGTATGTCTATATTAGTCAGAACATAATATCACAAAACCGTTTCTTAATCTTGTTGGGGCATTCATAATGGACAGAAAATTATAAGGTGTGATACTTCATTTAGGAAACAAGAATTTACCTGTTAATAATTTATTTATGGCCTTTTTACTCAGTTCTATTTTTTATTATAAAGGTATTCAAAGATCAGATCTATATAGACTATTATACTTTGTATATTAAACCACTTTTGATATTTCATCCATTTTTGTTGGATTGCATTTAAATTACGAAGACTATTGACGAATTGTGAAGATAAGAAAGAGGAGATCAACAAAAAGGAGAACTAATAATTAATAGACAACTTAATAGCTGTAGTAAAAAAATGGCTGTAATAATAAATGTCATAATTGCTATAAATATTAAATTTAAGATTTAAATTTTTATTTTATAAATTTATGTCTTATTTATTGTAAACTTTTAACAACTATGGTTTGGAAAAAAAAATAAAATAAGTGTTTTTAAACCAGTCAAAAAATAAGTGTCTAAAGGAGAATACCACGTTATGAAAAACTTTATTTTATGTACGGATTCACCAAGTTCATTATGTCTACAGAACATTATTTTTTTTAAAAATTTGGAATCGCTTAAAAAGGCTTAAATATTGAAAGGTGAAAATGTTAAAAGGTTAAATGATTAAATGTTTTTTTTCTTCTTTATAATGTCCTTTTGCTTCAAGCATGTATAACAATTTTTAAAATTACTAATAATATTATCAATTAACATTACAAAGCAATATCAGGGTTCACGTTTTTGGGGAAAAGCATTACGATTTCCATAATACGAGGCTTCAGTTTGTTGTGTGTTATCTTAAGAAAGCTTTGGAAATTTATGCAGCATCCATACGGAAACATTACTAAGCAAACGTTTGAAGTAAAATGCATCATGTTTTTCTTTTCTTTTGAGAAAAGTGTCGCTTAGTAGTATATCGACTCTAACTATTTAAAGATGTTATAACTAGAAACTCATGCACACGATTCTAAGAACTTCACAGAATGCACGGAGGCTTGGCAAAATTTTAATTATTAGTATCGCCAATTAGAGTTATTTTTCTCATTCTTTAAAGTAAGCTCAGGCATCGGTTATCATCTTTGAGTGTTCAGTAAATATTCAGGTCTGTTAACCTTAATGTAGGCAACTTTGAGACAGAAGTGTTTTCATTTACTCATGTTTTTTTCTTCTTTTCAATGGCCACCTGTGGAATGATCTGTCGTTAATATAGGCATCTGAAGGGCAGATTTGTTGGCCACTCTTCCAGGGACACCATATTAGGTGGGCCAACGTTGTTCCCACAGTAAGAACAAATAGTTCAGAGAAGGAAAGAATAGACATGTCTTGCCCGGGATTCGAACCCAGAACATTTCCCTGATCCCTACACACTCCGGTCGGCTTTACTCATAGTTTATTAGCTGGAAACTGATTTATTTGTGAATCGACAGTTTATCCATCAAATTTGCTACTTCAACTTCGAAACATAAGAACCTAAGTAATAGCTAATAAGTTATTTTATTTTATAACCGTCGTTGCACAGCCGAACCAATGTTTGGGTTTACGACTACAAATGTTGAACTCTATAGCTTTGTAATTTTGAACGCAATACAGAAAACGAAGGAACACGCCTGAAATAGTATTGGGAGAAATTTGCTTTCCCGGAAGACTTTTTGCTGGAACTAACCCGCAATTGCGTTACATGGAGATGAAAACCATGAAAATCTCTCATGGTTAACCTGACGGCAAGGAGACTCTAACCCATGATCCGTCTGCACCTGAGGATATTTTACATCAGCATTGTGATCGGTGCGTGCCGGGTGCGGAATTCGTATCAACCAGCCATCGCTGGGATTCGAACATGGTTCACCTCATTGGAAGGCCTATCCCCTGAGCCACCCGGCACAAACAAGTGCTATGAAAAATTTTGGAGAAAAAAAATATTCTTTTACGAGATAATTTTTGTAATTCTCAATTGAATATTTTTATAATTCTTAATCTATATACATATTTCTCCTACACGGCGACAAAAAAAGGCTCATTACAACTCCCCGAATGGCAACGCTAGAAAATCGACCAATGATTGCCGCTGAAAATGTCACATGCCTTATCTAGCTGAGGTGGCTCAACATATAGCGCTTTTAAAAACGGAAAGTGAAATAACCAGAGAGAGCACTCTTACCAAATGTGATCTCTTCCGAAATTCACCCTATCAGCTGCGGCAATATCATACTATTAAGCTAGGCAGAAGTGAGTAGTCTTTGTCGATCGATCTCTATTTTAGTATTTTGTTGAAAGCGCTTTTTTTCACGAATTTCTTTGACAATTTTTGATTTATAACACGAATTTATTTGTTTTATTATTGTTATCAGTTATTCATTGAAAAATGAGTCTCAGTCGTGCTGTTACGCTTTAAGATTTTATACTATAGCACATTTCTAATAGATCTAACGAATTACATGTCATTTATTTGAATTCAAAGTTGTTATATGGATTTGAAGGATTGTTTTGAATTCTTAGAATTTTGCGCATTTGCAATGTACCTAAGTTATTAGCGAGCGAAGCGAGCTTGGTTTGCGAAGCAAACCATATAAGATTGCGTAGCAATTTTCGAGGGTTTACCAGCTTTAGCGAGCAGGGGGCGCAGCCCACTAGTTGAAAATAAAATCTGAACGAGGCAATTTTTTCAAAGAATGCTGTATCCCCTGAGCCACCACGACTCACTCTCAAGTTATGCACATCCCTATTTGTGTTACATATAATAATTAATTTGATTTATCGCTCAATTATTTTGTTGAACTGCATCTCTCCATGATCCGCGTGCAAAATTGAGATTACTTCACCTCTCACTAACTGTCACAGTCAACAGATATGCAACTGTCACAGTGTCAGAACAACAGATATGCACCGAAGAGCCATTACATTATGATCACCTTGCTAATAACATCTGGGACCACCTTTAGCCCTCAAAACTGCTATTACCTGCCGTGGCATTGATTCCACAAGGTGCTGATAGATAGTCTGAGGTATCTGGTACCAAGTGCTCACCAACTGGTCCTGCAATTCCCTCCCATTACGAGGAGGTAGCGTGGCAGCACGAATTTGGTTTTCCAAGAAGGACCACAAATGCTCTATTGGATTTAGGTCAGGTGAATTTGGGGGCCAAGACACGACTTGAAAGCCACTGGAATGTTTCACGAACCAATCCATGACGATTCGACCCTTATGACATGGTGCATTATCCTGACATCCTGATAAACATCATCCCCCGCAGGAAAAACTGATGACATGAATGGGTGAACCTGGTCTGCAACTATGTTCAAGTAGCTTACAGACTTCGAGGATTGTTCTATGAGGATTATGGGTCCTAATATGCCCCATGAGAAACATTGTTCCTGGGCGAGAAACCATAAAAACCTGAACGAGCCCATTGTTATAGATGGAGAATGGTCATAATGTAATGGCTCTTCGGTGTATAGACTTGCACATTGAGAAAGTTTCTGATATTACCAATTCCACTCGTGCCTTTACTAATTCTGCTTTTTATTTATTTATTTATTTTTTTTAAAAAAAGAGGAAAAAAATGAAAGATAGAAATGAAACAAGACATTCAATTTGAAGAAAAGTCTCTGAGCATGCAAGCAGAAGAATGTGGTGGCGAGATTTCTCGGGAAAAAACATTCAAGTATTGTCTGGAAAAAAATCTAAATATTCGTGAAAATGGCTTAGAGCTTTTGCTATCTCAAAACCAAAGACATAAGGATTTAGTACATTGCTCACTTTTCCTTAAAAAGTAAAAGAATCCAGAATTTCTCTGGTTGACGTAATTTTTAAAACTTGATCTTGACAAATTTTCTTTCGAAGAGTATTTCTCAAGATCTTAAAACTGTGTGATAATAATATGTATTTTTATATACATGTCCTCTCTTTTTCTCATTATTTTTGAAAATCTTCTAACTTTTATAACGCCAGTTTTGCAAGTCAAAGTGTTCCGAGTAAAAAAAAATATTTTTCAATATTAATATATAGCAATAAATAAAATTTCAATCACTGTTACTTCCCGGCAGGGCACCATTTCGTAGTAATTGACTTACGTACTTTTCAATAGAAAATCATTTAAAGGGCTAAGCTACCTCAGTTGTATAGGCAGGTAACTTTCTATAGAAAAGACTTAAAGGGCAAAGTAACCCCAGTAGTATGGGTAACTTTTCCCCACAAACCTGTTTTTGTACTTTCAATGAAGGAGAAAGCAATCAACTCTGTCAGTCCTACCTCCGAGTTTAATCCGATTTTTTTTCCAATTGTTATTAAAATACTTGTTTTTTTTTTTTTTTTTTTTTTTTTTTTTTTTTTTTTGCTGGAAGTTTAAAACTGGTTAAAATTACCCCAATTGAAGGCATATTTTATTATCCACGCAAAATGTTTTAAATGCAATGGCTATGTTTTAGACGCTTTCTTTCACAGATTTTTTAAACTTTTAACCAATCACTATCGGAGTCAGTAACAACAAAGATAGAATTAAGTGAATCTAAATTCGGTTTATTTAAAGGCGAAGCTTAAATGATGTTCCTAAAAAAAGTGAATAACGAATTTCGTTCCTAATAAACAAATAAATTAGTTTTTAAGCCCCCCTTTCCAAAACTCAATAGTAATATATAGCAATAAATAATAATAATAATCAGAGCCAGGGAATTTTTTCCTTTCAAAGTTTCAGCAGGCAATATAAATTATAGTTTTAATGTATTTAATATCCCGTTTTTCTTACTTTCCTTTTCACATATCCGGTTTCCGTTTCCTCTGAGCTTCAATAATAATTGGCAATTCTTAATATGAAAACCCTAGTATGTTTCGGTTTTATTGAAATGTTTATCATAAATGATAAAGAATACTCGAATTTTCAAAACAAAAAATATAATTCTGACTGAATGTTAAGTGATCCGATGATAAAGACTGTAAATGGCTGAATAAATGAAGCGTAACTGTTCATGAAGAATAATAGATGGCAGCACTAAAATCTTAAACGTTGAACGCTTAATTTTTGCATTTAGCATTGGATCATGTTATGTTTGTCTTTTTCTTCTGAAAACTTTTATATTTATCTTCGTTCAAAATTGTGAATAAAAACCACACAATTGTCCTTTGATTTTGTTGTCAATGCTTTACAATCATAAATCTATCAATCTGCTCTATTTATTATGCTAGAATTAATATAGATGGCAGCACCAGAAAATTATTATGGCTATAGCGCGGCGTAATATTATTTGAGATAGTAGTCCTCAAATATTAGTACGCCTTGGGCTATAGCATTTACAAATAAAAGAGGTGTGAATGTAAACACGTAAAATAAATATTTCCAAATTCAATATTTAAAGATTCAACTGACTCTATTAAGTAAAACGTAGAAAATTAAGAAATTAACAGGAGGGTAAATAAATAAACTGTTTTGAAATAAAAAATAAATAAATTAAATAAGTAAATAATTACTCCATCAATTGAACGGTTTTTATCATGAATTTGAGTTCATTCCAAGCATAATAATTAACGCTATATTCAAGAGAGGGCATTAATATTAAGAAAAATAATGTATCAAAAATTTTAGAAAAAATGAAGCAGAATCTGCAGAAAAACTCTAAAGTCATTAGTAAAGATTTAAAAATTCACATTTTTTACCCATTACTGCCCATATTTCTTTTTAGCATAGGCAGTTAATGTTCTGAAAACGCATCTTAATCTCTCTTCAATTATTTAACAATATAAATTATAATGAACGTATATATTCTTACCATATTTTTAAATATTCATTTTCAATTTCATAAATGGCAGCACTATTGTATATTAGGCTAATAATCCATACAATCGGTTGGGATGTGATTAAATTTTTAGGAATTAAAATTGATTTAATAAAGTTAATTATTACTATTAATATATTGAAACAGACAAAATTTTCATTAATTTAAGGAAACGAACAAAAAAATTAGAATTACTTCCTGGCAATTATTTTAAAGTTGATGTTAAGATGTTTTATTTTAGGGATGCAACTTTTTAAAAATTCAAGATGGTTGTAAATTGAAAATCTAATTTTTACGTAATTTTTATTATGAAAGAATTTTTTTTTCTAAAAAAAGCGCTTGTACAGAATTTGCACCAAGGCTAAAAAATATATTAAGGCCAAATAAAACAGCTTTATATTTTTAAAGTCATTTTTTATATTTTGTATAAATTTGAAACATTACCAAAAGTAAACAGATTCAATTACTTAAAATACACAAAGTTTCAATTTTGTAAAAAAAATTTTAAGCTGTAAATATTATACCGAAATCAAGCTCAAATTTCAAAGATCACATTTTATTGAATCTGTATAATGTTGTTGCAAATGTTTTCTTTGGGATCAAGATATTTAAGCACAATTTTAAAAATTGTATAGGAACAACTGCCACTCTTTAATTTTCATTCACTCCTATATTTCCTTTTCTTTCTTCAATTTTTTTTTAAATTTAAATTTAACAGGCAAAATACTGTCTATCAATATAATATCCACATAACGGTTGCTTTTAAAACTGCTTTCATTTATTTCTCCTTCAAACATGAATCATATAAATTTGTAAAAATATCTTTTTAGCATGGTGTTTAAGTATGAAAAGTTAAGATCACCGAATTATTTTGATCACCGAATGCGAAATATGCATGACGTCATGCGAATCATTAAGACGAGTGCAGTAGAATTTATAAATATTCCTAACTGAAATTATCTGTGGGCAAGGACTTCTTCTTCTTCAGGAGCGCAACAGCCCTTTGCAGGTCCTGGCTGCCTCAACAGCACGCCTTCTCCAGCTCCCTCTGTCCATGGCAACTCCCCTCCAGTTCTTAAGTTTTAGGACTGTGGGCAGGGACGGATCCAGAAATTTTTCCTGAGGGGGGGGGTCATAGACTCAGATCCCCCCCCCCAATTAATTTTTTTTACAAAAATTTTCTTTTTTAAATATTAAAAAAATGGAGTTTTTAATGCTAGTCTTCTCATTTATTTTTTTCATAGTGAACAATAGAACATTATAGTGAACAATAGAATGCGTTTTTTTAGAAACTTTGGCAAATACAATCTGTGGTTAAACCTGTTGAAGTGCGCTTCAACATTATTAATGTTTACAATGAAACTATGACGAATTTCGTTTTAATCTTATGGATTATGATTTTTGAAAAAGTGAAGAACATAATTAGATGGGAAAAAATCGATTTTTCCGACTTACCTAGGTGTATATGCCCCCTTAAATAATTTTTAAAATATTTAATTTCATTTGTAAACTATTAACAAAATTCAATTGCCTTTTTCAATTTTGGGGGGAGGGGTCTTGACCCCTATGACCCCCCGCTGGATCCGCCACTGTCTGTTGGACGTGACTGATGTAACATTGGATTCGAAAATTTGGACTAACTAAATCAGACGCATCACACAGAGGTATCATAATAAACATCAAAACATGTTTAATTGGATTCTCAAATCTGAAATTGTCGTCTTTTAACGCCTCTCTGTTTCGTTTCTCAATCTAATATGTCTTGATTTTTTTTTTTTTTTTACATGCGCCATCTTGTACTATGACTAATTAGATTTCGATAGCGTTTTTGATTTTCTTCACTTCAATATTAGTTTGCAATCCCTACTTTGTATACTTTTTTATTTTTTATTTTTGATGAGGATTCTAAAATTACCCATCAAGTGTGGTCGTTACGGAACACCTTGTACGTATGACATGACATAGTATGTAAAATCTTAAAAACAGACTTAAAAAAATTTAAATAATACTCAAATTGTTTGTGTACCTCATATCATCATACAATTTTTTTTATTTATTTATTTTAACTTAATAACAAACATTTTTTAGGATATTTTTCTTCTGAAGGTAAATTCAAAATTAGCATGTCAAGGGATCATTAGAAAACTTGATTATGATTCAAGACAAAACAGAATACAGCGGATGCTCAAGTGAAATCAGCTGCATGTCTTCTAATCATTGCGGTCACTCATTCAAGGAACGCCTACTTTTCTAACAGCAAAAAACGGATATGATACTTTAGTTCGGTTGACCTTCAACAACATCAACTCTATAATCAACTTCTTATCTTTTCATCTGATTTCAAAAGTACTTGTTATGGATTTTTGAAGATAAACTGTAGACATGACATTTTCAGGCTACTATAAAACTTTCTTTCCTCAGCTATTTTTATTTGGTGTAATGCAGCGGTTCGCATTTTTTTAGGGGGAGGAGGATGCGGAACCCTAAGGATTATATAGATTAATAGGAAAGGGATGCAAAGATTAGTAGGATTGAAAAATGCTTTTTTCAGCCAACAAAAATATTACCCTTCGACCAAATCAATATTTCATTGTGAAATTCAAAAAAATTTAACACTGATTCCTAGACCCCAATTCTAATTTTATATCTATAAAGTATGTACAGTATGTTTAATATCATTAATAATCTTAAATTAGGATTTATGACCGAAAGTTAAATTTGTAGTCCTTGTGCTGCGTCTGATATAATTATGAATTTGTTTTCGGTAAATATATACATAAGCTGAAAATGAATAAAAAAAACTAAATTACGGTTTTCTCCGAAATGAAAACTTCTTTTTTTTTTCTTTCTCCATAACATCCGTCAATTCAGGCATTTACAGGGCGATTTTGCTGACCTCTCTTCACCATATTAGGTGGGCCAACGTCGCTCCCACAGTTAGGACAGATAGTACAAAGAAGGAAAGAACATCCGTGCCATGCCCGAGATTCGAACCCAGAACCTATCTCATGCAAGGACTGCTCCCTGCCTCCTACACAGACCAGTTGGCGAAAATGAAAACTAAAAAGAAATATTTTAAACATTAAAAATGGCTATTAGGGAAACATATTTCATTATTAAAGAATTTAGCTATTTTATTTTAATTTGTTTGATGACATAATTGCTTGTTCTTTTCGTAATCTGTTCATTATATTGTCATCAGAAATGTTATTTTTTCTTATAAAAATGTCACCTCTAATTGTTTGGCATTTTACTTAAAATAATTTCGTAAAGGCGACCAAAAGATGAAATAAATTATGAATTATAGATTGAATCTAAATATAATATGAGGTTTCAAAACTCATCACTGGTTTTAAAAATTACTAACTTGCATAACCCTTTTAATTCTTCTACGGAACTCTAGGGCTTCGCGGAACATCATTTAGGAACAGCTGGTGCAGTTTATTTTGTGGTATTCCCAATATTCAAAATTTTCTGATATTCTTAAAGGCTCGAACTATTTAAAAAGGAATTTTCTTACCAAGAAAATGTTCATTTATGGGATCACAATAATGCCTTTTTAAATCTATTAAGTATATGAAGTATAAGTTTAGTATTTCTTACGGTTAAAAGGATAGCAAACTTATTTTTCTACAATAAAAGAGTTACAGTATGTATCTATTGGAATTTTTTTAAAGTACAAAAGAATTGAAAAAGAAATTAGCCGACAACAATAATGCTTCTAAAACTTCAACTTCATTTTTATATCCATAAAGTATATTTATTTGATATAATTTATGGATATAAAAATGAGGTTCAATGAAATTCAAAATGTATTTTTTTCATAACAAGAATTTTTTTCTCAAAAAACTCCAGTTAGTTATTTCGTTTTAATACTTATAAAACATACAAAATATAAATTTTTTATATTCATCAAATCTTAATAGGATTAAAACATTTTTTTTACTGCCAACAGGAATTTTACTCTTCTGGACCAATTCCATATTTCATTGTGAACTTAAAAATAATGTAAGTGATTCCTAAACCTCCAATTGTATGTTTATATCCATAAAGTTTATTCAGTATGTTTAATATATTCCATTTAGGTTCAAAAGGATTAAATAACGTTTTTTTTCCTGCTAAAAGTATTTTTTCGTTTCTGTGCCTCCGATTCCATTTATATATTCATAAACTAAATAATGTACATTGCTATATGATCTTGAAGATTAAAAAGAATAAGAAAATAGATTTAGTTCCAAAATACTTCTTTCTACTAAAAATATAGTTGTTTATTCTATTTTTATATTCATAAAATACACAAAATTTAACTTTTTGATATTCATCAAAGCTTTGATATTCATTAAGTCTTAAAAATATTTTTTCTAGCCAAACAAAATTATACTCTTCTGGATCAATTCCTTATATTATTGTGAAATTCAAAGAATGTAACAATGATTCCTAGATCTCTATTCTATTTTTATAACTATAAAGTGTATAAACAGTATTTTAATATATTCTTCATGGTTTCAAAAGGATTAAATAACGTTCTTTCTTCCTGCTAAAATCTTTTTCCGCTTCCGTGCCTCCGATTTCCTTTTTATGTTCATAAACTAAAAAAAAAGGCATATCTGTTTTATGATCTTGAATATTAAAAAGAATAAGAAAATGGATTTTAGTCGCGCGGCAAGAAATTTTTCTTTCTCCTGAAACTATAGTTTGTTATATCATTTTTATGCTCACAAATATAAAATAGTATCTGTTTGACATTTTTTTAAATTCGATAAGAATGGAAATATATTTGTCTGCAAACAAATATTTTACTCTCCTAGAACGTAGTTATACATTTAGTTACGGTAAACATGTTAACAAAATTTTTTTGCAAAAAATTATGGCAATTGCACATTTTAAAACAAAATGATAATTGTTTGTTTTTAAAAATATCGACTTTTTAAAAGAAAAAATCAAATAGGAATGAGAGGCAACTATGGAGGTTGATAAGCGAAACGAGCAGGGACAAAGAAAAAGAAATCCTCGGCAAAAAAAAGCAGTAAAAGAAATCCTCAGCAAAGAGTTACAAATAAGATTTTATATACAAATAAATGGTAATTAATTAATTAAATTTCAAAAAAATACTTGGTAACTTAAAATATAAAATTTAAAAAAAGTTACAAGTTCTTAATGATTAAGATAATAATTTAGGTAAGAGACGAATGGAATTCTATGATCATAATTAATCTTTAAAAAAATGCGTCAACTAGTATTTCGTTGCAAATATTTGTTTTAATTATTCAGTCTAGACTCTAGGCTCACATTTGCTATACAAATACTTCAAAGAAGAAAGGGAAAATCAGATATAAATATCAGGTTATCGAACTATGAAATCATTGGGGCATTTGCCACACTCCTTGCCAGTGCGACTTTGCCTAAATCGGGTGAAACCGAAAGCGCTTTAAAATTTAAGGAAAACGACAGTTTAAGACATGGGGTAGTTTAAGATTTAGACTTAAGGAGCACGATAGTTATGTTCGTTATCAAGAATTTTAAGTAACTTCATCCTGGACATAAATTCATTTTAAACAATGCTTAAATTATTTCCACCCCAGCCATATCATCTCCTCTTGATACTCCTGGAATCTTGTTTTATTCCTTTAAATGCTGATTACTTTGTTAATGAAATTAGTTCCTCCCCACCTCTCCATAACGCGTGGAATTGCATTTTACCTGATTTGCCTCTGGGCCACTGTGTTTTTTCTTAATCTTTTTTTTTTAAATCTTTTTTCTCTCTCGGCTTTTGTGGTTTCACTAGTTTAGTTTCTCACCTTTATTTTTCTATTTTTTGTTGGTAACATTACGTTTTTTCAGATCATCTTTTGTTTCGTTACATTCAGGTCTGTCAAGTCTTGAAAATGGGTGCCCATTTTTGATGCGCTTGAAACGTGTCGACTGTCATTTCATTTTTGCATATTTGTGAAGTGTATGCTTCAGGTAATATGGGCCTATAGTTATACTAATTTTATCTCAACAGTAGTTCGAAATATGGTACAAAACGAGGTTTCATTAAAGTAGTCCATACTTAACTACACTTAAAAATTAATTTTTGTTTTTAGATAGGCCACTAAAAGTGAAGTACACAGAAATTTCTCTCGGCTTCTGTGGTATCACTAGTTTAGTTTCTCACCTTTATTTTTCCATTTTTTGTTGGTAACATTACTTTTTTCCAGATCATTTTTTGTTTCGTTACATTCAGGCCTGTCAAATCTTGAAAATGGGTGCCCATTTTTGATGCGCTTGAAACGTGTCGACTGTCATTTCATTTTTGCATATTTGTGAAGCGTATGCTTCAGGTAATATGGGCCTATAGTTATACTAATTTTATCTCAACAGTAGTTCAAAATATGGTACAAAACGAGGTTTCATTAAAGTAGTCGATACTTAACTACACTTAAAAATTAATTTTTGTTTTTAGATAGGCCACTAAAAGTGAAGTACACAGAAACGATGCGCTTACGCATCGTATACTTTCTCCAGATTTTAAAAGAATTATTTTCTTTGCCGTTTGATTCCTCAGATTTTTTAATTTCTTTGCAAACTATAGGGAACTGCTACTTTGTCAAAATTCATTTATCTAAAAAAAATAATAACTACTGAAAAAACTTTCTACAGAAAAATTTGTTTGTCCTCTAAAAAATTTGTTTAGGAATTTGAAGACTGAAATTTTGTTTTAAATTTCAAACGGAAAAATATGATCGAAATAAATAATTACTATTATTATTAAAGTTACAACCTTTGATTTAAGCTTTTCATTGTCAAAAAAATAAAATAAAAATCTGCTCGAAAAAAGGGAAGAAAAAAATAATTAAGAAATACTGAATTTTGTTAAAAAATGAATAATTTTTAATAATTTGAGTTCTAAGCAAGTTTTTTCTCTGTGTTCCTTTTTATTTTCACTGCTTACATTTAAATAATAAACATGTCTTTAACTAATAATCCGAAGAAACTGAAGCTGTAAGATATTACTTACAGCTTCAGCTATTAAAAATCTAATTTGATACAAATAGTGCATGCAAAATATAAATAACAGCGAAAATAATTCAAGCGCTCAAAAACAGACTCCCATTTTCAAGACTTGCTAGTTGCTTTCACGTTTGACAAATTTTCGAAACAGGCTCTTGTTTTTCAGCGCTTGAAACATGTCTGTTAATTCCAATTTGTATATAAGCCATGAAGCTCTTAATCAAGTAATAAAAATTTCTGTTTATAAAAATTTTTAAAAATCTTAAATTTAAACTAAACATTTCAAGCTTAATTTCGTTAAAAACGAATAAATTATAAAGACATTTTTTTCCTTTTTGGTTTCAATTTATTGTGTTGGTAGAAAGATGCAATAAAATTAGTATATACTCCTACTGCATGTTTCTAAATCGTATGCAATAACTCAGAAAGACAATAAAACAAGACTAATTTTGCTAATTATGACTCTTAAGAAAAGAATTGTAGGCGTGAGACGTTACAAAAATAAAACTTCTTCAAGGAACGTTTAATCAACGAAGACATCGCGTGTGGAAAAGATTGTTTTTCTTTTGTTAAATTGAAGAGCAGTTTATTTTAATCTTTTTTATCGCATCAGACAATTGAATACATCTTCTTAAGTATTGTACTCTATTTTGATAACAGATAATACAAACAATGAAAGTATACAACTCTTAAATTGTTAAAAGTGGGCTTGAAATAAATCAAACTTAGAGAGGAATCGATTTAGTTTATTGAAGTTAATTGTTATCGATGTTTTTAAGATAAAGTTTTAAAGTTCTATTTGAATTTACAATCAGCTGAATAAAAATAAATATTGTTCCAAAACTAATTAAAAAAATTCGAGAGTGGGAAAATGGGTTTATCTATAATGTTTATTTTGCTGATAAAAATGGATATATTTTTTACGCGTGTTCTGAAGTAGTTTATATTAAATTTATTCTTCGTTTTATGGCTTTAATTATGTAACAAACTATGTTGATTAAAAATAATTTTTTTTTACAAAAATTTAGTGTTACTTTACCCATGATAAAAATTTCATTTTCCTAACCAAAATGTTTTTCGTAATTAGTTATTAAGCTATTTAATTGTTTCTGTAAAAATAGCAAGAAAAGATCAGATTGTTATATGGCGGATGACAATATTTTATTTCATTTTATAGCAGTCGTTGAACAGGCAACCTGATTTTGAGTTTACGTCTACCAGTGTTCAACTCCGTAGCCTTATAATTTTGAACCCAATCCAGAAGACAAGGAACTCTTGGATTAAGTATAGGGAGAAATTTGCCTTCATGGAGGACTTTTTGATGGAACTAACCCGCATTTGCGTTACATGAAGAGGAGAACCATGAAAACATCCGACGGTTAGCCTGACAACAAGGGGACTCTAACCCATGATCCCTCTCTCTTACTTCAATACTATGGCCGGTGTAAGTCAGATGCGGAATTCGTAACGACCGGCCATCGCTGGGATTCGATCCCGGTTCACTTCATTCAAAGGTGAACGCTCTATCCCCTGAGCCATCACGGCTACCCTAAAGGTATTAATTTGTTATGGGAACTTGGAGGATTTTGTGACCTCGACAGATTTAACTTGCATCACTCATTATTTAAAACACGCGAATTCTTCGTCCGACTGAATTCAAACTCCAGTTCTCACGAACACTAGTTCGCCGACCTACCAACCAGGCTATCAACATTGTTTCAATATTTATAAATCGTTCAGCTGTATAAGGAAAGCTTAGCAAAACTCTGCTATTTTTTGATGGATCATGGTATAACGCGCTCGCCTCCCAATGATCCTCGTTCGAATCCCATTATTGGCAGTTTGATGCTAAATCTGCTTCCGGCTCATATAGACCACATTGCTTTCAAAAATAAAATATCCTCAAGCTGAGAACTCTTTTGCTGTTGGGCTAATATTGGAAGGTTTTCATAGCTTTCATCGCCATGAAAAGCAAATGTTGGTTAGTTCCACCAAAAAGTCCTTAATTATGACTAATTTGTCCCAATGTTTGATCCGGAAGTTCCCTTGTATTCTGGATTGGGTTCAAAATTACAAGGCAATGGAGTTGAACACTTACAGTCGTTAACTCAGAATTGTGTCGGCTGTTCAACACTGTTTATCTTAGTGTGCCATTTTCTTATCAACATTTTGATATATCTAGATCAGGGGTTTCCAACTTACATGAGGCTGGGGATGAGGGGGGAAAATCACAAATCAAATGGCGGGCAGCAACTTTATTATGTAGGACTCTTTTATGTTTGAAGGAACATTAGATATTACTGTAAGATTTTTACCAAGTTGTACAAAACAAAAGTATTGAATTACAAATTAAAATAAAGAGTAGATTTTTAAAGATATTTTATTGCTATTAATAATATTTTTAAAAATATTAAATAAATAATAAAAATACGGGATACAATAACTTTGATGTGCACCTATGTATTAAACAATTAATGTGCAACATATATCTAATTGTTAAGATGTAAAACTTTAAAAAGGTTGGTATTAAAACTTACATTGAATCACACAAAATATTCAATGGGAGGTTTGCCTGCTGCAACTACCAGAGAATACATATTTACACTTTAAATTTAAAATTTACAAATGTGTGTGTAAATATTTTCGTCCAAAATGAGTGGTTTCAAGAAGTTAAATCGAAGAATTTCTTCGAGAAAAATTCTGATACACACATGCTAAATTATCTTCACAAAATACAAAAAAAATGAAATAAAAAAGAGCAACATACACAATTATTTTTGTATTTGAATAAATATTTTCTTCGATGCAAAACCTGAGAAATAAATTTTTTTGCATTGTTGGTATGTCAAATTTTACAGAAACGAACAAATTAAGTTTTTATTAGCGAGAAAAGTATTTTAAACCCATATAGATTTTTTACGAAAATTGTCCGCAAAAAAATGACAACTAATATTTTTTAGTTCACGGGCCATAAGAAAAGGTTTCGCGTTTCGGATGCGGCCCCCGGGCTGCCTGTTGGAAACCCCTGATCTAGATAGAACTAGTTAAGGAAAACATTATAAGAAGTTAGTTTTATGTTTTAAAACGTTCTTTTCTCTTTCTTTCTTTCTTTTTTTTTATTTTTTGCGTGGCATGCTTTTCAAAACGTTTTCTTTATTTTTCTTTGTTTTTTCTTCTTGTTTTTTTAAGCATTTTCTTGTGCGTGTTTTTCATCGACAGTCACCATTCAGCCTGTGGCATTAAATTTGTGGTAAAAATCTACTCCTTTGAATCCACTCCTTCTAAATGGAAATTTAAAAATAATAATGTAATTCCTATGATGAGCTAGCTGGAAGATATGTGACCAAACGCGATCTCTCAAATATATGACGAGGATGTTTCCTCAACTCCAAACCTCATCATGGTGCAATGTGGGAAATTGTTAACTAGAATGATGAAACTAGAATTAAGACTAGACAATCGAAAATAAAGTGACGAGTTAAGCCAAGCCAACCGGGCGGTATGGTGTACAGGGAGTTGACTTCGTGCCAGGATAAATCGGGATTCGAATCTCGCTTCGGGCATGGATCTAATTTATCTCTCTGTTCTATTTCTCTTTGTTGTGATGCCTATATGGTGCCCACGTATAATTGTTTATTAGTGCTTTTAAAAAAGTTTTAAATTGTTTATTGAAAAAGTTAGATACACTAGGCATCACGATTTAAAAAAAAGTAGAATTACTAAATATTTCTTAACTTTTGACAAAATTCGTTTCCTCGAAGAAATGATGACGATAGTAATTTCGTCAGTTTGACAAAAATTTCGCTCGGAGTACATACCAGGAAATGGTTTCGTCATAAACGAAGAAATTTTCGTGATATTTGTGTATCCAATTTTTACAGTAAAGAGATGTTTCCCAGGCCATCGCCAATAGCCCATTGTGCAGCTCTAGTACGACACAAATATTCTACTACTACTAGTAGTAGTCACAATAATATTTTAACTCAACAGCATTTTTAAATTTCTAGTGTGTGATCGATTCTTCCCTTCTAATTAACACTCTTTTGATTCGGCTGAATCCTCAAGGTTAAAAGGGACAATCCCCAAAATATAAACAAATTCTCTCCATTTCAGCAAACAACAAAAATACGTATCTATTTTTTGTTTGATTTAAATTACAACCATTGTTTAAATTATATCTGGACGCAACATACATTTAAGAAGATAAAATTAACATTTCATAATGTTATTTCAGGATCATGATTTTTATTCATATAAAAATCGCGACAAAAAGTGTTCTGGAAAAAAATCCTCTTATGATTGCAATGTGGTTCTGACATATGAAGTAGTGATGTAATCGCTTAAAAAAATATATAAATTTAACGAACCATTCGATTCATGCTAATTGAAAGATATTAAATATAAAGACGAATGTATTTAATTCAAAATGTAAATTTTTTATTCGTTACCTTCAAATTAATTTTTGTAATTTTTAAAATATTACTTAATTGCATTCGAAAAGTATTAAATTTGGATTCCGTTTTGCATTCCAAAAAAGGCTCTTTTACTCCGTGCTTTTTTTTCCTGTGCTTTTTTTAATGCTATTTTAGTAGGTGTTTATGTAACAGTGTTTTTTGTGCAATTTAACTAAAAAAATACAAATTTTTAAGCATGACGCTGTGCAGTTTGTTTATGACAAGTTAATACGACGAATTGGTTGATCAAGTAAAGTTGTTTTTAAAAAAAGTGATAATAACAGTTCGTAAATTTGTTGCTTGCAACTGCACAATGTATGAAAATTAATATTTTAAATTATTTTAGCAATGAGAATCTAAATTAAAGAAAAGAAAAATTGGATTTCTTTTTATTTATATTTATTTTCATGAACATTGAATGTTTTTCGATTACATTTTCAGCGTTTAAAACGTTTTTTTTATTCAAATGCGTGATAATTTGTCAATGAACTTAATTTAGAACATTGATAAGGAAGGGAAAATCATAGAATTTTAAAAACCACGAATTCTACAGCAAGAAGAATTAAAAATAACAGATAATAGTTTATTGCGTTTTCTGAGAAAATCTATCGTCCTTCTATCAAAGAATACTAACACGCTTATCAAGCCGTAGACAAGAGGAAAAAAAACTAACTTCGAATTAAACTGTTGATGATATTTGATCAGCCGCACTGATGAAAAAAAAATAACGCGATCTATCCTCGCACTTGGTCTAAAGGTCCGTAATGGGGAAAAAATAGCCGCAAGAAAATCCCCACTGATCTTCTCTTCCCCAATCAACTCGATCTCGTCTTCAAAATGATGTTAACTCACCGCAAAGCAACATCTAGAAGTCGACTTACAATGCTACGCCGATGATGTCGAATATCAGCCCTACCGGTCCATCGATGGGCAATGGTCCTGTTATTAGGAAACAACAAAGTACAGTTAGCTCTAGACTTGTCAGGTGTATTTGCATAACAGCCACCTTTGTAGTTACAGGTTGCGGACTTCTTGGTTTTGGACTTACTTGTGTTCTTTTGAGTGTATTTGATGAAAGAGCTGCTCCTTGCCCGTACAGCCTGACCATCACAGTGTTTTCCGTAGCAGGTGGACTTTTTGGACTTAGTTTATTAAGTTTTGTGCATTTGTGTACGAGAAGGAAAAGATTAAAGAGAGAAGCACTCTTAGATACTCTTCCTGGAAAGGAGGATGTAGCTCAATATAAGAAGAAATCTTCCATTGCGGGGGTGGAAGAGATTGTGATGCCCCCTTCTGAGGGTGGTGTAGGCGTTGATGAGAAGATAGAGGACGTAAATGTCCACCCAACGGTGCCTCCCGCAAATAACGATGAAGTGGAAAACTTTGCAATGACTCAAGTAAGTATTTTTTTTTTTATTATTATAATTATTGTTTGTGTACTTGCTTTCATATGGGAAAATGGTATCTGTATATAAATCAGAATTAGAATATAAGTCAAAATTAGTATGAAAACAGTATAAAAATAAAAAGTAAAAACTTTACTACCCAAGAGGGCTTTGAGCTAATTTGAAGCAGAAGAATTGTTGAATATTCATGCGATACTGAACATGATTATAATAAGAAAATTTATTAGTTTTTGACAACGTTAAAATAATATTTTAATTCATATTAATGATGCTCTAAAATTTTATTCATCATAACGAAAAAAAATAAATTTTAATTCCTGATAATTACAAAATAAATTTTTAACGTGTAATGAATATAAAATAAAGTTTTGTTTTAACTTATGGTAACGATAAAAAAACTATTTGGTTTCAAGTCATATAAGTGGGGAAAGGAAATTTTAATCGGTATTTTTTCGAACTATCTTCATATTTGACTCGTAATATTGATAAAATTACATTTGAATTTGATATTATTTTAAAGTATAATTTGAATTCATGAAAATGATTAAATAAAAGTTTCAAATTTCTTTGGAATTTTGAGTAATTGTTAACTATATATTAAATTTTTTACTTGAAAAAATGAATTTTTAATTAAAATTAAAAATTTTAGCTTAAAAATTTTTTATAGAATAAAATTATAAGTTAAAATAATATGATCTTTTGTGCTCCAATGCTAGGTTATTTTTAAATTTGAAGCTAATTTAAATTTTTTGATTTAAAAATATTTTAATAAATGCTTTTGTAAAGAATATAATTAGTTAACATAACATAAAATCTAAAAAATCTAATATACATATATATAAATTAAGAAAAAGAAAGAAAGAAATATCGAAGAAAGTTAATAAAAGTTATATTTGCTTTTATAAGGTATTTTCGCTTGTTTACATATTTTTAGTTTTTTACAACTGACGAACAAATAATTTCACACTTCATGCAACACTTTTTCATGTTAAGGTCTTATCAAATGAGATAACATGTATAAACATGTATCACCTGATTTTTTTAAGAAAAAGAGGGAAATTAAAAAAAGTTGAAACAAGTTTAGAAATTTAATTCTTTTTATTTTATTTTCATTGAGTTATTTAATCTCAGTTATGTCTTAAGACGTAACTGAGACAACAGATATCAAACAATAGATATCATATATACAATAAGAAGCTCATAGAATGCATTTTAAATTCTAGACTATTGATGTATAGAATAATAAACTCTACAGGACTTATTTTTTCAATTACTTAACTAATTAAACTATTACTGCTAATTGAAAGGAAACATTTACATTTTGACTTAATTGACAAAGATAATTTTAACTACAAAGAATGTTAAAACAAATATTTATGAATCTTAAAATACTATTTTACTTTTAATATTATCAGGAGCAAAATATTTCCTCCGAAATATTGCCTATATCTCCTAATATTGCCTGTTTGCCTCCTAAAAATTGTCCGCGAGAAAATCTCGTATCCTACGAAACCACGTGCGAACTAAATCTTGTATGCGTAAGCGTTCTGATAATGGTTGAATTTTTGTCTACGCTAAGTTTTTCGAGAACGAAAACTTCGATAATCAAAACTATGATAAACAAAATCAAATGTGTACAGATATTTCTGTAAGCTTTTTTTTTAGCTACATATAGATATTTCTAAAAATTTTGAGCATAACAATTTTGACCTTTATGTTTATTTTTGATGATGAAATGTTTAGACCAGAGGTGAAGAACCGTTTTACTATGAGAGACCTCAATTAAATAAGGCAGTGATAAGGGATGTCGCATAAGCTCATATACCTATAAATGTGTATAAATGCGTATACCTATATATACCTATAAAAATTATTATAGTTGCTGCATAGTTCATTTATTGTATTTTAATCATTTTATTGTATTATATATAAATAATGCAAAAAAAAAACATTAAGTCATTTATTAAAGCAAAAATTAACAATAGGAAATATTTTTGTATTATTATAAGGCTTATAACTTATTATAATGCGAATATTTATTAAATTTATAATAGATAACTGCACATATTTAAATAATGTTTCAAATAAAAATAATATAGTAAAAATATTTTTCAAGTAAGATTTCTTGTCGAAATTCACATTTTTAATTGCAATATTTCATGTTCTTCGTCAGTCAAATAATGTTTATTTGCATTCGCTTTCTCTAAGTAGTAAAAACTGCGTTGCATAATAAATAAACCATTTTATTTTTACATAAATAAAAATAAAATAATCTATTTACCACTCAACAGTATATGTTCAGTTTTTTTTTAACTTTCTTCTTTGATTTAACATGATGGAAAAAACTGATATCAAATAGTATTAAAGATAACATAGCTTACTAAACATACAATAAAACCGTGCATTAGTAAAATATCAATCAAAATAAACAAAACGATAACTAGATTTTCACAATGGACGATAACAATACGAGACAAAACTGTTACGATTGCTCACAAATAACTACAAATCATCAACTACGCAACATGCAGGGGAATGCTGAGAGGCTCAGGGCAGAAGAAGAAAAGTAGGTACTGTCTGTTTATCAGAATAGCCACCGTCATGGTGTCTAGTGGATTACAGTTGCTAAAGCAACATGGTTTGTGTGTTTTATTTAGGGTTTATCCATGGTCAAAAATAAGAACTAAAACAGGAAAATTTCTATTGTTGGACGTTTGAAAACTAAAAAATGCTTCTGAATAACAATAGTTTCAGGATATGAAAGGCTGCTAGAACTGCAACACTGCAGCATTCTAATTCATGTTATGCTCAATGGATCTCAGCACGCTACTTAATTCTATTAATTTCTCAAATTGTGGTGATCAATATAATTAAATATTAGTACAAGAGATAGACGCCGCTTAAGAAACTGACGGTAGCCGCTTGCACCCTCAAGGCAGCAGATTCCCCTCCAGACTCCATTTACTTATAAAAGTGCAGTATAAAATAACTCTCTTTCTAATGTAAAAAAAATATAAAATAATGCTCAAAAGTTATGTTTCTTATTAAATTAGAAAATACCAAGTCTTACAAATTTTGAAATGAATCTGAAAAGTTCAATATTTATATCAAAATGTCGCAAAATTGAATCAAAATTTTAAAATGAATATAGAAGGTTGAATATTTACAGCAAAATATCATTAAATTAAATGGAAATTTTGAAATGAATCTAGAAGGCCTAATATTTACAGTGAAATGTCATAAAATTAAATGGAAATTTTGAAATGAATCAAGAAAGTTCAATATTTACAGCAAATGTAATGTAAATATTTACAGGCAAAATGTAATCTAATGTGAAAATAAAATAATGCTCAAAAGTTATGTTTCATATTAAATTAGAAAGTATCAAGTTTTAGAAATTTTGAAATGAAACTAAAAAATCCAATATTTACATCAAAATGTCATAAAATTGTATGGAAATTTTGAAATGAATCAAGAAGGTTCAATATTTACAGCAAAATTTCTTAAAATTAAATGGAAGTTTTGTATTTTAACATTATTAATATTAGAGTCGCACTAAATATCTAAGAGCTGGCAAAAATTAAAAACAGTGTTACTTAGGGGCTGTTAAAAATTTTCATATTATCAGAAAATATTTCGAGGAGTTGCCATTGTACTGAAATACCTAAAATAAACAAACAAATTATTTCAATATTATTTATCACAGTATAACTGGATGCCTCATCTAAAAAATAACATTGAAAAAAAAATCAATAAAATTGTAATAGCTGTGCGAAATTTTAATAAAAACACAAATATTTTAGAGTCTAACTAAAGCTGACGGAAAAGCTCAAAAAGAAGAAGTACCTGCTTAAAAATAGTTTTAATTTTTATGAACGGTAATTGTTATCATATGAAATTTGAAAAACAATGTCACATAAGACGCATTACACACAAACGAAGTAATAAATAAATAAATTGCCACTTAATATTAAGTGTGATCTACAAATATACTATTTCTCCGAAATGTCCCAAACTTTAAGAACACTAATTAGTTTTAATATTTACTTACAAGGTCTAATTAAACGTGTTTTTCTTAATTTTCAATACTTAAAAAATTGTTAAGTGAATTATGTTTAGGATTTGAGAAGAAATTTAGTATTATCAGATAATATTATAAAGATCCACTATTACATTAAAATGGCAATTTTTTTAAGTGAAAATTTTAATATTAATTCGAATAATTTTAATATTATTCGTATGAAGATCTTTTTTTTTAACCTCTTTTTGTATGAATTTGTTTAAAAGGGACAAAACATTTTATTCCTTATTTAATATTTAATTTTATTATAAATTCTAAAGTAATAACAAAGAAATCCATTTAAAAAGCCAATTTTCGAAAATTTTGAATTGCAGACAAATGAAAAAATAATTCAAGCATATTTTTTTTGTAGAGAATGGCTTATAATACAATAAAGAATTCAAAGGAAAACACCGTTAGCGAAATTTCCACAGCTATTGCAAATAGTCTGGAAGCAATTACGGGTCTTGATTATAATATTTTATCAATAAAAACCATTCCTTTTTTTTGTGTGTTCCTACATCATGCAAAAGACCCTGAAATATTTTCGGACTATAATCAAATTTTGCACAACCCTTAAAATAATATTTAACTTATTTTTTATTTAATTATTGGTTATTTGGGAGAATATTTAGTTATGCGTTCATAAATAATATTAAAATACTCTATTTTCGGAAGATTTATGAAATGTCAGTTTATGATGAACTCTCGCCAAAACATTTCCTGATTTCATTGTTTAACATGAAAATCTGTAACGGTGTTATTCCTGTTGATTCGTATGTAAAGCGAAATACTGAGTTCGAATACGCCTTTCTTTTCATTATCTCAACTGTTCCCACTTTAAAAGAGTTTAATAATCATGAATTTTGTTTGGATGGAGGGGAAAAATAACTGTAGTCCTTAATTCAGAGATGTAAAAACTTCTAAGGTATGAAAAGTTGTAACAAGGAGGGAGATTTCAGTGGTTTACTATTTTAAATGTATTTCTGATTTTAGTTTAAATATAGCACATTTTTGGGGAAAAGAGGAGAAGAAAGAATGTTTGGAGACTTTTTTTGTACAAGGATTACCAAGTGTTTTATATTATATTATATGTTATGTTTTTATTTTAAATAAAACGATTTTTTAATCAATTTACCTCTCCCAAATAGAAACCAAAGTCTTAAAATTATTCAAAACCTAAAGTTATAAACATAGATAAAAATTACACCCAAACAACTGTAAGTATTGAAGTTAAAAAGGGGTCATTAGATTTGGAAGATCATTTTGCTTAATCAGCAAAAATTGGGTCCGAGATCAAAAGCAATTATTTTTTTTCTGATGAGCAGCGAAATTTGTGATAATATTAACAGATATTTTATTTGTACTGCTATATTCTTAAAATAAAATGCCGATATTGGAAATTTTTATTGTACCTATTAGAGTTATTTTGTCGCATTTTTTTTAAAAAAATTCTATTTTAAGTAAAGCTACTTTAACTGTGGTTCTACTAATTAATTAAAAAATGCATTTTGAAAGTTTATGTTCGAAAACTTAGTCGCGTACAATAAAGATTCGGCTTACTCGAAATTCTATTTAAAAAAAATATGGCATACCCATAAAAAAAGGTTTTATGAATTTCCAAATTTATTTTTGGTGTATTTATTTTCAAGTAAATATTTACCACACATAAATATAACATAAAACTCACTTATATTTGCAATAAAAACGTCAACATCGAACGTTTTATTTCTCAACATACTTTCCTTTTTTTCTCTATCTATTATATTAAGTATGTTTCGTTCGATTTTCTGAAGAAATAAAATAAAAACCCTTTATCCCTTATGTTCCCATTATTTCCGTAACCTAAAAATTTTTAATTCTGATTAAAAAAAATTAAAAAAACTATTTGCATTTTAAGATCAGAACAATGGTTGCGAGATCTAACAGGTAAACGAACGAAAATCGTAATAAACAAAACGGTGGTAATGAACTATGCAGAGTCGAATACCTGTTATACTTCATCATCATGAATTTTTCCTAAAAAAAACTATGAGTTAATGACCAACCAGAATTGTTGTGTTGAAGTTTGAGGGACATTTTATTGCCGGTGACTCAACAGCTAGTGGGCGGTTTCTAAGTTATTCGTGTGCCTATTGTTAACCTAGACATAGCAACGTTAAAACATCACTCGGTAAGACACTTCTTTTTTATAGTTTAGAACATTTTTTTTTATTTACCTATTTTTTTAAAGCTAGAAATACATTTGTTTATGAAATAGGAGGAAGGCAGCACACACGTTCGTCACTTTCCTTTCTCTTTTTTTTCCAAAATTTGGGCGAATTGCTTAAACACTAGGAAGCTTCACTTTCTGTTCGACATTATTATTACTTATTATAAAGAATTTAAAATTATTGTATTCTGTTTAACTAATCCATTGACAATGTATTTTGGTATGTTTAGCTATTTAATACTCCTATACCATTTATGAGGTCTTATTTATGCTTATGACAGTTCACTAACTTGATATTTCAGTTTTCTGTTGCCAATGCTGCCAATAAATTTTTTTTACAATATACATGTGCATTAGTGTTTGATATAAAGCGAAGTTAAGCATAACTTTACGTTAAATATTCTTTACATAATCATTTAAATCAGGGATTCTTAAAAGTGTTTTCCGTCAGTCTAAACTATTAGAAATTTCACTAAAAAATGGTTGAATAACAATTTATTTAATTGTTATTTAACCATATTCAGACAGCCATGAATAAGATGATATTTTAATTGTTAACTGTGAGCTTTTCCCTAATACCAGAACATCCAGAATTTTATCGCTCCAACTGAAGCCACTTAACTCATTTGCAGCTGGGTACGTATTATAGCCGAGGGGAATAATCTATGAATCTCATGACCGACAGATCTAGGGTACGAATCCCGGCATTGACACCATAATGTTTCCCTCATTACCTTTAACACATGATGAGCTTTCAGCGTCCTGCACTCTCCAATTTATGACCCTGGAATTTTAGAGTACGATACTCTCAATCACGCATAGATGGTAGCTCCATAAAACAGGTTAACGGAAAAAAGTCTAGTATTTTCAATCTCTTACGATAGGCGAAACAGCCGATTAAACTAATTAAACCAGTTTCCACTGTTCATTTGATAAATCACAACTCAACCACAACCCAACTTCAACAGATCATTAATCTAACGAAAAGCCTAGCTCAAATATCAAGGTAAAATATTTTACAGTTTTGAAACCATGCTAGTTGTAAATGGTTCAGAAAACCCGTATACTATTTTATTCATGGTTTTTGTAACCATACTAGGTATAAACGGTTTCAAAACTTTAAAGGTAGAAAATGCTCTTTACTGAAAACTTACTGATGGACAGACTGTTACTTTTTATTTTACAGTAATTTTAGAATAGAAAGTCTAACAGTATATAATTCCGCAAAGTGAGACAAGAGGTGTGATGAAATCTCCATGACTTTCAAGTCTAACACTTATCTTTCAAAATAATCTTTTTCTATTTATACATCTAAAATATATATTATGCGCAGATAATAAATATCATATCGTAAACTAGGGTCAAATTTGAGTACGATTTAAACCATATTCTAGAAAAGCTGTAACTGACAAGCACATGAGCTACTATTTTATTCAAGTGATGAACTTAATTTTTAACCTTAACTTAAGCACAAATACCAGCACGTTAAGGCAAATATTTATTTACTGTATTTTTGTTTATGCTTTAAAGTGCTGCTAAGAGAAACTTAACATAAGAATTATCAATCGCTCCCGAACATAAGCATTATTGAGTTACTCAAATTCTTCTATAAAATACTAGACTGTCATAAAATTATTTCAATTATATTCTTTTGTGGAATGAATTACCTTTCAAGTCATTATAACACATTAATAACATCAATAAAAGTGAGTTGATGTTCTTAAAGTTTTAGACGCGTAATTTTAACTTTTAAAGTCACATAATTATGACCTTTCAAGTACAAGAATAATAATGATATTCCCTGAAGAACTTGTGATCCAATAATTAATTTTCTCATAAAATGATGTGATCTTAATGTTTGTGGAACATAACTTAACTATGATAGTTGAGAATTGTAGACGCTATTTCAATACACAAAATTTACGGAGAACCAAAGAAGCATAAACCTCTTTTGGATAGTGGTGTAGTTTTCCCAAAATGTTTTCCACAAAATGATATTTTAAATTTTTGTAGCATTTAAAAATATTTCTTCACGAACTCTGAATAAACGGCGTTAATTTCAGAGGTAGAAAATATAAATGCAAACTGTACAGAGAAAAAAATATGGGACAATAATTAACGAAAAGAAAAATCAGAATCTTTCTTAATTCATAAGAAAAATTGAAGATTCAAACCAAAGCAGTTAAATTTAGCAACTTATGTGTATTTGTAATATTAATGCTATACTGCATATTAACGGAAGAAAAATTGAAGATTAAAGGGAAAGAACGGTTTTGTTCATGACAGTTACTTCCGTGGGAAAAAAAAGTCTAGAGGAACAGTTTTCTTCCAGCACAGGTCATCTTCACTGAGTAATAACTCTCGGGGTTCCGTTATTTATTTACAACAGAAGGCAATCTAATTGCCATTTTTGTGAAAATGTACTAAGTTGTTCTTCATCTTTGATTTTTAATTAAAATAATTTTTGCTAATTTTAGTAGTAAATTATATGAAAAATTACAACTTATCAAAATTACATTAAATTATGATACATTTCGGTTTGAATAGTGTGAAAATTCTAAAAACTAATAGCTTGTAATGAAATATTTGTTCGAAATTTCTTAAAATATTTACTTTAATTTGCAGTTTTTTTTCACTTATTGTCATTTTAAACTATATAACAAATTTCACTAAAAATTTTGAAAATGTTACAAATTCTCTAAATACTAATACATAGAATTTTTATTTAACAGTGTGCATTAGGATTTTAAGACTATTATACAATTTTTAGTATATTGTATGCATTGTATAAAATCATTACCCCAATTGTTATAAAAGTTATCAATTTGCATGACTTTTAGCAGATTTATTTTAATTTTAACTAAATATTTCTTATTAATCGTAAAATTACCTTTTGATAAAATAATTGCAAAGATTTCGAAGTTTAATTGAAAATTCGATGCAAAAAAAATTATCCTTTATAAAAATTGTATTTTCTTTTTTTAAATGTAATTAATTTCTCTATTAGATATCAATATATAATTACAGGCCTCTGTGAATTAATCTTTTATTTTTTGCTCATATAAAGCTTTTAACTTTGTTTACCACTCTCCTCCCAATGAGGTGGACCGGGTACGAATCCCAGGGATGGCTGGTCGATATGGATTCTGATTCCGGCTCACACCGTGCATGACGTAAAATAAGCTCAGTGTTACATAGATCATGGATTAAAGTCCCCTTTCCGTCAAGCTAACCGTGGAAATTTCATGGTTTTTCCCTCCTTGTAACGCAAATGCGGTTTTGTTCCATCACAAAGTCCTCTACGAAAGCAAAATTCTCCTAATGCTTGATACAGGAGTTCCCTTGTTTTCTGGGTTGGCTACAAAATTATATGCTGCGGATTTGAACGTTGGTAGTCGTAAATTGGTTGGGCCAACTTGTTCATCGACAGTAATGAAATAAAACACAGTAATTTTATTAATAATTTCCTGAACAGAAATAAATACACTTCTTAAAATACGTAAGAATCAAAAGACCAAATATTTAATTCGTAATTAGCATAGAGTACTAAATTTTGCTTTCTTCTTTTTATACAAAACGTATCATTAGAGTATCAAATATAGGACAATATCTGACAGAAAAAAAAACTTTTTAAATGTCTATTTAAAATTCGCATTCGATAATTAGAAAGAATACGTAAAAAAATATTTTTAATACTCATCTTAATAAATAAACTATCCGCTTACTTTCTTTGGTAAAAGGTCAAAGATAAAACCGCAGTAACTCAAACACTACAAACCACAATTATACCTTTTACCTTTTCCATTTATTTAATTAGCAGACCACTTAAACTGTTTCTGCTACCAACCTTTACAAATTTACAATTCCAAACCGGAAATTAGATCTCATTGATTAAATCACACTCCAATGACGTCTGTCTTTTATTAGAAAAAGTCGAAATCTCAGCCCACTTTTAGTAGGCTATTTTGCCACGGAGTAAAACACCTGGTTAAACAAAGGTTTATTAAAGCATGGGCATGACTGGTGACTTTTGGCATATTTACCGATCATGTATTTCTTAAGTAAGAATAAGCCAATCTACATATGCAAGTTCGAATTAAGTAAAAGAGAAGACATATTCTAAATGGAGGTTTCAGAGACACGAGAAAGAGACACTTTTAATGAAAATAGTTTCAGTTAGTCGAATATTTCAGTTATTAGAAATGGAAATAGTTTCAGTTTATTCTGTAATAGTTTTTGCTAATAGAGATTATAACTTTACAAATACTGATAAATTATAACTTTCCAATTTTCAGTCCAAAAAGCCTTTTCAAATAGTTTTGGCTTTTATTTATTTTTTTTTAGATTTTTTTATTGAAAATAATCAGTTTTTGTAAAGTGTAGACAAATTATTTAAATTGACAAAAATGTTTTTTTTTTTCACATAAAATATGCATGAGTGAATATTTTTTCCAATCCACAGTGTTTCACATAATTTATTAATCCTAATTTATTAACAAAAGTTTCAAACATAAAAATTCAAAAATTATTCCGAAAAAAACATAAGTGAAATATTTGCTCTTTTTCGGCAACAAATAATTAAATAACTAAAGATTATGTAAATATTTAAATTTGGATGTTAGTTTTAGTGTTTTCAAATAGCAAACTCGAAAATTTTTTATGGAGAATTTATTGGGTTTAATAAATTTAAATTACTAATTTTATTAAAATATAGGCATGACTGGCGACTTTAGCGCATTTACCCATCACGTATTTCTTGAGTAAGAATAAGCCAATCTACGTATGCAAGTTAGAATCAAATAAACCAGATTGCCTTTTCTAAATGTAACTTTTAGGAACATGGAAAAAAGAACATTTAGAAATTGAAGAATTTTTAGTTTAATGTGTAATAGTAAATGTTTTGATTACGTGAGACTGTAACTTTCCAAAACTGATGAAATTATAATTTTCCGATTTTCTGTTAAAAAATGATCCTTTGCAAGTAATTCTATTTTTTTTCCACCAAAGTATTGACAAGATTTTAAAATTTACAAAAAATTGTATTGACATTTTTTTTTCTTCGTCAAAAATATACATGCAATAAACGCTTTCAATATTGTTCAAATTACTTGTTAATTAAAAAAATGTCCTAAATTGTAAACAAAATTTAAAATAGAAAATTTAAAAAAAAGAAAAGATTCAGAGATAACATAGTTTTTCGGAACATTTTCTATAAAAATAATTCATACAAAATGATCAAAAAAACTTTTACGGCAACAAATTATTAAATAACAAAAGTTTACAAGAACATAAGATTATAAGGCTTTAAAAATGATGAAATTACGACTTTTCAATTTTCGTTTGAAAAATCATAACTCTTTTCAAGTAATTGTTTTTTTTTTACCGGAACGAATTATTTCTTCTAAAGTGTAGACAAAATATTTACATTGACAAAAAATTGTAATTACCTTGTTTTTTACACAAAATATGCATGATGTTAACGGCTTAATCAAATAATTTGCTAATCAAAGAAGTATCCTAACTTATAAACAAAAGTTTAAAATTAAATATTCGAAAATGATTCTGAAAAAGCATAGTGTTTTGGAACATTTGCTATTAAAATAATTCATAAAAATTGATCAAAAACACTTTTACGGCAACAAATTATTAAATAAAAAAAGTTTAAATACAAAAAGAACATAACATTATAACATAACAACATAACATAGGATTATGACTTTAAAAAGACTGATGAAATTATGACTTTCTAATTTTCGTTTGAAAAATCATAACTCTTTTAAAGTAATTATACTTTTTTTCTTTTTACGGAAGTGAATTATTTCTTCTAAAGTGTAGCCAAAACATTTAAATTTACAAGAAAAAAACTATAATAAATACACAAAATATGCATGATATTAACGCTTTGTTCAAATAATTTGCTAATCGAAAAAGCGATAAAATAAATGCACAAATAATTTGCTAATCGAAATTTCATATATATTCCTACAATCCTACTTTTCTGAGCGAAGTAAACTCTTACTCCAGGACAAGTATCTAGAATTATTAAAATAAATAAATAAATAAATATAACAAAATAAAATAAATAAAGTAGAAGAAAAGGAAATTTTTAAACAAGTTTTATATTTTTTTAGAGGGTGCATTAAACAGCATAGTATGTGGTCTGTTCTCTTTCAACCACCATAAATTATATTTTTATAATTCGTAAATTTTATATTTATAAACAGTCGATTTAGACTATAATTTTGAACATAAATTAAAAGTAATACAAAAACTTGAATATTGAGTGGACGAGTAATATACTTAAAGTGGACTGCGAGTCACTTGACTTGGGTAAATTCCATTAAAAAGATGAAAATTTAATACGAAACTGTAAAGCAAAAAGTTTGACTTGATCATAAATACTAATATCTAACCATCTATTTCCACTACAAACACTTTTTAAACTAATTTGAATGCTTAAAAATTTTATTTTGAATTTTATTTCACTAATTATAATTATTTAGCACTAGAAAGACGGCTGGGCTCATTTTAGCCTCTCTTTTTTTTATTGTTTTGTAGTTCAAAAAATAACTTACCGAAAATATTGAGTTCTTCTAAATTTTCCTAATATAATCCAATTTAAGTGCCTATTTAATCATTCACGTGATAGCCTTATAGGGATGCATGTGTTGATAGAATGTTTATTCCTAGATTGAAGGGATTGTGGATTGATGAATATATAGCGTCGTATAGCCTAAGTGCGTCATAAGGCCGGAGAAGCGCTGGCCTAGGGCCCTCATATTCCCCACGTACCCTATAACCCCAAGTAGGATTGGGTATAAGATACCCCTTAGTAGATATAAGGTACCTCATTCTCTTATTTCTTCAAAAATGAGAGAATTTCAGCAAATATTTATTTATTATTTATTAAGAAAATGAAGCTTAATTATCTAAGAAACTAATGAATAAGTATAATTTGAAAATCAGTGTTCCGTTAAATCTAATTTTTTTCGTCATTCAAATCGAATAAAATACCATAGAGTTTTGATGATCGAGTCTCTAATATATTTATTATTAAATTAATTATAATTATATTTTAAAATTTTGGATGTCTAAAACATCCCGTATTAAGATTATTTAGTTATACAAAATAGATATTTTCGGTCTATTTTAAAAGCTCTATATCGCTAAATCAGTTCAGTTTTCTTCTTTCCGTTTTGTTTGATGCATGATATGTAGTGATGTTGAGTACAACAAAATTTTTTTTAAATATTTTTCTCAGTAGGCTAATAGAGGCTTCTGAAGCTAATAGCTTCTGTAAATAGCTTAGCAATACAATACTTTTGAATAATTTTTATAAATACACAGTTTACAAAAAAAAAACTGTTAAATAAGTTTTAATTGACTTATAACTTAAAAACATAGTTTCAGATAAACTAATAGAGTTATTATTCTAAGAGAATTTTGATAACGGAAATAATAAAACGTTTTACCAACGTTTTTATTGAAACAAATCTTCTCATACATCGAACAGAGGTCACTGTATCGGCGTTAGATCCAATGTCTGATAAAGTCGCGAGACTACATTAACAAACGTTTTTGAAAGAATAATAGTAAAAAAAAAAAAAAAAATCTTGTATACTCATCTCTGCACATCTCTCCCTTTTGTTGACAAGTCCTTCACACTCAGTTATTAGATCTTGACCTTAAAGGTCAAATAAATTGAATGGAATCAATTCTTAGTTTCTGAATTTTGTTATCTTTTGTGATGTGCAAAAGAGATATAATAGTGATTGATGAGATAGATCTCTTGTTTGTGAAATTGATGGGAAAATTTGAATTAGTTTCCTGAGAAAAAAAAGCATATCGCATCAATTCCATAAGGTATAAGCTATTCCGAAAGTTCTTTTAGGTGAATTTCTATGAATAAAAAAAATTACAGATGAAAATAAATGAAAACATATTCAATTAATGATAGATCATGCAATGATAAAAAAAATTGTATTATAAAAAATCATAAAAAATTAGATTATAATAAAATTAAAATTATCTAATAAAAAATATTCCATTTTTCTTTCGTGGTATGATAAAAAAAAATACTGTAAGCTAGAGAAAATAACTCATGACGTATTTGTTTATTTTCGTTGAATGTACATTGGATGATCAACAACTTAAAATTGAACCAATTCAATTTTGCACCATCTTTCAGAAAATTATTTAAAAGGAAAAATTATTCTTTATAGACTTTCGTCGGTCAGTTCATAACGCTTTCGCTATACTTTACGGATTCAGAAATCTCGGCTCGCAGCACTTCACTAGATTATTAAACATATGTCCGTGCTTCATGCTGCATCAGTTAAAATAGAGATTTGATTGTCTTGGAACTATAACGGTTACACTGACGGTTCTGCACGTAAAAAGTTGTATTTTCATTAAAAATTAAATATATATAAAGTTTTGGAAGGATAAACGAAGCGATTTTATTAAATTTAGGGATGATTAACTCCTAAATGAAATTCTCGAATAATCTCAATATTTCTCAAATAAATTCTCCTTCTTAGTTACACTTGCAGTCTTTCTGTTCACGACTAATATTGTTTACTGAAAAGTGGTTCAGGAATCGCATTCAATAGGCTATATTCAAATTAAGCTAAATATTTTTAACGTTAAAATAAAGAAAATGTGGTCTACGTAACAATACAGTTCAGGTAGTTTTCGTAAATAAATTACATATATATTGAACATTCTATTAATTTGAGAAAAGTGACTTTGAATATAACATAAAAATTTCTAAAGTTTTGCTCGTCATTTTTCCAAAAAAATTTTATTTACTTTTTAAGTAAATAAGCATTCATTCATTTTGAAGAACAATCTGAATTGCTTTTTATAAATTTTGTATTTTGTCGTGCCATAGAGATAAACAACTATGTATTAAACATTACTAAATTTAATAACTCAATTGACCAAAATTAAAATTATAAATAACAGACCAAAAATATAATTTTTTCAATTTTAAAAAAAAAAAGAAAAGTTACTTTTATTAAGGAAAACCATCAATAATTAGCTATAAATTACTTAACTATATATATTGTTAAAATTATGATTAGTATGAAATGAGCATTTTCACCTTCCTATCGGTCAAAATATTAGAGCTTATTTCAAATTTATAAATTGGTTAATAGTTTGATAACTGGAGTTATTATTAAAAAAAAAATGAAATAATGGAAATCCGGCAATAAGTTTTTTTCCTTTTTTATTTCTTTTTTTTCCTCCAGAAAATTACGCCGAATTTATTAATATTAATGGATTCGATACATTTCTTCTCCTTCGAGGTTATATCATTGTCCATTGGATCTTCCATCTATTAATTATTAATTTTTTACAAATATTTTAAGATAACTCGTTAATATGTACAGTGCACAAAATAAAAAATGGACCACCCTGAATAACGTTTGATTTGAGGATCGGATCCTTACGCTCTAGGACCCAATCTTAAATGTGTGAGGGGTTGGCCTGAAGTACAGT
This sequence comes from Parasteatoda tepidariorum, assembly GCF_043381705.1. Classification (NCBI taxonomy): domain Eukaryota; kingdom Metazoa; phylum Arthropoda; class Arachnida; order Araneae; family Theridiidae; genus Parasteatoda; species Parasteatoda tepidariorum. Next base: position 37,536,456 of record NC_092210.1, on the reverse strand, counting down.
AATTAAGTAGTACAGACGATAATTTAAGTTGTCAAACGTAAAAACGTATTTTCTATGAATTAAAATACCATTGTTTCGACAGATTCTGATTTCTGACCCCCAAAATAAAGGGGTTAGCCGCAATCCGAAAAATAATGTCCTGATAGTTTGGTCAGGAGAGCGTTCTGAAATTTAGACCCCTTAATGTTAATTTCATATTTTGCATATTACGCAATATGCGAATACCATATACTTTCCATGTGAGTTGAAAAAGTTTTGCACACAATTATAAAATTCGTTTATTCAAAAATAATTCCATGCAAAATAGAACTTTTAGCAAATATTTTTCATTATTTTATTTAATAACAGGAAAAAAAATTGGAATTGTAAGGTATAAAATTTAAAATATATAATTTAACTTGTCAGAATACAAAATTTGTGTGAAATTAGTCAAATAGCTCCTGAGAAATAAAATTTCCAAAAGTTCGTATTCTTCAAATTCGATTTCTTAGGAACTATTCTAGCAATTTCATTTAAATTTTGTATTTCACCATGTAAAATTATATTCGTTAAAATGATGTAAAAATTACATATCTTTCAATTGAAAATTTTTTGGATTATTATAAATAAAATAATCAAAAATAATCAATACTTAATATAATTAATTTTTCGCATGGAATTATTATTGCAGTCTGGTTTATTTAATTGGGTTTATTAATTTATTTGGGTTTATTTGGGTTTATTTAATTGAGTGCAAGCATTTTTCAATTCGCTTAAGTTCTTGAAATATAGCAAAATACGCAAAAAATAAAATTGATATTAAGGGGATCAAATTTAGGATCGCTCTCCAGGAAGGGAAAAGTAGCGCTACACTCCACTTCTAAGATTGGTAACCTCTCATACTAGAGTGCCATGGGATGAGCCCTCCACCCCACTTCGGATAGATGACCTCTCGTCTATAGGCTGAGATCACGACCCAACTTCCTCAGTATGGATGAGAGTTCAACCCCACTGATAAGATCTTAGTAGGGATGACATAGCATGGTTCTTTAACAACATAGTTTGAGTTTACGACTACCAATGTTCAGCTCCGTAGCCTTGTAATATTTGAACCCAATCCAGAAGACAAGGGAACTTGGAGGACTTTGTGAGCCAGGCAGATTTAACGAGAATCAGTCACATGGGGATTCCTCGACCAGCTGGATTCAAACTCCCGTTCTCACGAACACGAGTTCAATGCCCTACTAACCATTAATTAGTGGAAGCTATCCCGGTCCCCACTAATTAATTTTATTTAATAACCGTAGTTGAACAGTCCACCAATTTTGGGTTTACGACTACTAATGCTCACCTCTGTAGCCTTGTAATTTTGAACCCAATTCAGAAGTAAGGGAACTAAGGCTGCATCAAATATTGGGAGATATTTGCCTTTCAGTATAAAGCGTCTTTCTGATCATTTGTAGTTATAAGAAACTTATGCATGTAGAGACATTCTGATGCGACAAATATACTTCAGAAATATATATATATAAAAGATGAAAATT